>NW_028234440.1:14596784-14629284 GCF_977035675.1 Penaeus japonicus
TATGCTATTACTGGATGGTGATTGGCAGATGCATTTGGGGAGAGTGCTTTTTGTAGGCAGGTCAGTGTAAAGATGTTTCTTCATAGTCGCAGTCAAAACTGCTTTATGATTGAGGTGCAACTGCTATGGTCGCAAGTTGTGACAAGATGGATTTGTGATGGACTCTCTTGGATCCAGCCCTTTATTTCTCTCTTTCTCTTTCTCTTCCCTTCTTTTAGAAGGAACCAATTATTTTATTGTGATGAACAGGTTTTGTTTATTGTGCCAGATGCATGGATGCTTCCAGGGTGGATAATGCTGTAACATAATGTGATTATTTTAACCAAGAGACTTACTTTTTCATGGAAAGATAGATTTAGTAGAAGCCCTAGTGTATGTATGTTGATATAGGTAGTTTGGCATTGCCTGAAATACCTTTCATATTGGTTTCAATAATTTTAATGTTTCAAACTTGGAGTTTTGTACTTCATTGCACATTGTGCAGTAGGAAATTATATTGATCAGTAGTAAGTACTGTATCTGCCACCTATAATCATATACAAAGTGGTAAATTTATTTCTTTACAATGTCATAAGTGACAATCTAAAGAAAGGCACCTAAATTGTCCTCAGTCCTAGGGATATACAATGAATTTTATATGGTGACTATATTGACTTATCTTTGATCAATTGGTCTTCAAAAGGCAACTTTATTATTATTGTAATTATTTTTTGTTTGTATAAGTGTACTTTTATAAATAGATATGAAAAATAAGCATTCTTAATGAAAATAGATAAAGAGAAGGGGAAGAGGAAAGAGACCTGTGCTTACGATTGTGAGTGCTGCATCACAAAGCAGCCATACGGGCATAGTGTTCCATTACAAAGATGCGCAAATGTGGATTAAATTCCACCTGCACATCTAGCATTGCCGTTACTTTTATAGCCAGAGGTCAGCATCTTGCTGCGTAACGTAGCTCTCTGAAGACAGTGCATGGTAGAGACCTCATGAAGGGTGGCATTCAAGGCTTTCTTTCCTGCTGGTACTGGGAGAGAGTGGTTGCATCTATCTTTAGGATTTTAAAATCAACCAATTTTGGTGAATATTTTGGCTATTACAGTCATTGGAATTGGAATTGGCATCATAGGTCACCAAATTGTTATTACTCAGTGTAACAGAGAAACACAGTTTGATACTAAATAAATAGTTACTATTCATAGTGTAATAGAGAAACAGCCTGATACCAAATATGGCATGACTGCTATCAGCACCAATGTGTTGCCCCCGTCTTTAGGCTTAAAACAGATGCATGTACATGTTGCCACCTGTCCGCAATGGGTTATTGATGTTTTCTAGTTAACCCCCGAAATACAAGATAGCTGATTAGTGGGATGGGGAGAGGTGGCGAGGAAGGAATTGGCTAATTTTGCCTGGTTTAATGGTATAAATTGTAATAGTGTTATAATCATATTCATTGTCATCATTTTTTTTACTGGTAATATTAATACTAATATTATATTATGGATGTTGATATTATTAGCATCAATAAAACACCTTTGTTATGTTTTGTCATGATATATCATATGCTATATATCATTGTGATATATATGTATTAATTCAGTGATATTATACTTAATGCTTAGAGTGACTCATATATCTCACAGTCAGTATAGATATTGTACAGTATAGATATTATAGTACAATTCAAAAACCTAACATGGTATTGTCATAGGAAGTGTTATTTCCATTTGGTAATACACAAGGATGGGTATTGAGGTGATCAGTTTTTAGTTGTTTTTTTTTGAGAGATTGGCAGTGCTATCAACAAAAGTATTGCAAGTCTTTTTTAGTATTTCTGTATTAGTTAAAACAGTAGTTTTCCTTACAGTATTGGTGAGTGTTTTTGGTATATGAATAAAGAAAAAAATTAAACAGATTTAATTCAAATATTAACATTTTGCTGTACAAAATAGCATTGTCATTGCTGTGTAGCATACTGGTTTGTACTAGTGACAGCATGGAAAGCCATGTGAGTATGACAGCTCTGGTAATGTTAGTCAGAGCTTGGGCAGAAAAGATGTGTTTGGAATGTTCACTCCTCTAAAGAATATTCACAGTAATAAAGTATTATGACTGTAACTACTAGTTTCAGAGCTACAGCTTTCCAAAGTTTAAACCCTTGTTTTGTGATAGACTTATGGGAAAATATTCATTAGGCAAGTCTTCGCTGCCTGGAGGGTGGAGAAAATATTTTTCTTGTCCCTCTAATTTTTAGCTTGTACCGGCGGTGTCAGAAATCGTCCGTCTTGACTGCCTGTTAGGTCGTTAGGCGCCCTGTCCGCATTGGTTGAAAGTGATTTTATAGATTAAATTATTACAAAAATGTTAGTTCTATCAGAAGCACTATACTGATTTAATTGATTATATTGATTCTTGCAAGGTATATAAAGTCATTCATAGCTCATTACAGTAATGTTTGTGGTCCAGATGATAAATTTAATTAAATGAAATGGTTAATGAAAATGTTTGTTTAGATACTGAAATGACCGTGTGTACACAAACTAAAAGGGCCTCAAGTCAAACATTAACTCCTCCGCAATGGGTATGTTTTGATCACTTTTGTACAGCAATTTTCCTTTTGTTGAAATTACAAGCCAGCTATTCCTTTAGTTGTGTAACTAGGGCATCATGCCAAATGCTAATGTGTTATGTATAGACTCATGTATCATAGCACAAGTCTAGAAAATTATGGAAAATGCATATATCATCTCAAGAAGCCCAGCTGGAAGGGTTAACTCTACCTCTCGCCTCATTTGTATTAGGTTCCATTTTCAGCCATTAGCTGTCATCTGATTATAAACTCCTAAAGGATGTTCGTTCTATTTTTAGTCTGCTCAGGTGAAGACCTGGACAACCTGTACCAGTTTTCCACAGGAAGCCAGAAAATGATTGTGATGTTTTCAAGTGTCATGATATAAATTTTGATCTGAATACAACTCATTTATTTTGTGCAGATTGAATTAGATTAGATAGAAGGGATTGTTTAGTGTATTGCTGCATCAGATTTTATGATATTGTGTCCTTTAGAGGTTAAGTGTGAATATTTTAGAGAGCATATTAATGAGAGCTGCTTCAGTTTAGGAAATTTGGGGATTTCCAGCCTTTTCATTATCAGTTGTGAATGTAGTGTACACATTTTGAATAATACTTTTTCACAGCAAATTATGTAGAACCAGGAAAGAGTAATTCAGAATGAGTTGCTTTTATTTTTAATAACACAATAACCCATTCTGGATGGGTGCCAATACATTGATACTTTGAGTGTTTTTGACCTTGTGCAAGGGTTGTAAGGTGCCACTGCAAGTTTGCCTGTTTTGCCATGTTAGGAAGGTGAGAGTATGTAGTTATAAACAATTTTGTACTTCTTCCATAAATTTGTGAGATGTTACACTGAGTGTACAGTGTATATATTCCTCCTTTATAACACCAAAAAGTGGAGAAGATTTTCAGTATTCTAATGTTTAAATTAGCTGGCATTAGGTGGAGAAAACAGTTATAGGGTGAAGCCTGAGTTTCCCTCGTTCCACCAAACCTACCAAATGGCGACTCTATGTCAATTACATAGTCCCATCAGCAATATGATGAAATGAAGAGATGAAGTCAGGTGTTCATTCATTGAAAATTTCCTCAACATATGTGACAGTTGTATTCAATGCTTTTTGATTATCTCCGTGTAATTCAGACAAGTCTTTAAAAATGTTGCTTCGGTAAAAAGAATTCTGACATTCGTGGAACAGGAAATGCATGATAAAAATGAACACTATTAGCTTTTGAAAGAATGCCATTAACCTGTATCATGATAATGCCTGTAGTTGAGGAATTTGGAATTATTAATTGCTTCATCAACTGGTTTACCTTTAGTATTAACCAAACAGGAAATAAGATGAAGATGTTTGCTTTTCTGGCATCATCATATTGCAAAAATGATTCAGGTATATTGGATAGTCAGATATGTATTTTAAAGACATACTAAAGATTAGATTAGATTGCCATTCTCAAATTAGGATGCAGATTTTGAAAGATTTACTTTGGGGACGAAAATAGAGAAAAAGAGAAATAATCTCCTTTCCTTAGGGTTTTAGTTCCTTATGCAAACCCCCTTTTTTTATTTTTTTTTTAATAAGTATAAGAAGCCTTGTTACTGGCAAGTCATTTCAAGATGATTTTCTAATTTCAGAGTGTACAATTTGAGAACACAAAATCCAAGGCAACTGCTGCTATAAGTGAGGAGGAAGTTCCCAATAGATGGGTAAGTAATGTTTTATCATACTTTTGAAATTTTATTTTCACGTATTACTGTTGCTGTTGTGTCCATTAGTTCATCAGATCAATAAAACAAAGTATTGATTGATAGGATTGTGACCTACGTTTTATGTCATTGCTTATGTTATTAAGTTTATGGATATCTCCCCCCCCCCCCTCCCTCCCCTGTCACCCTCCTCCCTTGTAAAGTTTTTATTTTTTTTATTTTTTTTTATTTTTTTAGATCTGCCAGTCATTGTTAATATCAATAGATTATTTGTGGCAATAAATATAAAATTTTATACCACTAAAGTGTCCTCATGCACATAGCCTCTTCTTCTGAAATTCACAATGACACTCAGGAATGTGGTTTTTAGTTATGTAATTTTCAAAAGATAGAGATGTTTTATATACCACAGTGCTCATATTGGTGTTATCAGTATGATATTTTTATTTATATTAATTATGATATTATAATTTTTATTTAGATTGATGTTTTTGAAGTAATATTGAAAGCACTGCAATATTGAAAGGAGTATTCTGATTATATTAGCATTCCTTATTTAAGCAGAAGCTTAAGTGTTTTTGGATATATGAATAATGATATTAGTCATTTTAAAGTTGATAGTAATGTGATTCTATGTTGTATATGCTTTATCAGTATTGATTGATATGTAAATGAGAAGAACATTTATTTGTTGATGCTGGAAACATGTATTGTCCACTATGATTTATTTTATTTTGATATTTTTGTTTTTTATTTTTTGTACACGATGATAGCATTAATATCATTATCATTATCATTGATGTTAATTTTGCGTTAATGATGATACTAGGAATGAAAATACTCCCCTTATTATTTGAAGGAAATGGTTAAAGAGGTGACATCAGGTAGGCTTACTCACTGACTCCTACCATACCATATCTTCCTTCTTCCTGGTCATCTGGTTTTCATTGCTGTGTGGTTGAGAATGCGATTATTGTAATTATTAGGCATTTTTGTTATTACACATTTCCTTCAGTGTTCATTGTCATGTTAACATCCAATTCATTGATACAGCTCTGATGATGTTTTATTTTTATATTATTTACTTTTTAATTTATTTATTATTTTTTTCCTATCAGATTTTCAACTGCAACATCGAAAGTACTTTAATTTCAGTACAGGTTACTCTTTCTTTGATTTGTTTTTTTTTTATTTTTCACTTGCAAAAATGTCATGTCGATATTGCATATGACCAATACTTTTTAGAACTTTCTACATTTTTATCTTTTATCATTTTACCGTTCGAGGTAATTATATTATAATAAATATTTACATTTTCAGTGCCAGTCATTGTCATTCTTATCTCTGTTATTTTTGATGATTTTTGTTGTGATTATTCTTCTTATTATTGCCACCTTTATGATGATGGTGTTTTCCCCTCTTTCCACAGTTGCAAAATGAAGCCAACTTAGACAACGACTTTATCCGTGAATATTTCCAGTCCCAGCAGGCCCTCTACAGGCAGCAAATTGAAGCTAGAAGACAGTACAGAGGTGAGTATTGTTTTTGGCTCTCTAACCATATATGACTGTTATGGATAATGCCCTTCAGAGAAGAGTATTCCAATGTTGAAGTTTGTCTTGTTTTTCTGTGTCTTGTGTTTTTGTGGTTAATGGTACTTTGTGTTTGTGTTATATTGTACTGGTGATATAATTGTTGGTTCACGTAATTGTTGGTTCACACTTGTTCATACACCTGTGCATACCTGCAAACCCTCACTTGCATGCACACATGCACATGCTGTAAAATTAACTTGATATAAGTCTGTCTTTTCTTGATATATGTCTGTCTTTTGAGCAGATTACTTGAATTTTTATTAAACTACTACTTATCTTTGTACACTTGAACTTTAATGCAATATTAACCCTCAAAAAAAGAGAGAGAGAGAGAAAAAAATTGTGATGATTCATTTATTACAAGAGTTTTGTGTGTTGCTTATATGCAGTCCTCAGTTTCTTTTGACACCTTAAAGGTATTTCATTGCTGCTTTGATAAGGCACAGGAAGTCTTTAATGCCTGTATTGTATTCACTCTCTGCTTCCTCCACTCTCACTGTGAGATTCATACTTTACACAAAGTTCAGTTTTCCGCAGTAGAAAACATAATGCGTTGAATGTTGTTTTCCTCAGAAACCAGTGGAGAAGGAGCAACTCCAGCAACTCCTTCAGCGGCTCTACCCTCAGTCCAGCAGGTGGCTGTTGGGGGCCCTCAGCAGTCTGGCAAAGCCACCCCTTCATCTCTCACTACCCCTCCTGTGACTCCTCCAGCAACAGTAGCAGCAGGAGGAGGAACAGCTAGTGTTGGCCGAGCTCACACACATACTGTGAGCAAAACCACTCCAGATCTATCTGCAGTTGCAAGCTCAGGTCCTGCTCACAAGCCATCCCCAAGCCCCTCCGTCAGAAGCTCCTTGGCTGCCGGCGGAACCTCACTGTCATCTGGTGGACAAACTCCTGCAGGAAGAGAGGGCACTGCAAAGGCTTATGCAAACACATTGGTTGGTACTGCATCTCATATAAATACTGGTGAAACCGCAGTACCTTCCTCCACAAAAACTCCACCTAGAGAGAAGCCACCGACGCAGCTCACCCTTAAGGTTAGCTTTTCGAACTTGTTTATTATTGTTGTTTTTATTCAGTATTTGTGCTGCAAGTAAGCAGATAAGCAAAACATTAGAGCATCAGAAGTGAAAAGTGTCATCTAGAATGTCTGTATAATTCCCTAGTGTAATTTTTTACATGTTCTTTGCAGGTTAAATTAAAAAATGATACCACAGCAGTAACCACCCCACAAACACCTTCAACATCATCAAGTTCCAGTAGACCTAGTAGAAGTTCAGCACGTGCTGCTCGAGAGCTCAGCAGAGTCTCACTTGAAGACTCAGAGGAGGAAGATGACTCTGAGGGAAGGGAGGAACGTCAGCCACCAGTGAGGCGTTCTAGGAAGCGATCAGCGCGGCACGCGCAGACCCCAGAGGACCCTGACTTCGTTGCAGCTGGCACCAGCCTCTTGAGCAGTCCCCCGAGCAGTGATCTCAAAGACAGAGTGCCGTCTCTTAGGATTAAGTTACCTGAACCTGTGCCTAATGTGAATTTAAGTATTTCAACAACAGTTGATGAAAAACCAAAGAAAAGAATAGAGAGTGTATCTATTAATAGGAAAGAACCTAATAGTTTATTGGATGCAAAGTGCAGACGCCCCGTTCATAGCATTAGGAAGCATGTGAATGACCCTCCACAAGACTCTGAAGGCTCGCTCAACAGAGAGACCTTAGTACCTGATGTAAGTGTTAGATCCGCTGGTGATAATCTGAAAAATCCATGTCTTCAGGAAGGACCGAAGCCCCTTGGGAAGAGCGGATGCAGTGTTGGTGATTCCAAGAATGCAAAAGATTCGTCGGTCAAACCTGATTCTCCTGTGCCATTAGACTGGTTGAAAAGATCGCTCAGGACTAACCCTAAAAAACACGAACCCAGTGAGGCCGGTTCAAATCCACAGGGACCAGACTATGCAAGTTTACAACCAACGGTTTCGCTGAGACGTTTAGAGAGTGCGCCCAGCACAGAGAGACAAATTGCCAAAGATGAACCAGTAGTGAGCCCTGTTAGCTTGAGTCGGAAAAGCCCAAGTGCTAGTGAAAGCCAAGAACCAGAGAGAAAAGCAGAAAGAGAAAGTTCTGCAAAGAGAGAGAATGCCAGAAATCAGTTAGAAAGCAAAGCTGGAAATAAACTTTTGAGTGCAAGTGCAGAGGAAAGATTAGAGGCTTGCAGTTCCATAACCATTTCAAAAGTTGATGCTCGTCAAAGAAAAGAACCAAGTGATTTGAACACCAGTAAAGAAGTAGAGTCATCAACATTAAGAACGCTCCTTACAGGTGAAAATAAAGACATTGTGTTAGTAGCAAACAAGAATAAATCTACAGCTGTTGATGCACAAGACCAGCCTGACCAGAAGCATTTGCCCAGTTTGAAAAGTCCTCAGCAGAGATCAAAAAGCACAGAAGACCCAAGTGTTAGTGCATTAAGTTTGGTAACAGTGCCCCAAGGAGAGAGTTTGTCCAGCACTAAACAGAGTGTAGGAAGAACGATTGGGGAAACTCAAGTTAAAACTGTGATATATGAGTCCAGTGATCCAGAATGGAAAACTGATAGTACAAAGCCACATTCTGATTGCAAATTCTCAAAAGAAACTGCCGAAAAGAAGGAACTTGATAAACAGAGTCAAGTTGTTCAAGACGTCACTCAAGGGCCATCTGTTAAAAGGGACCCCAGTGTTTTAGAGGAAAACTCAAAGCCAGGGGTTGAATGCACCACATCAACTGGAACAGCAGTTGCGCCAGCACCCAAGGCAGCTAATTTACCAACTGGTCCACTCAAAACAAAAATCTGGGAAAAATTGCTGACAACAGCGCAGAAGAAAGGAGACGTTTCCAAAGACACCCCAAGAGACTCGACCAAAAAGGAGGAAAAAGAAGAAACTCCACCACAGGCTCAGCAGACTGACCAGGAAATAAAAACAGAAACTGGTGTTAAGAAAGAATTCGACAAGGACAGACAGACACCAGAAGAAACTTGCTCTGGCCAAGACTCGGAGAGCCTTGAGGAGTCTGATGAAAATCCCTCTCAAGCCACAGATGTGAAAGCACATGTAAAAACCAGGACCCAGATAACTGAAGCTGTGCACAAACCTTGTGATTTGCCTGAGGAGAGCACTGAAAAGGCATGTCGCAAGAGTGAGACAGGTGATGTCGTCCCCGAAGCCAATACAAAGGAAGAATTAAAAGAGAGTTCCTTGTCTGAAGGTCAGCCTGTGCCCCAGAAGGATACGCTTATTCCAGAAACTAAGAAGAAAGTTACTGAAGCCCCAAAAGTCTTGGAAGTAAATGTCCTTGGTAAACCAGCACATCCAGTTGGAAAATCAAAATTGAGTCCAACTTTAAATACACATCCTGTCACTTTGTCTAAAACTTCATGTGAAACTCCAGCCTCAACAAGTTGGAGAAAAGAGACTGTTTTTAAGATAGAAGAAACTGAACCAGTTTTAAAAGAAGAGGCCAAGGAAAGTGTCCCATCCAAAGAGGAAAAATTAGGAGAAGCCAGCAAGAAACATAAAAACGAAAGCACAGATATCTCGAGCCATATAAAAGAAACTGTTGAACCAGATACTGCCAGACCGCCTAAGGAGGAGCAGACTGGTAAAGAGTCCTCAGATTCAGATAAGAGTAAGCAGTCTGATAAAGGTCAATCAAGTGAGAGTAAAAGCAATAAAGTCTCTAGAGAAAATCTACCTGACCAGGAATCAGACACAGAGAAGAAGCCAGAGTTAAGTAATCCAACAGAATCACAACCAGACCCATTGGTACTACCAGTTTCTGAGAAGTTACTGCCACCTATTACCAAGAGTGGGTCACACCTCAGTCCTAAAGTTGAAACCCCAGAAACGATTATCAGTGTTGAATCGGCCAAGCCATTGGAAGACAGAGGAAAGTTCATCTCTTCCCCAGCTGATAGAAAGGATCAACAGGATACCCAATCTGCAGAGACTAAGGATCAAATAAGTCCTGTTCCAAACACAAGTACCGCAGTATGCAAGGAATCTAATGTGTCCCAGGAGCAAAGTTTTGTCAAAGTAGGAAAAATCAAGAGTGAAACTGAAAGGCCACTACCTACAGATACCAGCATAAAGGAGACTTTTGATGCTGAAGAAGCAGAGAAGAGGACAGGAAATCAGCTATTTGGCCAGAATCTAAACAAAGTAAATGTGTCAAGTAGTGAGAAAGAAGGATCCCATATTGAGACTAGTAATGAAGGAAGAATAAATGAAACACCTCTTATAAGTCAACACAAATTTTTAGAGTCTGAAACCTACAAGAAAGAAGGAACACATGTCAGAGAAGTTGCAAGCCTTGAGAAAGATCAAACACATCAAGTTAAGAGTGTAAGTCCAAGAGATTCAGCTATTACAAGCAAAGTTGCTGAGAGTAAAGATTCATCAACATCTAGTAAGGTTACACTTTGTGAATCAGAATCAGTTCCCAAAGTGAAAGTAGAGGATAAGGAAAAAGAACAGTCCTCGACATTCAATCAGACACTTACTGAGAGGGATCAAACCATCTCAAACAAAGTTTCAGGTGTGAAAAATCCTCCTGTTTCAAGCAGATTAACATCTAATGAAGATACAACAGTTTTCTCCATTAAAGATCTACTGAAGAGAGAAGAACTCCCTGTAGACAAAACTGATCCAAGTCTCACAAGCAAAGCTTTGAGTAGCAAGGAAGAACCAACTGTAAAAAACAAAGTTTCAGCAGTCAAAGATTCAAGCAGTGAGAAAGATTCTTCATCTGTAGCAGAACTTTCATCTTGTGTAACAGATTTAACTCCTGAAGTTGTAAAAAGGGAGAAGAAAACAGCCTTCACTTCAGAAGTTCCTGGTGAAAAAGGCCCAACTACAACATCTGCCACTCTAAGTAGTGAGAAAGAATTGCCTTTGACAAGTGAAGTCCCCAGTGGGAAAAGAGAACCAGAAATCTCATCTGAAGTCACAACTGAAGTTTCCACTTCAGAAGAAAAAGCTGGAATTTCAACTTGTGAGGGACAATTACCTGTCACAACTGAAGTTCCCAGTCAAGAGATAAAACCAACAGTTATATCAGAAGTTTCTATTGAAAAGAAAGAGCTTGACCTCATAGGGGAACTCCAGATTTGTAAAAAAGAACCAACAGTTGCAACAGAAGGTCTTAGTAGTGAGAGAGAGCTATCTGAGACATTAGAAGTTCCCAATACTAAACCAACTACTGCAGCTGACGTTCTTAGTCAGGAGAACAAAATCACTGTCACACACAAAGTTTCCAGTAGTCAGAAAGAATCACTTCCCACAACTAGCATTTCCAGTGGTGAAAAAAGACCAGGAATCACATCGGAAGTTCCTAATAAGGTGAAAGAACCATCTGATACCTCTAAGATTCTCAGCAGTGAGATAGAACCATCTGTGACAACTGCAGTTCTCACTAAAGAAATAAAAACCGTACACACACCTACAGTTCTTATTACTGAGAAAGAACCAACTGAAACCAGTAACAAAGAACAAACTGAGACATCTGAACCAACTACAACCTTTAAAGCATTCAGTACTAAAAAAGAACCAGCTGACACATTTAAAGTTTTTAGTAACAAAGAAGAACAAACTGTAACTGAACCTCTGAGTAGTGAGAAGAAATTGGCTGTAACTACAGAAACTCCAACTAGTGAACAAGAACCAGCTGTAATACCTAAAGCCTTAGCTAGTGAGCAAGAACCAGCTGTAATACCTAAAGCCTCAGCTAGTGAGCAAGAACCAGCTGTAATACCTAAAGCCTCAGCTAGTGAGGAAGAACCAGCTGTAATATCAAAAGTTTCTGCTTGTGAAACAGCACCAGTTATACTATCAAAAGCTTTCACTACTGAGAAAGAACCAGTTCTGATATTGAAAGCTTCGGCTTGTGAGAAAGAATCGACTGTAATATCAAAAGCTTCTGCTAGAGAAAAAGAACTGCCTTTAATATCAAAAGATTCCACTACAGAGAAAAAACCTGCTGAAATATCAAAAGATTCCACTAGTGTGAAAGAACCAGCTGAAATATTGAAAACTTCCGCTAGTGAGAAAGAACCAGCTGTAATATCCAAAACTTCCACTTGCGAGAAGAAATCAGCTGTTCTACCAAAAGCTTCCACCAGTGAGAAAGAACCAGCTGTTGTGCCAGAAATTCCTGGTAGTGAGAAAGAGATAGTTCCAGAAAGCACATCTGAGAACACTGAAAGTGAATCTGGACTCGCAAGTAAAGTTGCAAGTAGCGAGACAAATAAACAACAAAGCAAGAGTCCCACAATCTGTCTGCTTCCAGATTCTAAAAGTAGTTCACCTGAAGCAGACGCATCCAGTAGTGATTTGGACTTGAAGGCAGAAATTGCGAAAGAATCAAAGGAACCAAGGGAGCCACAGAAACTCCCAGAAGCAGAGACATACCTTTCAAAGACCAGTGCCCAGGAACTTGCAATTGAGGAAAGAAAAAGTCAAACTGCTTCTGAAAGTACAAGTGTCCCGAGCATTCCAAGCCAGCCCTCTAAAGATGCAGTAAATGAGACCAAGTCTTTTTTAGATCCAGAGGTTGCAGGTAATTCTGAAAAGTCTGATCCACAAGACAAAGTATCAAGTAGCCACAAATCTGTTCCTTCAGATAAGAAAGTAATCACAACACGAGAGGAAGGATCAACGGTTGTGGTTGTAGATAATCATAAAGAAAAGGAATCAAAAGAAGACTCAGAAGAGTGTCACAAAGAGCTCTCCATCAAAGTAGGCCAACCATTGCAAGACCTGAAAACTTTGAATAACCTCAAAGATCCTTACATAGAATCAAAGGTACCAAATTGCCAGAGAGTCCTATCTTCTAGCCAGGGAGAAGGTTTGTTTTGTGTTAATGAGGAAGAACAAGTCCTTGAAAACACATTAGTTGAGTCTACAGGTGTACAAGGCAAGCAGAAGATTTTAACTCTAGATTCACATACTTCCAAGTCAGTTGACAAACAAGAAACTGTATCTGATGTTCCATGTCTAGGAATTGCTAAGGAGGATTTTCCTGGAACTACCAAGGCGTCTAAAGCATTAGAATCAAAACTTTCTAAGGAAGTAACTAGTGCAAAAGAAGATAGTTCAGTTTTAGGAGCACCAAGCCAAGATATCGGCAAGGAAGAACCAAGTGTAAGAGAGGAAATATCCTCTGATCAGAGAGTACAGCAACCTCCAAAGTTAGTTACTGATAACAGTTCAGAAATTGAACTTGGCAGCAGTCAAGCCAGTTGTCTTAAACAAGAAGAGGAGAAAGACCAAGCTTCAGAGACAGAAGACAAATTGGAAAAAGAAGGTGACAGAAAGCTATTAAAACCATCAGAAGAAGAACCTAGTAAAATCTGTGAGGATATTACTCTCCAAAAGAGTGCATCATTATCTAAGAAGAGTGAATCACAGCAAGAGGACAAACCTGACCATCTAATCAAAGAAGAGACAGTCCTACCTTTACAGTGTGAAAGTGTTGATTCTAATTTCTCAGAAAAGAGTGAAACAACTGCAACTCAAGAGAAAGACCATAGTGATCCAAAAGATTTGTGTCCAGAAAAGAAACCTTCACCAGATTCTGAAACTAGAAAGCCTAGTGTAGAAGTACCATCTAAGACTCTACCTACAGAGGAGCAGAAGAACTCCCAGTGCGACTTCAGATTACTGGCAGTCCTTACTGAAACGTCTGGGCAGAAGGATCAGGATTTAGGAAGCACTGTTCACAAATCTTCCCTCACACTAACCACGAAAGATAAACTTACAGAACAAGAAGAGTTTGACATTCCCTTGAAACTAAATACAGAATTGAGAGAAGATAAATTACATTCATCAGGAGGTACAACTTGTGATCAGAAAGACTATAACTGTTCTTTCACCTTTGTCAAGAACCCAACTGGAAGTATCACAAAGGAAATCAAGTTTGACACTCCAACTGACATAGAAGCTGTTGAGTCAAAATCTTTGAGTATATCAGCACCGCCATCTTATCAGACTGATTGTACGAGTGGAAACTCTCCCAGCATCCCCATATCAGAGACTGTTCCCCCAATCAAGCGAACAGATAACTTGGACTGTATCATTAACTCGTGCGCGCTAGATAAGAGAGGGCACTTGAACCCTAAAGACACTACATCATCTGGTATACCATATCTAGTATCAAAACCTGTGTCGGAAGATTGCAAGAACCAAGAAGATCTAGTGAAAAGGGATCAGGAGTTGCTTGCAGATTTAGTAAGAAAGAGGGCCAGAGTAGAACAGAGCAAAGAATCTGACCCTGAATCTGAAGAGCAGACAACAGGAACTGGAAGTGAATCGGATTCAGACACATCAGATAGTGAGAAGGTAATTTGCATTTTTTTTTTTTTTCTTCCATATTACTGTTAAACTCATTATTGATACTGATGCCTTTATTAGGTCATTAAGTTACCGGTATCATTTGATAATGTAAGTGGTTCTAAGAGAAGTAAATGTTACTGCATTGTTACTTTCTCTTGTAGAGAAATAAGTAGTTTGATGTAATTAGTACTTTGTTAATAAGAATACTGCAGATATAACTTAGAAGGTGGATATCTTTTTCTCTCTTTTTCCCTCTCTCTCTTCTCTCTCTTCTCTCTTTTCTCTCTCTTCTCTCTCTCTTCTCCCTCTCTTCTCTCTCTCTTCTGTCTTTCTTCTCCCTCTCTTCTCTCTCTCTTCTCCCTCTCTTCTCTCTCTCTCCTCCCTCTTCTCTCCTCCCTCTCTCCTCTCCTCCCTCTCTCCTCTCCTCCCTCTCTCCTCTCCTCCCTCTCTCCTCTCCTCCCTCTCTCCTCTCCTCCCTCTCTCCTCTCCTCCCTCTCTCCTCTCCTCCCTCTCTCCTCTCCTCCCTCTCTCCTCTCCTCCCTCTCTCCTCTCCTCCCTCTCTCCTCTCCTCCCTCTCTCCTCTCCTCCCTCTCTCCTCTCCTCCCTCTCTCTCCCCTCTCCCTCTCTCCTCTCTCCTCTCCTCCTCTCCTCCCTCTTTTCCCCTTCCTCTCCTCCCTCTCCTCTCCTCTTCCTCTTCTCCTTCTCTTCTCCCTCTCTCCTCTCCTCCTCTCTCCTCTCTCCTCCCTCTCTCCTCTCCTCTCCTCTCTCCTCTCCTCCTCTCTCCTCTCTCTCCCTCTCTCCTCTCCTCCCTCTCTCCTCTCCTCCCTCTCTCCTCTCTCCCCTCTCTCTCTCTCTCCTCTCTCTCCTCTCTCTCCTCTCTCTCCTCCTCTCCTCTCCTCTTCTCTCTTCTCTCTCCTCTCTCTCCTCTCTCTCTCTCTCTCCTCTCTCTTCCTCCTTCCTCTCTCCTTCTCTCTTAACCTCCTCTCTCTTTCTCTCTCAACCTCCTCTCTCTCTCTCTCTCTCTCTCTCTCTCTCCTCTTCCTTCCTCTCCTCTCCTCTCCTCTCCTCTCTCCTCTCCTCTCCTCTCCTCTCTCTCCTCCTCTCTCCTCTTCTCCTCTCCTCTCTCTCCTCTCTCTCTCTCTCTCTCTCTCTCTCTCTCTCTCTCTCCTCTCTCTCTCTCTCTCTCTCTCTTCTCTGTTTCTCTTCGTCTCTCTCTCTCCCTCTCTCTCTCTCTTCCTCTTCTCTTCTCTTTCCTTTTCCTCTTTTCTCTCTCTCTTCCCTCTCTTTCTCTTCTCTTCTCCTCTTTCTCTCTCTTTCCTCTTCTTTCTCTCTCTTTCTCTCTTCTCTCCTCTTCTCTCTTCTCTCTTCTCTCTCTTTCTCTTTCTCTTCCTCTCTTTCTCTCTCTCTTTCTCTCTCTCTCTTTCTCTCTCTCTATCTATCTCTCTCTCTTCCTCTTCCTCTCTTCTCTCTTCTCTCTCTTTCTCTTCTCTCTTCTCTCTCTTTCTCTCTCTCTTCTCTTCTCTCTTCTCCTCTTCTTTTTCTCTTCTCTCTCTTCTCTCTTCTCTCTCTCTCTTATTCTCTCTCTTTCTCTCCTCTCTCTCTCTCTTATTCTCTCTCTTTCTCTCCTCTCTCTCTCTCTCTCTCTCTCTCTCTCTCTCTCTCTCTCTCTCTCTCTCTCTCTCTCTCTCTCTCTCTCTCTCTCTCTTTCTCTCTCTTTCTCCCTCCCCCCTCCCCCTCCCTCTTATCTCCTCTCTCCCTCCTCTCCTCCCCCCCCACATACATACCCTCAAACATCATCCCGCCAACCTTTAACTTGACTTGGGTAGTGAACGTGTCCTGTTCCTCAGATGGCTCGCAGAAGAAAGACCGAGGCCACTGCTGAGGCTGAGGTGGAGACACCCTCCCGCAGCTCAAGGAGGAGCAAGAGGGTGAGCGAGGCAGCAGCTGCAGCAGTTGAGGAGAACAGCACTGACAGCCCCCAGGAACCAGAAGAGGGGGTTGCGCAGAGGGTGTCACAGAGCAGCTCTCGAAGCCTGGGCAAGAAAGATAGCAGTAATGGCGATGTGCAGGAGGAGGAGAATGTCAGGGCAAGCCGCTCCCGTCGCAACTCCAGGAGCAGAAGTGTCGACAAGGATAAGGTGATGGAGAGTGAAGGAGCAAAAACCAGAGGCAGACATACACGAGATGAGAGCATGGACCAAGAGGAGCAAGAGGAGCAGGAGCAGGCACCAGCCACAGCCAGGAGGAGGAGGAAGAGCGGCAGTGTAGATAAGGACACGCCCAAAACCCCCCTTAGAAGGTCACGACGCATGTCACGAGGTGGGAGCACAGAACCAGAAGAAGTGGAAGAACCAGCTGAGGTGAAACGTGCTGACGGTGTGGCTAAAAAGCTAGAAAGCATCCAGGAGTTGAATGAAAGCCGCAGTGAGACACCAAAGAAATCGGCTGAGACCAAGGAGCCGTTGCCATGTGAGAATTCAAGTCAGGAATTGCCATCGAAGGAAGAAAATGAAGTGTCCACCAAGGACAGTCCAGATAAAGCTCAGAATACAGCAAAACCCAAACAAGACTCAAAGGAAAAGGATGAAGTTGGTGATCTTTCAAAGGAGAAAAGTAGTGCCAATACAGAAGAGACGGAAGAAGCCTCAAGTTTGAAAGGAGAGGAATCTCCCAAGAAGTCGCGAGATGATTCACCGAGGAAATCACGTGAGAAATCTCCAAGGAAGTCAAGAGAGGACGACCCCCACAAGAAGTCTCGCTCCGAGTCAAACAGAAAGTCCAAGGATGAATATCCAAGAAATGCAAAGGAAGAATCCTCCAGCAAAGACAGAGATGAGAGCTCTGAAGATGAAGTGACAGGGGAAGGCCCATCACCACGGAAGCCAGGCTCGAGGGACTCGGATGAGCACGGTAGGAAGAGAAGCCTCAGTGCTCGGAGTGGTAATGAGGAGGAAGAGGAGGAGGAGGAGGAGAGCAAGAGTTCCACAAATGACAAGAAGGAAGGCTCGGTGTCTCGCCCCAGACTACAGAGGAACGAGGTCAAGATGCTGGAGGTAAAGGCTGAGCAGCTAGAGAAAGGCCAGAAGAATAGGTCGCGCTCCAGCAGCAGGTATGAGATTGCAGGAAAGCCAAGTTATTATGCATTGTTTTTCATTTCAATTTTTTATTTTGTTAGCTTTAAATTTAACTGGAAATAAACAAAGAAGAATATTGTATGATGCTTATTGTCTGATTTATAAGTTTTATTTAAAGACAAATTTTACCTTTTACTAGATCATCTAATGGCTCCTCAAGGTCGCCCTCACCAAAGAAGGCCAAACAAGAGCAGCCCAAGGCAAACAGCCGCAGAGATTCAGAGAGCGGAGAAGAGAGGGACAACCGAAGACGCAGCACTGACAAAAGGCGAGATTCCTCTAGCAGGAGCAGACGTGACTCTGAGACCTCGAAGGAGGCACCGCGGCCCAAACTCAGCAGGAATGAAGTGAAGGTTCCAGAGGCTAAGCAAGGGAAGGTGGAAAGAAGAAGCAGAAAGGACGACTCGCCTTCAGAGAGCAGGTGCGTTGTTGCTTCTTATACTCTTTACCTTTAGTATGATACCCTAGTTACATGCTTGAATGAATAGCTTGTGATATCAACAAAAGGAAAAATGCAATGTGAAAGTGTTCCTGCCCTATGAAACATGCTCGCCGTAGAATGGTTAATATGGAGTATTGAGAATGGAGAGTTGCGAGATATTGTTTTTTTTAGTGGATACTTCAATTTCATTTTTCCAAAACTTTAAAATTTCCGATTTTGCTGATTTTTGTATTTATATATTTTGATTATTTACTTTAGTATGAAGCTATGATGATTACTGTATGTCTGGTACAAATAATTTTATTCTTTAAATTTTTGTACTGAAGATGTTATAGCACCAGTGCTAAATGCAGAACATGTCATACAACTATACCAAAATTACTAAGCATCTAAATATGGCCAAACACTGTTGATTGATGTTACTAATAAAAAACGGTATAGTATTACAATGCAATACAGTACAAGACTTTATATCAAGCAAAATTAAATCATCTACAGAAGAGTTATTGATACCATAAAGTAATGGCTGTAGATTGTAAAGGTCAGAATGTTAGCTATCGTCAGTATCATTATTTATGTGAATACAAGGACAACAGACAGTAAACAAAGCACTCCTAATTCTAGGTCGTCCAGTGATTCTTCCAGGTCACCTGCCCACAAGAAGCACAAAAAGCGCTCTTCCTCATCTTCGTCCTCCAGTTCCTCTAGCAACTCTTCCCGCTCGAGGTCGGGCTCTGGACACCGGAAGAGGTTTGGCAGTGCGAGCAAGAAAAAGCCGGAAGCCGACTCTTCAAGGTCTTCCCCGAGCAAGAGGCAATTCCTAGCTTCCCCCGACCGCTCCAGAGCGAAGGACAACGGCGAGGAGCATAAGGGACGGCACGGACCCACCTTGCCGGAGAAGAGGAGTCGCCATTCACGCTCTCGGTCAAGGTAGGCTCTTTTAAATATTCTCACTCTGTGTGTTTATTTATTTGCTTATTGATTGATTTATTTATATTTCATTGTAGAGATCTGTCATTATGCCGGACACTAACATAACTCTCTGCCTCCAGATCTCCCAAAGCCAAGACTCACAAGCAAGATGGAAGCTCTCATGAATCCAAAAAGGACAGTAGGTCCTGGTCAGACAGTAGAAAGGACAGCCAGAACTCAGACAGGCAACAGCAAGAGGAGGAAGAGAAGGAGAACAAGGAAACTAAGCCTACAATAGATTACTCCTCTTTCAAGTCAGTGAGGAAAGGTAGGTGTTGCAGAGGATAATTTGATTGACTGTTTGATGTGATTTAGGTGTCTCAGATCTTGTGTGTATTTTATTTACATTTTTGAAATTCAAACATCTTGTGGAGATTTAGCCATCGATTTGGACTTATTTACTTCATTATGTAATTGCTCATGAAATGTTGAGATCTGAAATGTGTATTGGCTTATTATTCTGTCCTAAAAAGTTACGTTTTTGCTCAACAGTAAGTTTATCTCGAGGCAAGTCGAAGGATGAGGAAGCCGAGAAAGATGCAGACAAGCCAAAAAAGAGGAAGTGGGGAAATTCATCTGCTAGGAAAATGTCAGTGGACATATCCTCAGCTTCCCTTAAGGTTAGTGACTTTCCATTTTTGTTATTACCATAAAAGTCGGAGAGAAAGTCCAAGAGCTCTTTCTTTCATCATTCAATTTTTGTTTCTTCAGCTGGCCTGCCTTGTTTGTCATTCCCTGTAGTTGTTCATTCCAAGATAATATCTGAAATTTCATCCGAAATAGCTTAAATCCCCTTGAAGTGGATTTGAAATGCAAGCAAACATCCAAACAATTAGAATAAAATCTTGCATCAACATCCAATCTTGTTTCAATCCATAGACCATTATCCCGGATGTGAAGCCCCTCCTACCCTCGGAACTCCACATGGGCGAAGACTCTGAACCCGAGTCTGGAGAGGCAAGCGATGCTGAGGGTCCTGAACCACCTCCCAACCTAGCTCAGGAGGCCAAGGAAGAGATAGCAGAGGAGGGCGAGGAGGCCAGACCTAGGCGTGAGGTGCGGGAAGTGTCCCCGGTAGCTGTCAAACAGAGGAAGAGATCCAAATCGCCTGAGGAGAGTAAGTGTATCACAGTGCATTCTATGAGTTTTTTTTTTATATATATATATTTTCTTATCAACACTTAGCTTTTGTTGTTTTCCCCCCAAGGCCTGTTGCATTTCATTGTGTATATTTTTTCTCAGTTTTTAGCACCCTTAATTTTATATAAAACTGTAATGGCTCCAGGTTAAAAAAACAAAAAAACATTGCCAGGTGTCAGTCAGAGAATCAGGTTATTTTATTTACTTTTGGTATAAAAAAAAACCTGTGTTACCCTATACACCTTACCAACATGCAATTGACTATGAAATTTTCAACTACACGGCTCTTTTCTGTTTGATTTCCAGAAGCCGTGCGGAAGATCAGGATGTACGAAGGACCTCCTGTAAGCAAGCCAGCCATTCCCGCTGCACGCAACCCGCCTTCCAGAGTAGTTTTCATTCAGCACTTAGTCAGACCATTCACCATCAACCAGCTGCGCGAGTTGCTACAGAGAACTGGTCGATTAGTGGAGAATGGCTTTTGGATTGACAACATCAAGTCAAAGTGCTTGGCAATGGTAAGTAGTGCATTTCCTTCATTTGTTTTTCCCAATGTATTACCATATATTGTCAAAAGAATATCTATAATTTGACAGGTTATTTCATACATTTACAAGTATGTCTTCGAGCTATATTTGAGACAATCAACAAATAAAAAATATAAAAAACTTATTTATTGCAGTACGAGAACGAGGACCAAGCTCAAGAAACCCGTGTCGCTCTGCACGGTGTTAAATGGCCAATGTCGAACCCAAAGAATCTGTTTGTTGATTTCGCCACCGAGGTAAGGGACATTTTTTTTTTTCTTTCTCACTTTCATTCTTTTTCCTTTTCCTTTCTTTCCTTAACTAATTGAACCAATTGAAATTAGTTCAATTGGATCCCCCCATCCCCCTCATTAAGTTTACTTTTCATTCTTTATCTGTTTGACATTAATTCTATTTGATCAATTTATTTCCTTTTTCCTTCAGTTGCATTCATTTGTTTAAAAAAGAAAAAGAAAAATCCTTCTCATACCTATTTATTCAGTCAATCAGTTATTTTGGTTGACTTGTTCCACATATAGGGAAAAGTACTATTAGTGATTCTGATACAGGTCACATTTCTTCACTGTTATGATACAAAGAAGTGACATGATTTCAGCATTAGCAGTATGAATGAAAGCTTTTATTTTCCCCCCTTGATTAGGATGAGATGAAGAAGAGGTTTGAGGAGAATGCCCCTCCTCCCCAGAAGGCCATAGAGGAGAAAAGAGACGACAAATGGAAGGTGCGTGGAAGGATCTGTGGTTATTTACTATGTAGTGGATATTTTATTTATTTATTTATTTATTATTATTTTTTTTTTTCTTCTTTTCTTGAATAACAGTGCTTTTATATTATCCACATCAATGTCATTCTTTAAACAAACATAAAATGTCCTCACACCTAAACTTCTCGCAATGTGCAGCGCGAAGGGCCAGTGCGTGAGTGGGACTTGGCGAAAATAGGAGAGCGCTCGCCGGGGGAGAGGGAGAGAGAACGCGAGAGGTTGAGAAGAGAGAGGGAAGAGGAGAGGATGAGGGAACGCCGCAAGAGCCAGAGTCCGAGCGGAGCTGAAGGTATGGAGGTCTTTCTTCTTTACTTTTTTTCTGTCATTTGTTTAGCTTATATTATTATTATTATTAAGGCCATTGTAAATTTTTTTTCCACTACTCTCAGAAGGTATTGCCTTAAGTAGCAAGATAGATTGTGCTAGCCCAAACGTGTGTATGTGACAAGACTTTTATGTGTGCCATAGGTACAATTGCAAACAGGAGAAAAAAAAAAAATTGGAAGAAAACTCATTTATTCTATTTATGAACATTGATTTAATGCTGTACAATATCTAATCAATAGGCGAAAAACAGAAGAAGAAACCAGAGGAACCTCCCGCTAAGCTGTTGGACGATTTGTTCCGGAAAACCAAGGCACAGCCGGCTATATACTGGTTACCGCTGACCACGGAACAGGTAGGCGACCTTTACAGGATTTCGTGTGGAGTTTGTCCTTTGTCAGTCTGATGAGCTGTATTAAACAAGGATACATTTGAACTGTACCTAATCTATGGTCTAGATCAGCAATGGCTTGATATTGGAGGAGGTGAATGCATAGGCTCTCACAGGATGAGAGCCTATGTTCATTGTACATGTTAATATTGAACAAGGTTATTATTATTTTTTTAATGTCAATATGATAAAGTTGAATTTGTAAATTTTTCATGCACACTCACTTTCTTCCTTTCTCACTTTCACATGCACACTTATTTGCTTACTCACTATGCCTTTTCATGTGTACGTACACATTACATTTATTATGAATCCATTTTTCAAAATCAAAATCAATTCACAATCACTCACTCACTCACACACTCACGCACTCACTCACTCACACACGAGAGAGAGACTTTTCAAAATCAAAATCAATTCACACTCACTCACTCACTCACTCACTCCCTCACTCACTCACTTGCACACGAGAGAGAGAGACTGATTTTCCTGTCCTTCGCAGATCGCGGAGAAGGAGGCGCAGCGACGCCAGAAGATGGCCGAGGTGGAGCGCCTTCAGGCCGAGATGAAGGCAGCCAAGGAGAAGGAGAACGAGGAATGGGAGAAGGCCAGAGCCGAGAGGAAGAAGGAACGCGAGAAGGAAAGGGAGAAGGAGAGAGAGAGGGAAAAGGAGCGCGAGAAGGAACGAGAGCGGGAGAGAGAGAAAGAGAAGGAGAAGAACTCCCGCAAGTCCCGCTCCAGATCGAGGTCGCGGAGGAGGAGCCGTTCCTCGAGGAGGTCGCCGCGGAGGTCCCCGAGGAGGTCGCCCCGTAGGTCACCCAGAAGGTCGCCCAGACGCTCTCCCAAGAGGTCACCCAGAAGGTCGGCAGGGAAGTCTCCTCGAAGGTATGGCTGCTGCTGACTGGTGGGCTCTGAAGGGGGGGGGAGGTAGCTAAGATATATAGAGACTTGCTTACACGCACACGCACGCATACGCACACGCACACGCACACGCACACGCACACGCACACGCACCAACAACCCAACCTGTAGTAAGGAGTGGTTCATGGGAAGGTGTGTCGCTTGTATCAGTTCATGTAGGTGTATGGTATCAGGGCACGGCTGTTTCCACTTGGCTAGATTGGGATAAATGTTTGAACTTTTCACAGTGTAATAAGGCATAGTTCTTCAAAATTACTTTCTTGTTTTTTGATAGTCATCTTCATTACTATTTCAAAAGTCTGCTATCTTTGAAAAAGTGTGACAAGAAATACAAATACAACCACTATAAGATAGGAACGGTAAAGCATGATGTTTCGAGTCAGACTCGCCTATTGTGATTTCATCATCACAAGAGTGCTTAGTGTGCTTGGTCAGTCATCATTAACATATATAATCTTCACTTATGATGACTTATTCTCAAACGGTCACATAAGAATTTTGAACGCACCTCCTCTGGCTCTTATTGTCATTCATAATTTTGAAAACTTGTGGGCATATAAAAATGATTTGCACACTCCGACTTCGCGAGAGAGATGAAATGCATAGACAGGCAGTCTTGTTAGTTAATTTTACCACAATTTAAACTAACGTTCCTTTCCCCCTTCCTCGGCCGCTAGATCACCGCAGCGTTCCCGGCGGTCCGCCAGCAGGGAATCGCGCCGATCTCGCAGAAGGAGCCGCAGCCGCTCACGATCCCGCACTTGATTCCATGAAGGCATTTTGATGAGGGGAGCTCACAACCATGCGAAGGAAACATGAAAGAAAGAGAGAGAGAGAGAGAGAAAGAGAGGGCTTGCAAACATGTAAACGAACCCATATGCAACAGGAAGAGGAGGAGGAGGACAAGCTACTACTACCAGCTGATTGGTGGGCCCCACCGGCTCACAGCCTCCTAGAAGCAGTACTGTACTCAAACCAAAAGAGGCTTCAGCACGCCAGCTCCGACGCACCAGTCCTCTGCCATCCACAAGGTTATTGTTACGCATGTGTGCTGCCTCCCCCTCCTCCCTTCACTCCTCTCATATCCTTCTTGCATCCTTCCAACTTTCATCACTTCCCTCCCCCCCCACCACCTCATCCCCCCTTTTCTGCAGGTTTTCACCACGCAGTGCTCTTCTGGTATTAGGATTAGGTTTATTTATGCTGTCCAAGGTTTGATTGAGAGATTCTGAAGTGAGAGTCAAGAATAAGTAGAAGAATGTCCAGAAGGTATTCTGAATTTTTTTTAAGACCCGACTTCTCTAATTTTCTTTGTCTGTGTTTGCAATGCATTCACATCATTGCTTTGTACCAAATGGTAAGTATTTAATTTCGTTCATTTTGCCTTGAATAGTCAATAGATTAGCTTTAGAGTAGGTGAAGCTTATTTTTATTTTATTTACATATCAGAAGAGCATTGGGTGGTAAGGGAAGTGTTGAAAGCGTTATGGGTGACGAGAGAGAGCTCCTGCGCTGTGAGATTCACCGATGACTCGTCAGGGTACCAGCGGGAACTACGATGATCACCAGTACTGACCAGCGTTTGTCCTATAGCTTCCTCATGGAATGCCGTTCGCGAAGCTGCACAGCTTTTCAAAATGCCTCAACAGGCCCCAAACCTAAAGGGAAATGAGAAATGTTTCCATCCTTCGACGACCAGATAAAAACAAAGAACTGTACCTGCGGGTACTCCAAAACCGTACCTGCGGGTACTCTAAATCAGAAATTGACAGTAGAATGTTTTATCCCTCTAGCGGATCACGATGCAGAGATAACACAGCACTGATGAAATCAAGGCTCGAGTGGCTTGAAGTGAACCGGTGATATTGAATCATTGAAGTGTGTCCGAGTTTTTTAAAATTAAAAGATGCAGACAAAAAAGTGATATAGAAAATCTGGGTTTACCGACGCGTATCGATTAATTATTGCACTTGATCATGGGAGAACATATCGAAGCACCAAGTGACTGGGACAAACAGTGAAGCAGAACCTTTCGTGCATTGGTGACTGACTGACTGAAGGGTTGTTCGACGACCCTCTCCCCTCTGATTGTATGGAGTACAAAAATTTTAGTGATGTGTAAGCCCAGGTGGATAAGGAGATGGACATCCGGGAGATGCATGATGCTCTCCAAATGTGTGAACCCACATATGAAGTTTAATAAGTGCTGATTTATGTAGGTCTACGGATATATACGTTATACAGATAAAACTTTTCAGTTTAGAGTATTTTGATGTTACATTTTCAAGTGAATTTATGCACTTTAGGTTTTTATTGTTTGAGAGAGATCTAAAGATTTCTTCAGTTGTGATGACTTGTGGATGATTGTTTATAATGGAATAAAGTAACACCCTTATGATGGCATTTTATTTTCCTCTGGAGATGAGATTCTTTGCAAGATGACAATGGTAGGGATATTGCAAACTTGCTCGATGTGACGTCAGACGGGCAAATTTTCGCCGTCTAGATAGACGTTTGTGAATAACAGTCCTAAACGCGGAAATTACTTCAGATAACCAATACCATTATAAAAAAGCCTTCCAAAGCTCTCCCTTTCAATTCGATGAACAAATCAATAAGTTCATTTTCTACACTTTCGAAAATATTTTGCACTAATTTCTCAATAAGAAAGCTTTGATATATTTTTAAATGATTTTATGATCCGGCAAACCAATTCGGATGCAGTCAGACGCTTCCCGACTATAGATCGTTCATAGGAAACCTAGAAACAAACTCAGGGATTTCAAAGTAATGCCTTAAGTTGGCTGAATCGAATCGTTTGAATAAAGATAGTGAAAAAAGGCAGGAAGGAGTAATTACTTGATAAAATGAATGTCGACTCCAAAGTAAAACCTTATTAGAGAAACAGCTTTGAAATTACAAATTATTGAAGAGTATTTTTTAAAAATATATTGCCAGAAACGGTATGTGAACATTGGCATAAAATTATTCATCATTGCTCTTTCGTTCAAATATATAAATCTAAACTGTAATGACTTTTTGATGACGGGGATAGAGTATGAGCTACACAATATAAACGTACATTAATATGAAAGTAACAGTATTAAAACCTTAGCCAGAGCATGTGGAAATAATGAAAAAAAGAGCATATAAACGTAGTGAAACGTTCGCAAATCTAACCGTACCCTCATCGGTCAAAGTATCATTTCAGTAAAACATCTTTCAGAAAGCAGGGTTAGGTTACCTCTAGTATTTATTTTTGCTATTCGATGATATAGGAAGCATTTATACAAAGAAAACTATCACATAAAATGGTGTTGAATATCCCTTCACCACAAAAAAAAACACTACATACCTGAATATAAATCAAAAGAGTAACTACATATTGACCGATTATCGTGACAAAAATAAATATCGGGAACAAAGAAACTCAATGCATAAGGACAATCAGGATAAAATCAAAAGGAAAACAAATTAGGCAACTTTTATTAAGACGAAATGAAACTACACTCTTCAACAATAATAACTGGATGAAAATTATGAATAAAATTAGAATGTAATTAAAATAGTCCCAACATCTCTTCTGTCAGACATAGAAGACGAACAGACAAACAAGCCTGAGTGTTTAATCAAAATGCCACACTGGCAACCTATCACTTGGAAAACCTGTACAAAGTATGCCTTGACCGCGAAGAAAAAGAAAAAAACAAAAAAACAAAACAAAGCATAGGTGTTCTGTTCATCAAATGGATATTTTTATCTCTCTTTCTCTCTCTATCTCTCTCTCATTCTCATTCTATGGCACAATATGCGCTACCTATCCTTAAATCTAGTTGATTTGTTTCTGGTGTGGTGCCTTGGCTTAACATGAAGAAGTAACGTAGTCTATCTAGGCCGCAGTTGTTGACGAAATCTCAAGCCATTCTGTTGGAGAAAAGGAAGTGGTTAGAATTAACGATGTAAACAAAAAAACAACAACAAACAAAACAAAAAAATGTAAATATTTATTTATTTAAAGTCTCTTGAAGGTTTTACTAACTTTGCTTCTGAACATCCACACGAAGTTTTGACGTCGTGTTTATCCTAAATATGTATTCACTGTAAGTTATTCAATACCAGGAATAACCATATCTATTTCAACGGAAAAAAAATGAGCTGGAGTATTTTATAATATTCTACAAAGATCAAGCTAACTACACAATACCGCTATCAAGTGGAACTATTAAATGAAACGGAGAACTAGCACCGGGTCTGTACAATTAACCACGACTTAAAGAACTGAAGACTGTAGTTTCTTGTATTTTTTTTTTCTTTTTTTTTTATGACATATTCTATGACATTTAACACACCCTGTTGCATCAGCCTCAGTATGAATTACATATACATATAAAAGATACATACAAATTACATATAAATCTGTAAAAAAATATATATACATATATATTTTTTTCTTATAAAGAATGCATACAATAAAAGAGTACATATGAAAAATGCATATACATAAAAAGTCTTAATTAATCATGAAAAAAAAAAAAATCACGAAACCTCCCATAAAAGGAAATTCTATCGTTAATAATTTTATGTGTAACGTGCCTAACTTCGTACAATTAACAAATATGATAATTAACCTCTAATTAGACTAATAGCACATGGTAAAAGTAGTTCTAGAAAACCTTAGCCATAAGCATAGGGGATATTTTTTTCTCTTTCCTTACTTAGGCACAAAATTGACACAAATAAATGAAGCTTGGTATTGGTTCCTTACAATAAAATAAACAACTAATATTCAGATAATCAAAGGTCAAAAACAATTATTCGCATTACAACAACAACACCAAGAGAAAACAAAATACAAAAAATAAAAATAAAAAATAAAATAAATAAAATAGAATAAAATAAATAGATAAATAAAAAATATAAAAAAAATCAGAATCCTCGATCCTAATTACAACCCCCCCCCCCCCAAAAAAAAAAAAAAAAAAAAAAAAAAAAAAAAAAAAAAAAGAAAACCAAAATACAAAATCCCAAAGGCCTTCACAATCACTCACCCGAACCCCTTCCTCCCATCCGAAAAAGAAAAAAAAAAAAATCAATCCTTCTCCACCGATCCTTCTCTTAATCCTTCTTCTTGTGCGCATCCGCCCAGTCCTTGACCTTCTCCCACAGCTTGGAAGGCTCGTCCACCCGCGGCACCTCGTAGTTCTGGGTGATGTAGATTCCCGCGTACATGCCGGCGCCGAAGGTTAGCTGTGCGGGAGAGAGAGAGAGGCGAGACCACCGAATGTAGACACTGGCCATTTTTGGACTTTTTTTTTTTTTTTTTTTTTTGAGAGTAGGGGGGGTGATTGGGGTTGATGGGGGGATGGTGGGGGTAGGGGGATTGGTGATGGTGGGGGAGGGGGTAGGGGGATTGGGTGATGGGGGTAGGGGGATTGGTGATGGTGGGGGAGGGGGTAGGGGGATTGGGTGATGGGGGAAGGGGGATTAGGGTAGGGAGAGGGGGATTGGGTGATGGGGGGAGGGGGGGATTCATGTGCGATGGTCATTTTTTGAGAAGGGGGGAGGGTATATGCAATGGTTATTTTTGAGAATGCGTGGGAAAGGGGAGGTGGGATGCAAGTGCATACGGGCGTTATAAACACAAGTATGCACGTGCATACATACGTAATATGTATACATGTACACACGAAAGTGCACACAGAACATAAATGCACAAACATACAAGAAGACACATACATCAATGAAAACGCACACGATCACACACACACATACTCCTTACTCTCTCCATTTTGGCCATGTGTAATTCTATTAGTAACATGAAACACCAATAAAAATACACAAAACCTAGTAAAAGATAAGACAGATAACATAAAAAAAGAAACACCAAAAACGTAACAATTAATAAAAAAACGCTGCGAATGCAAAAGAAAGGAAGGAAAAAAAAATAAATATACATACACCAAACAGAAAAAAAGTGCAACTAGAACACAATATCAACTAAATAACAACATCTAGACCACTATAACATCTAGATCACACACACAAAAATAAAACATAACTGAGGGTGATAAATGCCGACGGAAAAAAAAAAAATCTAACAACTTCTAACGACCCCACCACAAGAGTTGATTTAAGTATTTACGAGTCGCTCCTAACGCTATCTGACTCGTTGAGGTCATTTGGCAGACGACAGCTTATCAATTAATGACCAATCTGCATTTGCCACACGCGCTACAGCTGCGTTGAGTGAGTGGGGGACACACTTGCGCTCAAAGAGGTTGTTTGGGGAAATGGGGAGAGTGAGGTTAGGGAGGAAGGGAACGGCAGAGAGGGAGGAGGGAAGGGGGAAGGGAGAGAGGGAGGGAGGAGGGAAGGGAGGGAGGGAGAGAGGGAAGGAGGGAGGGAGGACGGGGAAGGAAGGGAGGGAGGAAGGGGAAGGGAGAGAGGGAGGGGATGAGTAAGGGAGAGAGGGAGGGGATGAGTAAGGGAGGGAGGAAGAGAGAGAGAGAGAGAGAGAGAGAGAGAGAGAGAGAGAGAGAGAGAGAGAGGTGGGGGATCGAAAAAGGAAGACGTAGAAAAGAAGGCAAGGAAAGAGAATACATAGGACGGAGAACAAGATGGATATGATATAAAGGGACAGATGGAGAGGAAAGGGCGAAAAGAAAGGATGGAATAAAGGAGAGTGAAGGAAAGGAGGGAAGATGTTGGGAGGTGAGGAGTATGTAAAGGATGGAGAAATGAGAAAGAGACAGATGGTGAGAGAGAATAGGAAAGAAATAAAGAGAGAGAGAGCAAATCAGTTATGTAACCACGATCCTTGAACTAAGGGAAACGGGCGTAAATGATAAACAATAAATAAATAAATAAAGTATAAAAAAACGGATAAGGGGAAGTAAAAAAAAACTACTCCTACACCCCTACACCCTACAATACATGCTGACTTTAGAAACCGACACACAATTTCGAAAAATAAACCGCACCATTCGATAAGCCACGTGACCTTTTTCAAAAAATTTCCCTTCGCAAGATAACCGTTAAACAGTTCTAACGGATTTTCGCTCCGGAAGAAATAGTCTGATTCCGTTCATTCTTGGCCTCGTATTGCGCACACGAGAGACTATATCCATCGCTATCGTCTAATTCCATTCATTCTTGGCGTTGTCTAGTGTATGGTTAGGTTAGGTTAGGTTAGTTCAAAGCTCCTACAGAATCAACTTTTGGTTATAAGATAAAGCCAAGAAAGAATTGAAGCAGCCAAAGCGTACAAACGAACCCTAGCAAATGGCCCCGTTTTTTCCGTAACATCCGTTAGAATTCCGATAACGGCTGATATGCAACGGAAATGATTTTTAAAAAAATGTTCTTAAAATTCACTGATCTAGCGAATGGTGTAGTATTTATTTTGAAATTTCTTGTCGGTACGAATGCAACCCCCTTTCCCCAAAGACACACATGAAAAAGGCTACATCAAAATAGAATAAAAATAGAGGCAGAAGCGGATCTTACGGTCAAATAACACGTAACAAGCATGACTGCCTGCATGATGCCTATCAGAGTAGCCATGGCGACCTAATGCTTGAAGCCAACAAGCCGACTACTGCTGACTACTGCTGCTACTGCTACAAGCTCACTATTAAAGGCTCATGAGCTGAACATACTGCTGACATCAAGCTTATGATGCTGCTGACTCTGACAGGTAGTGTCAGTCCCTATTGATGGCTGAAGTAAAACTTCTATAAGCTGTTTGATGGATGTTAAAAGGCCTAAAAACTGTGAGGAAGCTGATGGAATGAACTGACTGTAGCTGGCGATAGGCCTAGAAGCCGAATGTATTCAGCGTTTATGTCGGTACGGCGGACTGTTCCTGTTCCAATTATTTGCACATCAACTGCACTTTGATGATTCGTCTAATTGGTCCTCGGATTATAAATTCCATTTTCCGACCACTGTTTAATCTGGTAAAAGAATAACCGTTCTTATTAACATTCGGAAGAACTGTGAACTCACACACCCATTTCTTATCACATGAACAGGTTAATTAAAATGGGATTGCCAAGCACTGTCACTGACTGTCTTTTTTCACTAACATTCTTTATCGTTGATATTCCGTCCACTTAGAATATTTTTTTTCTTTGAACATTTGGTTACAAAACAAAATCCCTTGTTTCCCTTAAGATATTGTTTGAGGGGAACGCCTGATATGAAACCCTCAACCCCGTTACTCGAGCACTGGGAGAATCTCCTCACAGGCCACTTATGAGGACATGCCCCCCTCATACGTAGACGGAGGAACTGAATGAGAATTGATTCCACGAGATAAACAAGTCACGCATCAGCATATCTTCTCCATTCAAATACCAAAGGATAGCTGAAACGGGGGGCTCCTCCACGCGGTAGGACACTAAGAGATGGAAACGCTAATATCCATCCAGCACCGACGCGACGCCAGGACAGGGGAGAGAACAAGGTATGCGACCGTGTTTCCTGTCGCCGTGTCGTGAGCGCGGGTGTGGACACGGTGCAAGAGGCTGTCACACTGACTCCGGGGGCAGCCTGTGGGAAACGAAATGCTCCCACAACTCCAATGAAAAAAAAAGAAAAAAAGATAAGAGAAAGTACTCGTAGACACACACGCACACGCACACGCCCACACGACGAAGGAACTTTTTGGACTGCGTTCATTACGCGTACACGCACACACACACACACACACATACACACACGGCCTACGAACAGGGGACACTACAAGACTTAACAAACGTTCTTAGAATGAGAGAGAAAGAGAGAGAGAGAGAGAGAAGAATGGCTGTTGGAACGCAAGGCCTCGCCAAGTATCTCCAAGCGGGATCGGGATCGACCCCGAAGACTTTTCCTATGTACTTATTTTTGCGAACAAAAACATGGACTTCCAAAGGACACGCATCATAAACATAAACATAAACACACAGACACACACACACACACACATATATAAACACACACAAACACACTACTACCCAAACCCTCTCTCTCCACGAAGTCAAAAAGGTTTCCGAACACAATCCGAAATCCCGCCCCGCCCCCCCTTCCCTCTTCCCCCTTACCCCTCCCCACTCAAACTCCTACATCCCCCCCCCCCATCACCAGGACCTGTCCGGTTAGTGGCTAAATCGGTGTACTTGCCGGACAGCACACAGTACTGTTACCGCCAGCGCCTTCCTATTTATACCTCTCACTTGTATTACCATCACTCGACCTTTCGCTAGTTGTGTACGCACGCATACGTCCGCCGGACTGAGAGCAGAACGGGGAGTGGGATGTACAGAGTGCAAAACAAAAAGGCGAGTGAGTGAGAAGGAGCGGGGAGAGGGGAGGAGAGGGAGAGGGAGAGAAGGAGAAAGAGAGGGAGAGAGGGGAGAGGAGAGAGGGGAGAGGAGAGAGGGAGAGAAGGAGAGAGGGAGAAAGAGATGGAGAGAAGGAAAGGGAGAAAGAGAGGGAAAGGGAAATAAAGAGAAGGGGGAAGAGAGAAAGAGAGAGAGTGTGCGTGTGACTATGCAAGTGTGTGTGTGTGGGAGAGGAGGGGGAAGGGAGAGGGAGAAGAAGAGAGACAGAGAACGAGAAAGAGGAAGAGGAAG
>NW_028234440.1:14631784-14641784 GCF_977035675.1 Penaeus japonicus
AGAAAGATATCTATAAAGGAATAATTTCCATCTCAAGTCACTATTATAATATACATACAGATTCACCCTTTTCTGCCTCTTCTCTACACACTCTGGTGCCACGTTCTGTTTCCCGTTTGTATTTGTACCTCAGAAGAGCCAATGAATGGTAATAAGAGTGATGATAGTAGTAGTAATAGTAGTTGTTGTAGTAGTAGTAGTAGTAGTAATAGTAGTAGCAGCAGCAGAAGTAGCAGAAATAATAATAATAATAATAATAATAATAATAATAACAATAATGATGATTTTAATAATAACAATACAATAATAGTGATAATAATAATAACAATAATAATAATATAATGATGTTGGTGATGATAATGACATCATAAACAATAGCAATGCTAATCACATCAATAAAGTGGATGAAAATAAAAATAACACCAACAAAAACAAAAATAAAAAAACGGCGTTCAAAAGCTTGAAATTTTTGTCAGCAAAGAAGTCTACAACAACAAAATATTGCCTCTGCCATCACGACTATGATGCTAATAATGATAATATAATCAATAATACTAATACTGCTACTAATAATAATCAATAATAATAATAATAACAATAGCCTCTTCAATCACGACTATGATTATAATAATGATAATATAATTACTACTACTACTACTAATAATAATAATGATAATAAAAATAATAAACTAAAATCGCACTTAATAACACATCAGTCTTCTCCTTGGAACCATCCGAGTGTGACATTCGTGTAAACATCAAGATCCCGTTTGATATCTCTCTCTCTCTCTCTTCAAAAAAAAACTTATCACGCTTAGACCGACACAAAGACCTACGTATTCTTGAGCCCGAGTCTCATAACGAAATACCGCTCGCTTAGTAAAGTTACGTTGACTTACTGAAATGAACAGATGAGCTCTACATATAACGCGTGAAAAGTTGGCGATCGTGACGCCAGGTGAAGCTACGGTTGGGTTGTCTCGTTGGCGCCAAATAAACAAAAGACGCGCGTTTCTTTCTCCGATGTCAGCAGGGGCGAAGGGAGGAGGAGCAGGAGAAGGAGAAGGAGGAGGAGCAGGAGAAGGAGAAGGAGGTAGGGAGAGAGAGGAAGAGAGGGAGGGAGAGAGAGGAAGAGAGGGAAGGATGGAGGGAGAGGAAGAGAGTGGGAGAAAGGGAAGGAGGGGAGATGGAGAGAGAGAGGAAGAGAGGGAGGGAGAGAGAGGAAGAGAGGAAGGAAGGGAGAGAGAGAGAGAGGAAGAGAGGGAAGGATGGAGGGAGAGGAAGAGAGTGGGAGAAAGGGAAGGAGGGGAGAGAGAGAGAGAGAGAGAGAGAGAGAGAGAGAGAGAGAGAGAGAGAGAGAGAGAGAGAGAGAGAGAGAGAGGGGGGGGAAGGAAGGGAGAGAGGAAGAGAGGGAAGGATGGAGGGAGAGGAAGAGAGTGGGAGAAAGGGAAGGAGGGGAGAGGGAGAGAGAGAGAGAGAGAGAGAGAGAGAGAGAGAGAGAGAGAGAGAGAGAGAGAAAGAGAGAGAGAGTTATCTTAGCTTACTGCCTTGAGGATAACCAAAAATAAATAATGCAAAGAGAAAGACAAAGGCGATACAATAAAGAAAAAAAAAAGCTTAATCATCCCATCAACACAGAAGGTTGAATAAAATAAGATAAAAAAAAGATAAAAAAAACAACCTACAAGAATTGCCACAGAAAGAGAGAGAAAAAAAAATAGGGAGAGAACATCAAAGATTAAACCATCTTGACATCTACTTCCCCCCTCCCCCTCTCCCCCACGCCCTACGCCCCCACGCCTCTAACCCCATCCCCGACAGGTGGTACCTACCCTTCCCCCCACCCCCTCCCCCCTACTAAGAAATGTTGGCAAGGCAGAACAAGAAATATATGACGATCGTACTATCTTTGCGCCTCGTCCCGCCACGCGTGAGTCTAGCCACGGTGTCCCGCGTCTCGTTTTACTAGATCACGTAAACATCATTCATAAAAAAAAAAAAAAAGTAAAGATGTAATTCATGAATAAAAACTGAACTTTCGTTTTTAAAAATCGTATTAAAAAAATGATTTTCGTATAAAAAGAAAGAAAGAAAAAAAAATACATATATGGAAAAAAAAAGGAATTTGGTTTTGTGGGATGCTGGCTGGTGTTGATGAGATCTCCCGAGTGCCTGTCTGTCTGCCTGCTTGTGCAAACGATGCTGAAGGCAGTTGCAAAACGGGGACGCCGGGGTAAAACTAGGTCTGGTGGTGTCGCTCTGGCTAGACATGGGGAGAGCAGAGAGGATCAGAGAGAGATGGAGGGAGGCAGAGAAGGAGGAGGGGAGAGAAGGCAGAGAGGGAGAAGGGGAGAAGGGGAGAGAAGGCAGAGAGGGAGAAGGGGAGAGAAGGCAGAGAGGGAGAAGGGGAGAGAAGGCAGAGAGGGAGAAGGGGAGAAGGGGAGAGAAGGCAGAGAGGGAGAAGGGGAGAGAAGGCAGAGAGGGAGAAGGGGAGAGAAGGCAGAGAGGGAGAAGGGGAGAGAAGGCAGAGAGGGAGAAGGGGAGAGAAGGCAGAGAGGAGAGAAGGCGGAGAAGAGAAGAGGAGAGAAGGCAGAGAGGAGAAGAGGAGAGAAGGCAGAGAGGAGAAGAGGAGAGAAGGCAGAGAGGAGAAGAGGAGAGAAGGCAGAGAGGAGAAGAGGAGAGAAGGCGGAGAAGAGAAGAGGAGAGAAGGCAGAGAGGAGAAGAGGAGAGAAGGCAGAGAGGAGAAGAGGAGAGAAGGCAGAGAGGGAGAAGGGGAGAGAAGGCAGAGAGGGATAAGGGGAGAGAAGGCAGAGAGGGAGAAGGGGAGAAGGGGAGAGGGGGAGAGAAGGCAGAGAGGGATGTGGGGGGAGAGGGAGAGACGGAGAGAGAGAGAGAGAGAGGGAAAGGATAGAGGAAGGGAAAGAGTGAGTGACGGAGAGAGGGAGAGGGAGGATTAGAAGGAGAGGGGGAGGGAGAGGGGAGAAGGTAAAGGGAAAGAGAGAGCGAGCGAGAAAGAGAGAGAGAGAGAGAGAGCGAAAATGAGATAGAGAGATAGAGACCAGACCGACCCAAAAATGGTTCTAGTTGTGCATCGTCATCACTGCAATAATCATCACGATGCAAACTAAACTGCAATTATCATCATCATTATTATTATGACCGCTTTTGCAATTACGTGAACGAGTTTAGACAAGTGCAAAGAGGTAAAATGAATATGCATTAGCACGCCGTTTCTAAAAATAAAACAACCTACCGTATTATTCATGCAATGGTTTTATTCTAAATAATGATTGTGGAATCTGTCAAAATCTAAACAAAGGAAAATACGGGACAGAGAGAGAGAGAGAGAGAGAGAGAGAGAGAGAGAGAGAGAGAGAGAGAAATGTTCCTGTCAACTACGTTCAGTCGTGCGCCCGAAATTTGCGATTTTCGAAAACAAAAACAAAAAAACAAAACAAAACAAAACAAGGGGGACATCTTGATCCGGGATAATCGCTAAGATACAAACATACGTACGTAATGACATATATACTCATGGCGGAGGTCCTGATTTCACGTACGTACATGACATATACACATGGCGGAGGTCCTGATTTCACGTACGTACATGACATACACATGACGGAGGTCCTGATTTCACGTACATACATGACATATACACATGGCGGAGGTCCTGATTTCACGTACATACATGACATACACACATGACGGAGGTCCTGATTTCACGTACGTACATGACACATACACATGACGGAGGTCCTGATTTCACGTACGTACATGACATACACACATGACGGAGGTCCTGATTTCACGTACGTACATGACATGTATTTCTTGTAAAATCTATAAAAAGTATATTATTTTCCATCTTCTCGTAACACGCATGCAATTATCTACATGAGAAACATAAGCAAAAAGAAGATAATAACAAATAAATAAATGACAAAGTTAAAAGGAAGAAAATACAAGTCCTTCTGTTGTCTTTCAAGATTTTTCTGTTGGTACGTAACGAAGCTATCAATTTGTGAAATACTATATGCCTTAAGTGTGTGATTGTGTGTCGGGAGCTGTGTGTGTGTGCGTGTGTGTGCGTGTGATTGTGTGTCAGGAGCTGTGTGTGTGTGTACGTGTGATTGTGTGTCAGGAGCTGTGTGTGTGTGTGTGTGTGTGTGTCAGGAGCTGTGTGTGTGTGCGTGTGTGTGCGTGTGATTGTGTGTCAGGAGCTGTGTGTGTGTGTGCGTGTGATTGTGTGTCAGGAGCTGTGTGTGTGTGTGTGTGTGTGTGTGTGTGTGTGTGTGTGTGTGTGTGTGTGTGTGTGTGTGTGTGTGTGTGTGTGTGTGTGTGTGTGTGTGCGTGCGCGTACATTTTCATATTCATATACGCCACACATTCCCAAATACTGTACATCCATAAGCAAAGAACCCCCCCCCCCCCTCCAACAATGCACAATACCACGTCTTCTGGGGACGAAGTTCATGTCACCCCCATCTCCCCATCCCCTTCCCCTTGATAACTCCCCCCTTCCCCCCCTCCTCCCTCCTCCCCCCTCTCTCCCCCTTCCACTGCGGTTCGGGACTAACCGCGACCCAACTCGAGCTGTCGGCGAGCATTAACACACATCCTAAGTTGAATTTTTTACCGTCTTCTCGACTGTGATAGGAAGAAGGGGAGGGGGAGGGAGAGGGGGAGGGAGAAAGGGAGGGGGAGGGGAATGAGGAGGAAAATAAAGGAAAGAGGGGGAAGGGAGGGAAGTAAAGAAGGAGGGAAGAGAGAGAGAAGCCGCAATAAACGTTATGCCTATGAACACATACACTCGCGCACACACACACACACAAATATACACACACATACATACACACAACACTCTTACCTCTATCCAGCTTTCCCCTCCACTCACACACACACCCACTCCATCATCCACTTGCAAACCCCCTCCATGCACCTGCTCAAACCCCCCTGCTCGACCCCCCCCCACCCTAACCCTCTGACTACCAGCAGATCCCAAAGAGGTCACGATTTCTATTTCCATCGCGTCGCTATAGAATATTCCTTGTTTGACGGATTCTGTTCCTGTTACTTTTTTTTTTTTTTTTGTTTTTTTGTTTACTTGACTTTCTATTATGATAATCTGAGAGAAAGAAAAAAGAAAGAGGAAGAGGGAGAGGGAGAGGGAGAGGGAAAGAGGGGGAGGAGGAGGGGGAGTGAGAGGAGAGGGGAGTAATAGGAGAAGAGATAGGAGAGAGAGAAAAAAAGAAGAAGAAGAAGAAAGAAATATTTAAAGAAAGAACAAGCGAACGAGTAAAATGAAAAAGAAATAAATAAATAAAATCAAATAAAATAAACAAAAAATAAAAAAAATAAAGCGATCCTGTCCTATCAACTCAAGAGAGGCTGCACAGCACACAGACACCCCCCCCCCCACTTCTTTCTCTCTATCTCTCTCCACTCGCAGCCACTCTGCCCACGGTATTCGTTCCTGGGCATGGGTACGTGAGCCAACCCAATCTTGTATATGTCTTTTTCTGCTATTCTCTGTTTTCCTTTGTTTTTTTCCTGTTCTCCTTCCCTGTTCGTCTGCTCGATTCTCTCTCTCTCTCTGTATGTGTATGTGTATGTGTATGTGTGTGTGTGTGTGTGTGTGTGTGTGTGTGTGTGTGTGTGTGTGTGTGTGTGTGTGTGTGTGTGTGTGTGTGTGTGTGTGTGTGTGTGTGTGTGTGTGTGTGTGTGTGTGTGTGTGTGTGTGTGTGCGTGTTTGTGTGTGTGTGTGCGTGTATGTGTGCGCACGCCTTTTGAACGTCCGTATGTGCATGCGTTTGCGTACTTCCGTGTACTTCCGCGCATACACACATATACGCGCGTGTGATTGCGTGCGTGTGGGCGAGTGGAGAAGTGTGTGCATGAGCAAAAGATTGAGCCTTGTATGAAACTCACTTCCGTTTACATTTGCCAACCGCCTGTACGTGTTTTGTTTCGATGTACACACTACTGTTTACTCACCTCTAAATAAAGGTTGGTTTATTCCCCGTTGCCAGAGCCTGCGATGTTTACCTTCAGCACAAGCATTCATATGCAGAGGGAGAGAGAGAAAGGGAGAGAGAGAGGATGAGAGGGAGGGAGAGGGAGAGAGGGAGGGAGGGAGAGAGAAAGAGAGAAAGAGAGAGAGAAACATAGAGACAGAAAAAACTAACAGAAGAACGAGGCAGAGAGAGACAGAGAGAGCGATCGAGAGAGAGAAAGAGATCGAGCGAGCGAGACAGAGAATAAAAAGACAAACAGACACCACTTTCCCCTACAAACCTTTCCAAAGCAAACGTCCAGCTGATCTTCATCAAATGATGCGACAGCACAGGTGATCAGCTGACCGCAGCCAAGTATGCATGACACGCTGCTGTCAAATTGCCAACGAGTGGCGACATTTCAGAGACTGGCAGTTATGCTTTGCAGCGTGTGTGGCAATAACATGATGGTGGTGATGGTGATGATGGTGGTGATGATGATGATGGTGGTGGTGGTGATGGTCATTGATATTGATGATGATGATGATGATGATGATGGTGGTGGTGGTGGTGATGGTCATTGATGTTGATGATGATGATGATGGTCATTGATGATGATGGTGGTGGTGACGATGATACTAATAATAATGGTGATAATAACGACGAACTGGTAATAACTTTAATTATACTAAACACTAATCATAACATTTCTCTAATAATGAATAAGGGGATGCCATAAATACATTAATCAAAGAGCAACACAAAGAACAATAATGGTAGCAAAAGAAAATAATAGTAATAGTACTAATAATGACATTAATAACGCATATTGTTAAAAAAAAGTGGATAAATAACAACTGTGATTACAACACAAAACAGCCGCAATGATTGGGACATTAATAACAATAACACCCACTAGATATAACAAATACTAACAATACCTTTATGACAATATAAATCACAATAATGAAACGAAAGCAAAGTAAAAAAATATATATACATAAATTAATATATATATATATATATATATATATATATATATATATATATATATATATATACACACACATAGATATGTATATGTATATATATATACATAAAAAAAGAAAAAAAAAAAAGAAAAAAAAATATATAAGAACCTTATACCATAAATAATAATAACCATGAAACGACAAAAAAAATCACAAGTAAAGAAAACTGTAAAAAGGCTGAAACGTTTCTCTTCTTTGAATCTTAATAAAGAGAGAGAGAGAGAAAAAAAAAGTGAAGGTAAAAACTATATATTTTCTCGAATAAGTTCAATAAAACAAGATTTTTTATTATCATCAGATACACTACAAAAACATTTACAAGATGTGAGGAAGATAAAAATTAGTCATGAAAAATACACTTCAAAATATATTGCCCTCAAAACGCAACATATACCAAAGTTTAGAACTATTTTCAATGCGTTTTAAAAGGTGTACGCCCCAACGAAAAATTCCCGCAACGTACAAGAGGTTCGAAAAAACAAAACAGAAACTTGATGCGCAACCTGTTAAAACTGAGAAAAAAAAACAGGTATATAAATTTGCATATCGTTAATATCATTATTGGTGTTATTATGATTATCATCATCAATATTATTATTATTATCATCGTCATTTAGGTTTCCAGTTTTCGCAAATAGTCAGATAGGGAAAGCAAAAACATACACAAAGAAAAAAAAAATACATAAATGAAAATAAAAATGAGGTTAAACCAAAGTAAAATACACAAAAAATATATCTAAAAAAAATCCTAAACAGACATTAAAAACAGAATGTCGTAATCATTATATATAAAAAATAAATAAACATAAGACTAAAAACTGAAAGATCAACCTTAAACAACTCGAAAAAAAATGGAAAAAATGAAAGACAAAATGCAGTACATGATAAAGCTTCCATGAAAATAATAATAAAAATAATTCTTATCATAAAAGGATACTGATGAAAATCAAAAGAAATTGAAAGGTAAACTAGCAATGCAATACAACACAAGAAGGAAAACAAGTCATTATTTTAGTTTTTTTTTTCTATTAGACACAACATTCCAAAAAGTCAACAAAGTAAAATGAAAAAAAATATATATATATAATCTATTAGAAAAAAAGACACTCGCAAACACAAGAAAAGTAAAAAGAACATTAAAAAAATATATAAAAGACAAACACACCACACAAAAGAACAGACACACACACACACCCAACCTTCATCCTTTGCAGAGCCCTTGGGACAGGACCCACGGCAGCAGAAGGAGCTGAAGGAGGAGGTCATGCTTGAGGAGGAGGAGGAGGAGGGGGGGGGGGAATGTGGAGGAGGAGGAGGGGGGGGAGAATGTGGAGGAGGAGGTGGAGGAGGGAGAATGAAGAGGAGGAGGAGGAGGAGGAGGAGGAGGAGGAAGATGTGGTGGAGGAGGAGAATGTGGAGGAGGAGGAGGAGGAGGAGGAGGATGTGGAGGAGGACGAGGAGGATGTGGAGGAGGACGAGGAGGATGTGGAGGAAGAGAATGTGGAGGAGGAGGAGAATGTGGAGGAGGAGGAGGAGGAGAATTTAGAGTAGAATGTGGAGAGGAGGAGGAGGAGGAGGAGGAGGAGGAGTAGGAGGAGAATGTGGAGGAAGGAGAGGAGGAGGAGGAGGAGGAGGAAGGAGATTTGGGAAAGGTGGATGAGGTAGAGATGGAGAGAGAGAGGTGGAGAGGGTGATGGAGGTGGAGGATGGGGATAAGGAAAAAGATGGAAGCAGGAAGAGGACGAGGGGGAGGAGGGGGAGGAGGACGAGGATATGCAGAGGGAAGAGGAAGAGGAGGGTAAGGAGTTGGAAGAGGAAGCGGAGAAGTCAGAGGAAAGGGACACGAAGGGAGAGAGAAGGGAGACAACAAGGTGCCGACAAGGAGAAACGACTCCACCGAGAAGGAAGAAGGAAGCGGAGGAAGAAGAGGAAAAGGAGGAAGGAAGAGGAGGCAGACGATCTCGCCCCGACGAAGAAGAAGGAAGAGGAGGAGGAGGAGGAGGAGGAGATGAAGAAGAATATACGAAGTAAATTAATGCTTACTGCTCCACCTACTAACAAGTGCGCCGAGATGAAGAGCACCAGAAGTGAGTTGTAGAAGAAATTGAGGATGCCCATTACGGAAATCATCTTGCCGGTGGGATGGGGTGGGGAGGTGGGAGGAGGAGGAGGGGGTGTGTGTGATCAGTTGCGGACGCTTCTGCTGCTGATGCTGGCGAGAAAGAGTCAATTCTCCTTCGACTTTCTCTTTTTGTGTTTTTTTTCCTGTTCTTCTTTCCCTCTTACTCTCTTGGTCTCTCTCTTCTTCTTCTTCCTCTCTTCTACCTTTCGCTAGGTTTATCTACGAGTATCTTTTCTTTCACTCTCACTTGCGGATACAAAACGGATTTTTTTTTTTTAAATTCCTTTTCACCCTATGTGTATCCTAATTTTCTCCCGCTCCAAATGGGGGTAAAGAGAAGAAGAGAAAGACGAAGAAGAGGAAGAAGATAAAAGAAGAGAGAAAAGCCAAGAGCCTTCACGTGATCGAGAGAACCTCACTCGGGCACGTGGAGGGGGGGAGGGGTGGGGCGGGAGGAGGTCCTCCGAGGTGATACCAAAGAGGGGAGAAGCGAGAGTGAGAGAGAGAGAGAGGGGGGGGGGAGGCGTACCTCGTACACCGTAAGCCTTCTGGAGGTAGGTATGAACACCCCTTCTCTTTTTTTTTCTTTCTCTTTTTTCTTCCTTTCTCTCTTCCACTTCCTCCCTTTCTCACTCGTTCTCTCGTTGTCTCTTTCTCTTTCACAACACGTGTTCGCTCTTCCCGTGACTCGTTCTCGGCTTCGAACTCCCGGCGTCACGATCTCGAAAACGGGCACAGGACGTGTTGGTTAATCTTCGCAGGTTGACTGGCTGGCTTCAATCTCTCAATCTATCTTTTTCTTTTCCAGCTGACTGGTTTTTTCCCCCGAGGACGGCACTCCGACTAAATCT
>NW_028234440.1:14645958-14658458 GCF_977035675.1 Penaeus japonicus
AAAGAAAAAGGAGGAGAGAGGAAAATAGAAAGAAGAAAGGAAAGAGGAGAAAGAGAGGGGGGGAGGGGAGGGGAGGGGAGAGAGAGAGAGAAGAGGGGGAGAGGGGGGGAGATGAAGAGAAAGAGAGAGAGAAAGAAAAAGGGGAAGAAGAAGACAGGACAAAACGGGACAGAGAGATAGGGGGATAAGAAAAAAGAAGATTTGGGTGTCAGAAGAATGGGTTTCCCAAAGTTTGAGGTAAGAGGGGTTTGGCAGGGGGGAGGGGGGGTTTTTAGTTTTAAAAAGGGAAAAAGAGGGGTGAGAAAAGGAGGGAGAGGTTTAAAAAACTATGATAAAAAAAAAACGGGAAAGGAAAAGGGATACAAAAAAAAAAGGGAAAGGGGGGCGGAGAGAAGAGAAAAAATTTAAGGGGCGGGGGGGGTTTTATAGAAAAAGGGAAGGAGGCAACGGAAAAGGGAAAGGGGGGCAGGAGAAGGGAAAAAATTAAGAGGAAGGGAAAAGGGAAGGGGGCCCGAAAAAGGAAAAAGAAGAAAAAAGGGAAAAAAAGGTATGAGGAAAAGGGAATAAGGAAACGGGTAAAAGGGAGCAATTAAGAAAAAAGAGGTAAACAAAAAAAATAAAAAAGATTTCAGAGAGAGAGAGATAGATGAAGATGAGAGAGAGGGGGAGAGAGGGAGGGAGAGGGGAGAGAAAAGATGAGAGAAAAGAGGAAAGAGATTTGAGAGAGAGGGGGAAAAGGGAGAGAAGAAGAGAAGAAAAAAAAAAAAAGAGAGAAAATAAATTTAAATGATCCATTGATAAAAAATTTTAAAAAAAAAGAAAAAGAAAAAACGTGGGACCTAGTTTACAAAAACAAAAAAAATTAAAATTTTGATAAAAGTTTTTCTGCAGGATGAGCGAGTCTCGGCGCGGGTAAGCAACAGCGAGCTTCAAAAAACGGGAATTGTTTAGGGGAAAATTACTTTATTTTGTTTTTTTGAAAAACCCCTATTGTACAGTTTCGGCTTTTGTCAGGGTTGTTTTATGTTCTTTTTGGACTTTTTGAGGAAGGATGGGGGCTCTCTTTCCTAAGCAAGGGACAGTCGGAGTCAAAAAGAAGGGTCGGTTCTGATTGAGGGAAAATTTTATGGGGGGGAAAAAAGGGGGAAAAATTTTTTTTTTTTTTTTTTTTTTTTTTTTTTTTACAGTGGGAGGACTGTGTTTTTACTTTCTTTGTCATTTTTGCTGGATTTGATTGGAGTCTTTATCATATTTCGTATCTATTTCGTTTTTTTTTTTTATATTTGAATTATGTTTTGTATGATATTTCATAAATCAATATTTTTTTCATATTACAAAAGGGAAAGAAAAAAATACGAAAATGGGGCAAGGGAATTAAAAGGCCCGAGAGCGAAAGTTTTAAATTTTCCCATGAAGTTGTGGGCCAAAACCCTGCGGTAATTCAACAACCCTAGTGGGGTTTTAAAAGGGAAAAAAATTAAAAGGGGGGGGGGGTAATAGGACATTTTTATACCAGAACTAATTATCTCAATTGGTACACAAATTAGTAGATAGTTAAGGTAAAAAAAAATTAACAGGAGTTCGTAACTAACAAAAGGTCAGCTAAAAAGGTTTTGTGTTTGGGGCCCTTATTTGAATTTTCGCTTTAGTAAAAAGACGAAAAAGGCAGAAAATATGTCCCGATCCAAAGAAGTATTATCCCTTAAAGGGGTTTTTGGGTTTGGGGGTTTTCTTTTTTTTCTTTTTTAATAATAAGCAAAAAAAAATATCCTTTATATCAATGGTTTTTGTTCCCCCCCAGGTCCCTTTTGGGGGAAGGAGGCGAGCGACGAGCGCGCCGAGGGGGGACTGCCCTAATTGTGTGTGTGTGTCGGCCAAGACGCAATGTTGTGTGACTGTGTGTGTCTGCGTGTCTGCATATTTGTTCTTCGATTACCTCGAGAGCTGGGCACTCTCTGGTGTTTGTTCAAGAAATTTGCCTTCCTGAAGAGGCACATTTTCAACCGGCAGTACTAGTTGTTATGAAGCATTTTGCTTTTGTTGACTGGAACTGCTGTTTGTTAAGCGTTCTTAACAAACAGCACATCATAACAACATCTGTTGTTGGGTCTGCCTTAGGGACTTACGGAAGCCATGAACCAACATGAGAGATTTTCGACTCTGAGGGAAAGAGAGAGAGGGAGAGAGAGAGAACAGGGAGGAGGGAGAGAGAGAGAGAGAGAAAAGAGGAAGGGGAGAGGGGAGGGGAGAGTGAGAGAGATAGGGAAAAGAGGGAGAGAGAGAGAGAGAGAGGGGGAAAGGGACAGACGAGAGGTTTTTGTAACCTTGCCTATTCAATTTTTTCTATATTTTAATTTTTATTTTTCATTGTTATTATTTCCATTGATTGTTATATATATTATATATATATATATATATATAATTATATTTATATTTTTTATTTTTATATATATATCATTTTTAAATTTTATATATATTTTATATTTATATTATATATATATTTATGCATATATATTATATATATATATATATATTTTATATAAATATATGCATATATATATATTTATAATTTTATATATATATATATTTAAATATTATATATATATTATATTATATATGTGTGTGTGTGTAGTGGGGTGTGAGTGGAAGGAAATTATATATATATATCTATTTTTATATACATATATTTATATATATATATATATTATATATATATTGTATTCTATATAAAGTACAGACCATTATGATTTGTATTATCTTCCATGTCATTCTATTTGTTACATGTAATACCTTACCACATACACATATATACATACAAAAAAGTACGCTCGTTGCTTCACCTCTCTGTTTACTCTCCTCTTTCTACGACGCCAGATGAACCAGTGCTGTTTTGTCTTTCCCTTCGCAAGAGCTATATGCATATGCAACACTTCCTTCTTCCTATTCTAATATCGCATGCCACATGATCCACTCACATAGCATAGGAGCAACACCTCGCCCCCTCGAGGAGGAGCAGCCTTCACTCCAACTCGAAACTGTTCGAGTTGGAGAAAGAAAACAGTTAAGACCTCTGCAGGTATGGGGGGGGAGATGAGGGAGAGGGAGGAAGGGGAGGAGAGAGTAAGAAAGAAAGAGAGAGAGAGAGAGCGAGAGAGAGAGAGAGAGAGAGAGAGAGAGAGAGAGAGAGCGAGAGAGAGTACCAAGATCTACATGTTGCCCATGGAAGGCATGAAAATGACAAGATCCGTGAATATGGAGAGCGGATAGAAGAAGTAGAACAAGGAACGTTCACGCCCCTTGTATTTACTACCACAGGAGGAATGGCACCGAGGGCAAGGCATTTACGCTTCCGGCGCAGCAATAGGACAAAAAACTGAACAAGAAGCTTGTCACTGCGTGGATGAGTGGCGCCTCTCTTCTCCTCCTGAGATCCTCTCTCCTCTGCCCCCGTGGGACACGACAAGCCGCCATTCTAAAACAGCTTGAGAGAAAACCGACTTCGAGGGACAGTAGAAGAAAGTAGAAAAAGGGAAATATATATTATGTACATATCTGTCGTGGAAATTTTTTTTTTTTTAAAATAAGGAATAAAAATGGTGGATGTAGCCACAGCCCATTGGCCGGGGTCGGGGCCCCAATGGACTGTATTGTGAAAGGTTAAAAATTTTTACGCTTTTTACAACACGTTTCTTTGGAGAGAGAGAAAGAGAGAGAGAGAGAGAGGAGAGAGAGAGAGAGAGGAGAGGAGAGAGAGAGAGAGGGAGAGAGAGGAGAGAGAGAGAGAGGAGGAGAGAGGAGGAGAGGAGAGAGAGAGAGAGAGGGAAAAAGAGGACTGAAAAAACCCTCCAGAGAGAAAAAACAGACAGAGGCCAAAGGATCGCGGGCTGGCTCCAGGGTGGTGCGAAATTTGACCTTTTCGTGCTGTGTGCATATGGACATCTCTCTCTTCTCCCTCTCTCTCTCTATCTCTCTCTCTCTTTCTCTTCTCTCTCTCTTTCTTTCTCTCTCGCTCTCTCTTCTCTTTCTGACTCTCTCTCTCTCTCTCTCTCTCTTTTCCTTCTTCTCTCTCTCTTTCTCTCTTTTTCTCTCTCTTTCTCTCTCTCTTTCTCTCTCTCTCTCCTTTTCTTTCCTCTCTCTCTTTCTCTTCTCTCTCTCTCTTCTTTCTCTCTCTCTTTCTCCTCTCTCTCTCCCCTTTTCCTCTTCTCTCTTCTTCTTGGCTCTCTCTTTCTCTCTCTCTCTCTCCTCTTTTCTCTTCCTCGTCTCTCTCTTCTCTCCTCCTTTCTCTTCTCTCTTCTCTCTCTCCTCTCTCTCTCTTATTTAGCTAAAATTCCCCTAGGGGAAAAAACATAGATTTCGAGGGTGCCAAAATTACCAAGCACTAGGAGTACACTCGAAGGAAAATTTACGATTGAATCCCCCTGTTGATAACATACATAGGAAGGTAAATGGGAACATTAATATATTTTAATCATATAAAAAATCAAAATCCCTACAGAAACAAGAACGCGGTTGTAAAACACTTAGGTCTGAGCATCATTAATTTTAATGAAATGTTTGGGGTCTACTAACAAAACCCTAATGCAGAGAAAGCACAAAGACGACAAAACTTCGTTGTTAAGAGTTGTTTTTAGGTAATGTTAGTAAGTTCGATAACATCACCCCACATATTATTCACTAAATGGTTAAAAATTCAGCCAAATGCCAGCTATGATACATGTGTTTTTATTCATAAAATCATTCATGGGAATTTCCACAATGGATCCTAGCCCTTACAAACTGTGGGGAACACATCAGGTGTTCGAACACAAGTAAAATTCTCTTTTATGTCAAGAGCTCCATACACAGGAAATAAGGACACGGACAAAATGCTAATACGTGGACCCCTGACCCTGGGACTACTACCCTCATAATGTTAAATACTTCATTTTAACCCCAATAATTTCAAATCAAAAACAATATTAAAAAGAAACATTTTCTAAATTGTCAGTTTGTGACATCGTTCTCGACTCGGGTCTCTCTCTCCACTCTGGCTCTCTCTCCTCTCTCTCTCTCTCTCTCTGCTCTTTCTCTCTCTCTGTCTGTCTCTCTCTCTCTCTCTCGCGCGTACTCTTCTCCGTCGATCTCTCCTCTCTCTCTTTCTTCTCTCTCTCTCTCTGTTCTCTCTCCTCTCTCTCTCTCTGTTCTCTCTCCTCTCTCTCTCTGTTCTCTCTCCTCTCTCTCTCTGTTCTCTCTCCTCTCTCTCCTCTCTCTCCTCTCTCTCCTCTCTCTCTCCCGTCTCTTTCCTCTGTCTCTCTCTGTCTGTCTCTCTCTCTCTCTCTCTCTCTCTCTCTCTCTCTCTCTCTCTCTCTCTCTCTCTCTCTCTCTCTCTCTCTCTCTCTCTCTCTCTCTCTCTCTCTCTCTCTCTCTCTCTTTCTCTTTCTCTCATCGTTTTGAAATTTAAGTAACCATTTGTCTCAATAGACTTGTCAAAGTCAAAAGTCTCTCTCTTTCTGTGTGTGCTTTTTATCATTCTGGTTGGTGAAAAAATGAGTGTAGATAGTTGCAACATAGGCTTAATAACGAAATAACTACGGCAATGAAAATGAAAGAGAGAGAGAGAGAGAGAGAGAGAGGAAAGGAGAGAGAGAAAATAAATAGACTGAGACAGGGAGAGAGAGAAAAAGAGTTAGATACAAGGAGAGAGAAAATAAGAGAAATAGAGACAGAGAAGAGAGATAGAGACAGGCAGAAAGACTGATAGACACACTGTTAAAGAGAAGGATGAGGATAAGCCAGATTTGCGGAGCAGATGCTACGCCGGACTTGTATGCAGTGACGCGAGCCCGCCTCTGCCAGCCAACGAGTGTTGACTCGATCTGAGCTTGGTCCTTACCCAACGCAGTGCCCAGCTACGTCAGCAACCGCCAGGTGACAGTGGAAGCTCACGAGCTTGGGCGGGGCTCGATCTGCCGACCACGGGGATGTGAAGTCGACACGCTACCAATGAGCTAACCAGACGGCTTGTTAAAGAGAAAACGAGAGAGGGAGGAGGTGAAAGAGTGAACGAGAGAGAGAGAAAGAGAGACCGAGGGAGAGAGAGAGAGAGAGAGAGAGTGAGAGAGAGAAAGAAAGAGAGAGAGACCGAGTGAGAGAGAGAGAGAGAGAGAGACCGAGGGAGAGAGAGAGAGAGAAAAAAAAAGAGAGAGAGAGAGAGAGAGAGAGAGAGAGAAGAGAGAGATCTGAGAGAAAGAGAAAAGGAAAGAGCGAGAAAGAGAAAACTGAAAAACAAAAACAAGGAAATAAAGACACAAATAACACAGACATGACCTCGTTCCTCATGACAGTTCCTCCTCACTGACATGTCTTTGCACGTCACTCTTTTATTATTGCTTTTCCCTTCTTCCCCGTGTCCGTGCTATGAATAGGCGGCGAGGTGAGGGTTCATGCTCGTGACGTCATCCAGTCATGCGGGTAGGGGGGTGGGGGTGGGGGGTGACATTATTTCCCCGTTCCATTCCCCTTTCCTTGGCACCAATGCACCCCCCGAAAACCTCCCTCCTCCACCCCCCACTACCAACCACCACGTCTACTTTTTTTCTTCTTCTTCTTTTCTTACTCCCCTTCCGACTCCTCTTTAATCCTTTAAACTTCTCTCACTTCCCCTTACATCACTTCCCCACATCTCTTACCTTCTCCCCCCACCTCATTCTTTCACTTTTCCTTCACTCCCTTCTCCCTCCATTCTTTTCCTTCCTCCCTTCTTTTCTCTGTTTCTTTCCTCTTCTTCCATCCCTCCCTCTCCCACCCTCCCCCTTGTCCTCCCTACCCCCTCCCCCCACTCCCAACCTCCCCCCACCCTCACCCCTTCCCCCCTCCCCCCACTCCCAACCTCCCCCCACTCCTTCCCCCCACCCTCACCCCTTCCCCTCCCCCCACCCTTTCCCCCCGCCCCCTCCCCCATTGCACGAATTGTGTCAATCTCCTTCAACCTGCAATGGACACGATTACCGTTTGTTTTCCTTCTTCAGTCTTATCATCATCGTCTCATCATTCGGTTCGTCATCTCTTGTTATCACTTGTTGCTCTTCCTCTTGTTATTTCCCTATTCTGTTTTGGTTCTTGAGATTATTCATTCTGACTTTCCTTGCTTGTTTATGTGGTTTGTTCTGGTGTTTTAATGTCATTGTTTTATGTATCATAGTTGTCACTATTATTAACTTCATTATCAATATCGTTTATATCATTGTTATGTTATCATTATTATTGTCGCCATCGTTATTGGTATCATCAGTATTAAAGAGTATGTATATATATATATATATATATATATAATATATATATATATATATATATTATATATTTTATATATATTATATATACATATATATACATATATATACTGTATATGTGTATATATATATGTATATATGTATGTATAAGTATACATTCGTGTGTGTATATATATATATTATATATATATATATATATATATTATATATTATATATATGTATATATATAAATATATATATACATATATATATACATATGTATATATGTATATGTATTATATATATATATATATTATAATATATAATATATATATATATATATATTATATATATATATATATAATATAAATGTATCTTATATACATATATATATATATATATTATATATATATATATATATATATATTATATATTATATATATATATATATATATAAAAATGTATATGCTTATACATACATAATATTATATATATAATATTATATATATATAATATATATATATGTATGTATGTATATGTGTGTGTGTGTGTGTGTGTGTGCGTGTATACATACAAATATATATGCATAAATGTATAAATACATACATATGTATATACACATATACATGTATATGAACAATGAAAGAAAAAAAAGAAAGACACATCCGTTCATATCGCCCTCACGAAATCATCGAATCAATTAACCTCATGACCCCCCACCCCCAGCCCATCCCCTACCCTCCCCCCCCCCACTTCCCCCTCACCCCCACCCCCCACCCCCCACTTCCCCCTCACCCCCATCCCCCACTTCCTCCCGAACGTAGAGCGACACGAGGCCTAACGCGGCTCGGGCGAAGAACCTCTCGCGCTTTCCTCATTACCGGAGATGGCTGCGACCTCAAAGGGGTTCAAGTGCCGGCCTTTATGGCACGGCTCTCGCTTCGGTCTCTCGGTCTCTCGTGCTCTCTTTCTCCGTCCCTATCTCTGTCTCTCTCTCTCTCTCTTTATTGTTCTTTCTATTTATCTCGATCGATATTTTCCTCTCTCTCTTTGGCTTATTCTCTCTTTCTCTCTCTCTCTCTCTTTGTCTCTCTCTCTCTCTCTCTCTCTCTCTCTCACTCTCTCTCTCTCTCTCTTTCTCTCTTTCTTTCTTCGTCTCTTTCTCTGTCTCTCTCTCTCTTTATTGGTCTTTCTATTCATCTCGATCGATATTTTCCTCTCTCTCTTTGGCTTATTCTCTCTCTCTCTCTCTCTCTCTCTCTCTCTCTCTCTCTCTCTCTCTCTCTATCTCTCTATCTATTTATCTATTTATCTATCTATCTATCTCTATCTATCTATCTATCCATCTATCCATCTGTCTCCCTCTCTTTCTCTTCACTGATTCCAAGGGAATCGACCGTTATTTCCAAAGACAAGTTAATGATCTTAATAAAGAAGATAATGATATTGATGATAATCATTATAGTACTAATAACAGTCATAGTAATGAGTTGTGTGTATGCATATATATATATATATATATATATATATATATATATATATATATATATATATATATATATATACTGTATATATATATGTATGTATGTGTGTGTGTGTGTCCCATCTTTTATATTGCCATTTCCCATCAGATCTTTATCAGATCTAATCACTTATCACTCCTCCATCCTTTTTTTTCTCCCTAATCAGTTTTTTTTCTCTTTTGTTTCTGCCCCCCCCCCTTCTCTCCCGTCTTCTACAATCCCTTTCCTCCCCTCCTCCTACCCCCTACCCCCTCCACCCACTCCAAAATGTTCACTCCCCATCCTCTTGTGCCTCCTTCTCCCCCCTCCCCTCTCCCTTCCCCTCCCTCGGCAGCGTCTCTCGAGGAGGTACCTTCCAGGTCAAAGGTCAAATTAGCCGGATGATTGTCACTCGATGGCATGCCGGGCGGGTGACTGGGCGAGCATATCGGGCTGCCGGATGGGTAGATAGGGAGAGGGGGGAGAGGGGGAGAGGGGCAGGGGGAGAGGGGCAGGGGGAGAGGGGTAGGGGGAGAGGGGGAGAGGAGGGAGAGGGGGAGAGGGAGAGAGAGAGAGAAAGAGAGAGAGAGAGAAAAGAGAAAGAGAGATACAGAGACAGACAGACAGACAAACCAGTGGCACAGAACGAATCCCACTGCCTTTCCCCTTGAAGGCATAATCGCCCCCATCAAGTTACACCAACAAGTCACTCAAGAAAAAGTGTGCTACAAAATAGCCAAGATGTCATCATGTAACTCTTACGCTCAAATAATAATCTTTCTCTCACTCTTTCTTCCACTTATCCTTACTGATTCCTCCCTCCACATTCCCCTTGCCCCTCCTCCACTTCCCCTCTTCCAACCTTCCCTCCCCTCTCCCCCGTTTTCTCTCACTCTATATCCCGTTTCTCTACCCCGCACCCCTCCTCCTGAGCGAGAGAGAGAGAGAGAGAGAGAGAGAGAGAGAGAGAGAGAGAGAGAGAGAGAGAGAGAGAGAGAGAGAGAGAGAGAGAGAGAGAGAGAGAGAGAGAGAGAGAGAGAGAGAGAGAAAGAGAGAGAGAGAGAAACAGACGATAAAGATGAGCAAGGTATTATCTATCTCTTCCGTGGTGTCTTTCCCGCGGCCGATGTAACGGAGTCAAGATGACAATGCAGTGGGTATGTGTGGGAGAAAGATTGAGAGAAAGAGAGCGAGAGAGAGCGAGAGAGAGAGCAAGAGAGCAAGAGACATAAAGAGAGAGAGAGAGAGAGAGAGAGAAAGAGAGAGAGAGCAAGAGAAATAGATAGAGAGAGAGCGAGAAAGATAAAGAGAGAGACAGAGAAAGAGAGAGAGAGAGAGAGATAGTAAGTGAGCCAGGGAAACGAGAGAAGGAGAGGAAGAGAGGAAGAGGAGGGGCGGGAGGGGCAGGAGAGGCGGGAGAGGCCCATGCAAGGCCGACAGGACGGGCGGAGCGCCGAAGGGACGGAGGAGAAAGACCTCCTTCGGCGTGTGTTCAAAGCCTTGGTTTCGGTTCGATGCTTCGCTCTTGCAAAGATACTTTTCCTGTCTTCTTTATCCCTTTTTCTTCCTTCTTATTATTCTCCCGTTTCCTTCCTTTTCTCTTTCGCCTTTTTTCCCCTCTTCTCTCCCGGTTAGACTGTATCGGTCTGCAGTGGAGAAGGAATTACTTCAGTAACATATTCTTACATACTTTTCTTATTTATTTTAATTCTTTTTTCACTTTTTATTCATTTCTTTCTTTTACATTTCCTTCCATTAGACTGTACAAGCTTCTCCTTCGTTTTATGCTCTCTCTCCCTCTCTCTCTCTCTCTCTCTCTCTCTCCCTCTCTCTCTCTCTCTCTCTCTCTCTCTCTCTCTCTCTCTCTCTCTCTCTCTCTCTCTCGCTTATTTCCAAAAGTCTATTTTACTTTCTTTTTTTCTTTCTTTCGAATATTTTCTGCAGAATAACAAAAGAAGCGCTTCTGTGTTACAGTGTACAACATACGTGTACAAAACATACACATGATGGTGTATATTTGCACTATGAGAGTGTGTGTTTATAAACTGACAGTAAAAAAGGAACATAGAAAGAAAGAAAGAAACGCACATACACATAAAAAACATATATATAAAAACATATACATATATATATATATATATATATATATATGTATATATATATATATGTATAATATAGATATATATATATATAATATATATATCCTATATATATTTATATCTATATATGTATATTATATGTGTGTGTGTTGTGTGTGTGTGTGTTTGTGTGTGTATATATATATATATATAATATATATATTTATATCTAGATATATATATATATATACATATATTGTATATATATGTATATATATATTATATTTATAGTATATATAGATTTATATTTATATCTATATGTATATAGATATGTTGTGTGTGTGGTGTGTTGTGTTTGTGTGTTGTGTTGTATAATAGATATATATATATATATATATTTATTAAATATAATTATATATATACATCTTTATATATTGTATATAGATATATAGATATTGATATATATTAGTCCAAAGGATGATTCCCATAATTCACATGAAGATATACATACTGAAACGTCAATCACAAGCTTAAATATTCACTTCCATTCACCACGGATTTCAGATATCGACACATCATGTATAGTATGATTATCAATTCTCAGTCATGCATTTGACATTACCACAAGATTTCTATAGTTTTTTTTATCTTTCTTTCGTTATTGTCCTTGTAGTTGTCCGTATTTCGCTGACTATTCTCATTGCTAATTATTGCTATCATTATTGCTAGCATCTTTCTCCTCAGCATCATCACTACACCCATCCTCAGTATCATCATCATCGCCATCAACATCAATAATAATAATCAATAATGCCGTGACCGTCTGCAGCATCAGCGTCCTTGCCATTTTTTGCTCCACAGAACAGGAGAGAATGTCTTGGCGCTTCTGTTGGTTGGCGACTCGTGTCTCAGTTAAACGGTTAAACGGGCGGTCTAGAAGTTGGTTGACTGGTTGCTCTCTTGGATTGGTGATTAGTTGGCTAATTGGATTTGTAATTAGTTTTTTTTTTTCGGTAGAAGGATTATAAAAGAAGTTACAGATGAACTGCGATGAACCTTTATGGGTGAGTTGGCCATGGCCGCGAATGCATTTCCTCTGTGTGGTGCGTTCGAGTTATCATCGCTGCTGCCGCCGCCGTATCTCGCATGAAGGAAACCAGACCTGCTTCCTGCTCTTAAGATCGTCCCCAGATTTCGATACCAATAAAGCTTTTAATATCGCGCTTCACGCTGCACCTTCACGTCATATCAATTTGATTCAGAGGAAATAGAAATTTGATGTCTTCCTATTTTTCTCTCTTTTTTTTTTTTTTTTTTTTTTTTTTTTTTTTTTTTTTTTTTTTTTTTTTTTTTTTTTTTTTTTTTTTTTTTTTTTTTTTTTTTTTTTTTTTTTTTTTAGTCAGTCTTCATCCTCTTATTTTTCTTCCTTTTCTTCTACTTTTTTTATGTCTCTCGCTCCTTCATCATCCTCATCCCCATCCACCTCCTCCCCCTCCTCCTCCTCCTCTTCCTCCTACCCAGTGCGACTAACCGCGAGTCGCTGGTCCCATCCTCAGCCTCAGCCCCTCTGCGACTCGGCCACTCGCTCGCCGTCCGCGCTCGGCTTCCGTTTCCGTCGGGAGTCGTTCAAGTGTCGACGTCGTGTTCCCCGTTTCTCTCCGCGAGTGACAAT
>NW_028234440.1:14673458-14675958 GCF_977035675.1 Penaeus japonicus
TGTGTGTGTGTATATATATGTGTATATATATAAATGTGTATATATATATATATATATATATATATATATATATGTATGTATGTATGTATGTATAAGATATATATGATATATATTTTTGTTTATTTATATTTATACATAGACATATGTATTGATATAAGGTCTATGTGTAGACATATAGCATATATATATATATATATATATATATACATATATATAAATATATATATACATTTATATATAGATATAGATATATGTGTGTGTGTGTGTATTCATGCATTTATTCATTTACACACACACTCACGCTCACACACACATATATACCTATATATATGTTTATGTATATATACATTTATATTTATATATATATGTATATATGTATATACTAATATAAGATATTTTTTTTCTTACCACACATACATACATACATACATGTATGCACACACATGTATACACACACAAGCATGTGTGTGTGTGTGTGTATGTATGTATGTATGTTTACATCTATACCTATACACAATATGTATATATATATTGTGTGTTTGTGTGTGTACGCACGCGTGCTCGCGATTTAGATTATCTTTTTTCAAAGCACATTTCTTTTCCCGGGAAACTAAAATATATCTTAGATATTCCCGTTTTTTCTTCCAAAGACCATGTAACGTTTTCTATAGACAATATATGGTGGACAATTTTATATTGTTAACGTTGTGCTGAGTGCTACTGTGTGTTTCGTCTCTTTTTTATTGTGTGTTTGTCAGTAAAGAAGTTTAATCATTTTATGTAATCATTCTATGTGTTTCTTTTAAAGAAAGAGGCCAGATGAGTTTTGAATATTTACAACTAGTTTGTCAAATAAAGTTTACCCGAATTTAGAAACCTTGTGGTTTACTTAAGTATCCCCTGAAAACAGATCATTTGTAGAAGAAAACGATAGAATTGAACATTTTGGGGCGCAAACTAAAGAAGATTCAACGAACGATGTCTTTCATTTTTCTTTAATAACCATTAGGAATAGTAAAATATAAATTTTAATGAGATTTTTAAGAACATTTGAGCTAAAATCAATGAAGAGTGATATATATGAAGCCCTTTGTATTTTTACGTCGCCTTAGTACTAAATATTGTAATTTATCATAATCACTGATGCAGTGAAACTGTTGGCATTGTTCCAATTTTTTTTTCAAAATAACCATTGTTCCAGAAAAAAGTAAAAGAAAAACAAAGAAAACATGCCGTGTTTATACTCATAATATACGTAAATGTCCTACTTACATGAGTTATGCAATGATTTCCATGAACAAATACACAATATTACGTTGAAATTTCAATGTTTCTTCCCCGTACCTTAATCGTGTGTAGATAGAAAGATCAAACATAATCTTGTTTACTGGCAATAACAGGAAATCTCCTTTATCTTGTATTATTTATGGGTAGGATTTTATGTTATCAGTGCATTTACATATTGTAAATATTGTACTCGCACCGCCGTGTTTTGTCGATACTAATAATTTCTGGTTCTTTAAAATATATTGTTCCTAGAAGACAAACAAAGACAGAGACGAGGATATTTGTGGTGAGAATGATGGCCTTGTAACTCTGTGAACAGTACATGCGTTTGCCAGTTTATAATTGATTATGCTTGACCTTGGTTATTGTCCTCTCTCTCTCTCTCTCCCTCTCTCTCTCTCTCTCTCTCTCTCTCTCTCTCTCTCTCTCTCTCTCTCTCTCTCTCTCTCTCTCTCTCTCTCTCTCTCTCTCTCTCTCTCTCTCTCTCTCTCTCTCTTTCTCTCTCTCTCACGCACACACACACACACACACACACACACACACACACACACACACACACACACACACACACACACACACACACACACACACACACACACACACACACACTCACACACACTCAAACACACACACATACACACACACACTCAAACACACACACACACGCACAAACACACACACACATACAAACACACACACAAACACACATGTTATTCCTCCGATTATTTTTATCCGCTAAACTATCAACATTTAACAACTTCAAACCACCCCACAAAAGTTGCATCCGTAGCTGCCCATGTTATCAAAGCTCTTCTGATTTCACTAAGCGTAACTAGGCAGTTACCACTTCATTCTGAGCCACATTAACGGCTTTCGGCCTCACCAACCGCTTGGAACTTGAAACTACCTTAATTACAAGCTCTTCCTGTTCAGTTACACCCCCTCCCCCGCTACCTCCACCCCCTCCCCCCCTGCACGCATGCATAACGTCTCTCCTTTAATATCTAATACGATTTTACGTTAACCTTTGGTCTGTATTTGTACTTTTTTGAAGGAGGGAAGGTGATAATGTTCTCCTTTTATTCATAACTTTAGGTGGGGGATGAGAAGAAGGGGGGGAGGGATACAGTGTGATGAATAAGAGCCAGGGTTTAATGAAGAGAAATTTAACGTAGTTTGAGGAGGGTGACCGATGAGGAAGGTATTTAAGACT
>NW_028234440.1:14680958-14688458 GCF_977035675.1 Penaeus japonicus
GCATTCGTATCCTTCAACAGAGGATACGTTTGGGTTACTAACGATTCCTCTTTTTTTTAGATGAATTTCTTGCTGGGATTATAAACGATTTTATTACGTTTAAGTGAATTGTAATTTGGGGGAAACTAACCATTTCATCGTAAAATGATACAGCTCGTAATGAACAATTGTGAAATCGTACCAGAAAGCTATGAAATGGAGTTTCTTCTCGTTAAAAGAAAAAGAAACTTTTTTTTTTTGCGTGATGAGGAGCTGCTTTGCATAGCAGTGATCTTGCACTCATGTTCTGGGGCGGGGCGGGGTGGTGGTGGTAAAGAAGTAATTAGTGGTGAACAACCATGAAGAAAATATGAGACGTGATTTGTGTAGTGGCTTTTATGTCATTATCATCACGGTTATCATTATCATTATTTTATTGTTATTATTGTTGTTTTAGTTGCTTTTTGTTATCGACATCATCTGTCTACCCCTACCATCTCTCTTTCCCTCCCCCCCCTCCTCCCTCTCCAGACATCTCTCCTAATTAAAGTGTATTGAAACTAAAGACAAACAACAAGAAATGAGAGCGCGCAATCTTAGCCTTGGCGTGCACGCAGTTTGCCAGTGGGAGATAATAAACACATGACCGCTTTATCACAGACTTTTTTATATACACACATTTTATAAGTATTAAAGATATAAACTACTATCACATAATCAAATTTTTTGTTATCTTTGGACACGGAGAATCTTTGAACTTCATTATCATAGATTTTTATACAGTTGAAGACTGAAGACTTGAAGACGGTGCCTAGATCAATAAATCAGAACGTAAATCAGATACAAATGGAAACTCCTCTATCTCAGCAGGGTATTTAATGTCGATATTTGATAGATGTAGATTCCCTTGACTGAAATTTGAGCTTTAGTATTAATAGGAGCGTTCAGATGTTCACTAATGAACAGATCAGCTGTTATTCGTACGTTGGCTGTGGCCGCGTGGGTGTGCATGGATGGAGGGTTAACCACAGCTTTAACTTGAGTTACGGAGAAGTGTTAATTACGCCACTCTTGCTTAACGGAAGGCTAAACTATTCGAAACTACTCTTCCTATTTAGATTATTAAGTAACCGGTAGGGCGAGGTGGAGGAAAATCCTGAAAGCTTTTAAAAGAAGATCTTTGGATATTTCGCTCTCGATCCGCTGCGAGTCGAGAGATCGCGTTTGTCGAGCGGGAAACCAGGTCTTCGGAACGTTCCTTTCTGTCAAGGTCATTCAGGCAAACGCACGAACAGGCGAAAGGCGAAGGGAAGTAGGAGGCACGAGGGTACATGCGAAAGAATCGGACGATTGAAAGCGCTCACGGCGAGAGTTCTATGAGAATATAAAGGAAAACGCAAGTGACGGAAAAACGATTTCGTTACAGGAGATACTATAGTATATCCACGAGATTCGGTGCTATTGATATGTAATGGCATTAGCGCACATAAAAGTAGTGTCCACTTGTGAGACTCGATTCCGACTCGTCCTTCGCCGAGGCAGAGCTCTCGAAGCGGGCACGGCGGCGGCTCCGGAGCGCACATGGCGGAACGGCGCACGCGAATCGGCGAATGTCATCAGGCGCCTCAGTGTGAGTCTCGCGGGCGGAACGTGAGGACGTACGACTTCGCGCTCCCTTCCCGGCGGCGTGGCGAGATAGTGTTTGGCCTGTAAGGGTTTCCATTATGGTGGCCGTTCGTGTAGTGCCTGTCGCGGGTGTGTGAGAGAAAGAGGAGGCAGTGGAAACCCCGCGTCCGGGAGTGTCTTGTTGGAGTTGTTTATTGGAATAATACGAAGCGATTGCTATGTGGAATTCAAGTGTGTGTCACGGAGCGAGTGTCTAGTGTCTTTGTGTTGTGACGCGCCCGTCTCAAGTGCCTGGCACGCCAGTGGTTCCTTGATGCACACACTGCAAAGGCAACACTTGCAGATCACTTTTTGCGACGAGAGCCACCTTCTCCCCCTGCCTCTGCCTCCTAACCTACACACAGGGAGAAAAATGGAAATCGATAGAGGTTTGAAGAGAGAGAAGTGGCAGTGGGTGTTGCGGCGGATTGCGTGCGTGGTGTGTTGCTAGTGTCAGTGCCCGTGATGGAGGGCAGTGCCAGCGGGAGTGCCAGGGACAAGGGGATCGGAACACCATCCAGACGGAGGAGTTAGGAGGCACTGTGAGGAAGAGGAGGAGGAGGAGGAGGAGAGGGGAGAGGGCAGAGGAGGAGGGGGTGGGAAGAGGAGGAGGGGCTCGTTGAATCAATACTGGCACCCCCCCACCCACACCCACCCCTCCTCTCCCCTCCTCTCCACACCCTCCCTCCCTCCCTCTCTCCCTCTCTGGAAACCCCTAGACTTCGCTGTGGTCTGAACCACGTTTTTGGGAGCCTTGTCACGAGAACTTTTTTTTTCCCAAAGGCATACATACGATTATCCTAAGATGCTGATATATATAATTCAATTAGATTTAACCTTTGTGCAGCAGCTGGAAAGGTTTTAAAAGTACACCAGGAAGCACGGAACGTTATCGTAATTATAGATCTTATGCCATAACGTGTTTTATCTCGTTTGGTGGGAATTCGTTGTCATGTGTCATGAGCTGGGGTTGGTGATGGTTAAGGGGAGATGAGGTGAAATGGAGGAAAACATTAGTACGTTTGTATATATAGCAAGGGATGTTCTTTGTACATACATAAACACGTTTTCATATACAAGAATATGAATACTTGCGTCCGCATCTAGGCACCCGCATGTATACTTAAAACGAAACGTTTAGATTATCCGAAATACACACACACACACACACACACACACACAAAGAATCCATAGCTTACCGTCTAGCTACCATTTCCACGCTACCAGAACATAAAAAAAGTCCTATGGTTGTTTCCACAGTTTGTTACAGTTATTACCGGACTTGAAGGAGGGGGAGGGGGGGGTAACAGGTGTGTGGCTTACATGCACATAGGAAGTCCACATGACTGTTCGTCTCATCAGCTGATTTTAGTGACGTCACGCAATGGCGCTGGAAGTGACACGTGTTGTGGCGTTCGTGTGTCGATCTCGGTGTTGCTATCGTAGGCCTTTTTATTTTGTCTGTCATTAGCATTATCATGGTCGTCGGCGCCGTGATGGTGATGAACATGATCATGATGTTATCATCACTGGCATTTTAAACCATTGTTCCAGCATGATGATTAGTAGCGTAATGGTTATTTACGTCTTACCATATTTGCTGTAACTATTATTACAAGAGCCAATTCTTTCTATTGCATAATTGCAAAGCAATCTTGCACTACAGCGAACGGAAAACGAAAACAATTTTGGGGACTTTTATGATGGTGAAATTGCTTGTTGTGACACATAAGAGGATTATAGGAATAGTAATAATGGTAATTCCGGTAGTAAAGCCAATAACGATCATAAATATTGATAATGATGGGGCAATGATGATAGTCTTGATAGTGATAGCAACATTAATATTAATGATCTATACATTATTTGAAATCATTAATTACCAACGTATATGAAGATAATAATTCATAAGAATAATATATGGGAGAGAGAGGGTGTGTGTGTGTGATCGTGTGTACATGTGCTAGTGTTATGTATGTACCTGTGCATGAACACCGCAATCCGTCCGTCAGTCACTCGGCTCAGCGCATGGCCTTGGCTAGGCAGGCGGCGCAGCGCATGACACAATGTGGTGAGGTGGTAATGTTGGTGGTGCAAGAGTGTCTGCCACCCAACCCTCCGTCATGCAGTTGCCGGGAAAATCCACACGAAGCGCCTGCTATGTGTGTGTGTGTGTGTGTTGTTCCTTCGGTTTGGAGTTAGGTCCTGGACTCGGGGGTTGGGATTTTTTATCCTCATGTAGACGTGCACAGTGCACACATGCTCCCGGAAAAAAACGAAATTAGGTAAACACACACACACACAAGCATGTATGGACAAACATATACGCGTACGCTCACGCACATGCACACACACACACAAACACAAATACAAATACAAATACACATGTATAGACAAACATACACGCGCACGCGCGCGCGCACACACACACATACACACACACACTCATTCTCTCACTCACTCACTCACTCACTCACTCACTCACTCACTCACTCACTCACATAAACATACACATTATTCAGATGTTTGTGGAATGAGCGCAGGGAATTTCCGTCCCGCGGGTGATCAGTTCAATGATGTCGAGGAAACAGATGAACAAAGTCATTTGTAACTGAATAGGTGTGTTATTCTCACTCTCGCTTCTCCCCCCCCCCCACCTCTCTCTTTCTCCACCTCTCTCTCTCACTCTCTCCACCTCTCTCACTCTCTCCACCTCTCTTTCTCTCTCCACCTCTCTTTTTCTCTCCACCTCTCTCTCTCTCTCTCTCTCTCTCTCTCTCTCTCTCTCTCTCTCTCTCTCTCTCTCTCTCTCTCTCTCTCTCTCTCTTTCTCTCTCTCATCTCCATCTTTCCATTTCTCTCTCTATCACTATCCATATCTCTTCTTCCCTCCCTTCCCTTCTTCCTCTCATACACCCCATCAATATTTCCTCCCCCCGTCCCCCCCCCCCCCGTTCCCCCTCTGCCGGCCGGCCTGCCTCTGTGTCCATGGTTGGCCTAGCATCGCTGTAGCAAGTGGACCAAGGTCTTACGGAGAGAGGGGGGTGGGAGGCGGGATGGGGGGGAGGGGAGAGGGGAGGGGGGAGTACTCGTTAGTCCATAGGGGTAAACTGCGGGAGGTGGGTGGGGGGGAGGGGAGGGGGGAGTACTCGTTAGTCCAGAGGGGTAAACTGCGGGAGGTGGGTGGGGGGGGAGGGGAGGGGGGAGTACTTGTTAGTCCAGAGGGGTAAACTGCGGGACGTGGGTGGGGGGGGGGGGGTAGGAGTGGAGGTTGTTTCCTGTATGGCAACATCTTGCAGCAGGTTAGATGAAGGATTGTGGCAATGCCACTGGTGAAAGGATTGGGTGATAAGGGAGGCGAGGGATAGAGAGAGAAGAGGATAGATTAAGAGAGAGGGACAGAGAGTGAGGATGAGAGTTAGAAAGAGAGGATGGAAGATAGAAGAAGAAAAAGAGAGACAGAGACAGAGAGACAGAGAAGGGAAAGGAGAGTGCAAGAGGGCAGAATAAAGAGAAATAAAAAGAAAAAAGGAGGAGGAAGAGAGGGCGGAAGAATGCGATCTGCAAAGGCAGAAACCAGAGGGCCGTCCGCAGCCCCGAGATGCCACCAGGAGGGCCAAGCGATGCCGAGTGCCGCAGTGGCCTCTCTCTCTCTCTCTCTCTCTCTCTCTCTCTCTCTCTCTCTCTCTCTCTCTCCCTCTCTCTCTCTCTCCCCTCTCTCCCTCTCCTCCCTCCTCTCCCTTCCTCCCTCTCTCCCTCTCTCCCTCCCTCTCTCCCCTCCTCCCTCCCTCTCTCCCTCTCTCCCTCTCTCTCTCTCTCTCTCTCCTCTCTCTCCTCTCCTCTCTCTCCTCTCTCCTCTCTCTCTCTCTCTCTCTCTCTCTCTCTCTCTCTCTCTCTCTCTCTCTCTCTCTCTCTCTCTCTCTCTCTCTCTCTCTCTCTCTCTCTCTCTCTCTCTCGAGGTGAAATGCCCCGCGCTTGCAGTTACCTGATTCGCCAATACATACGAACGTCGAGAATAAAGATCGTTTAGGAAATAAAGATGTAATAATGATTTGATTAACGAGGATGAAATAAAAGTGAGGATATGGACAAGAATAAGAAACTGTTATGCGGAATAATCATGTTTGTGATGTGGCCGAGGTCGCGGGGTGTGGTCTGGGGTGGGGGTGGGGGGTGGGTGGGGGTGAGGGGCACAGGGGTACTTGCCCGACGTGGGTCCGTTTTTTCTGGAATGCTTTCGACTTTGGATGCGTTATTTTGTTTTGGGGAAATTCATACACTTTCTATGTGTCATTCTATCTGGTATTGTTTTTATCATTTTGTTATTACTGTTATTATTATTATTATTATTATTATTATTATTATAATCTTATTATTGTTGTTGATTTTATTACTATCGTTGTCTTTAATCATCATTATTTGTAGTCATTATTTTTATTGTGCTTCCCCCTCCGTCGTCTCCCGACCGCCGAGTAGCGATGGCTGGATAGTTTCTCCGCGGCAACACTTTCACCCGATGATGATATATGTGCGATTGTGTGTGTGTGTGTGTGTGTGTGTGTGTGTGTGTGTGTGTGTGTGTATGTGTATGTGTGTATGTGTGCGTGCGCGTGCGCGTGGTGTGTATACAACCTCCTTGCCTGCGTCCGTGTCCCAGCGCGCCCGCGACCCCCCGCCCCCGCCCAGAAGCAGGCAAGACGAAACACGGCGAGGCGTCCAGGAGGATGACCTGTCCATCAAGCGATCAGCTGACGGCGGCGCCTCGTCACCTGATCCGGCCGGAGTGCGAGTGCGAGCGAAACAGAGTCCGCGTGGGGCAGTGGCGACCGCTGCGGCTGTAATGCGAACTCCCGCTTGTTCTCCCCCCCCCTCTCACCTCTCTCTCGCTCTCTCTCTCTCTCTCTCTCTCTCTCTCTCTCTCTCTCTCTCTCTCTCTCTCTCTCTCTCTCTCACTCTCTCTCCCTCTCCTCTCTCTCTCTCCCCCATCTCTCTTTCTCTCTCTCTCTCTTCTCTCTCTCTCTCTCTGCTCTTCTCTCTCTCTCTCTCTCTCTCTCTCTCTCTCTCTCTCTCTCTCTCTCTCTCTCTCTCTCTCTCTCTCTCTCTCTCTCTCTCCCTCTCCCTCCCTCCCTCCCTCCCTCCCTCCCTCCCTCCCTCCTTCCCTTCTCCCTCCCTCTCTCTTTCCCTTAACTTTTAGATCCCCTTTATCCTCCCCTTTCTTTTCTTCTTTCCTCTCTTCCCCTTCATATTTTCAGATCTTCCATACCCCCCTCCCCCTCTCCCTTCCCTTCCCCGTCCCCTTCCCCCTCTCCCCCCTTCCCCTCTCCCTCCTCCCCTCCCCCCCTCCCCCTCCCCCTCCCCCTCCCCCACTCCCATCCTCACGTTAACAGAATTACTTCAGCCACATAGTTGCTTGCTTGCAACACTTGTCCCGCCTCCTCATCCACGTCAGTTGCATTCCTTCACTCTCCCTTCTCGTTTCTGTCCCATCACGTCATGTCACTTCTTTACTGTGACACTTTTAACACCTCATCCTTTTCTCTTTGGTGCGCTTGAAGTGCTCTCTTCGAATTTCTCTCGGTTTACTTACAGTAAGAGCATCAAGATTCCTTTTTGCTTTGCTCGACCGGGAAAATGGTGAATGAAAGTGACATCTGGGAGGAGGGTGTTATTGAACCACTTCTGGGTGATTTAGTTCTCTCTCTCTCTTTCTCTCTCTCTCTCTCTCTCTCTCTCTCTCTCTCTCTCTCTCTCTCTCTCTCTCTCTCTCTCTCTCTCTCTCTCTCTCTCTCTCTCCCTCTCCCTCTCCCTCCCTTTTCTCCACATCTATCCTTCCTTATTTTCTTGCATGTCCTCCCTA
>NW_028234440.1:14700958-14705958 GCF_977035675.1 Penaeus japonicus
AGGTAGAAGGTGGGGGTGATGGAGAGTGGGTGGGTGGGTGAGTGGGTGGGGGTGGGTGGGGTTGGGGGGAAGGGAAGTGTATTTTCTATTTTGTTGATCGTGGGAAAAGGTAGGTTGCATTTGAGGTGTGTGGAGGGGGCGAACAAGGGGAGGGAGGGAGGGAGGGAAGGGAGGGGAGGGGGCGTTAAGCGGAAGGGGGTTGAAGAAAACTCGTAGCAAGGGCGGGTGGCTTGAAGGAGGGTGGGATGGGGGTGGGGGGTGGGGGGCGTTGGTTGACGAACGTGCACTGTTGCAGGTAATCTTTTTGATGCAGTGTCTCTATGAATGAACTGTTCTAATTCGATTACATATATATATATATATGTATATATATATATATATGTATATATATATATTCGGATTATCATTGTTATTATTTATTTATTCAGGTATTTATTTTTATTTTAGAAGTTTTGACTTTGTTTATTTTATAGTTGGTTGATCTTTGAGTTGAAAAATTTAGGAAAATAATTTCGGTTTGAAGGCGTACATCAGTGTTCATATTGAGGTTGTTGAGGTTGCAACCCGCTCGGCCGCTCGAGGTCTTTTCCGTGTCTTGGATTATGGAATTCCTGCGTCATAAAGTGTTGCAATGGAATTCCATACTCGCGATTTTCAAAGAAATATAGAAACATCTTTGGAAGATTATAATAGTGTTGTTTCTTAATTAATTTTTTCTTCTCTTTCCCCCTTTGGCAATGCAGCGCATTTTCTCTCCTGAGACAAGAGACTTGAGACAGTTGAAAGTAAGAGAGAGAGAGAAAGACTTGTGTGAGACGTCCAGCACAAAGACTCTCTTCCCATATATATGAAAAAAGGGGAAACAAACAAACACGCAAACAGAAAGCGACATACGAAACACGAAGGGATAAACGGGAAAAGGAAGGACGAGAAGCGGAGATAAGAGTTGAAGTGACGCCGATAATGGTCGAACTGCCGCGCTCGGCGAAGAGGACCAGCCGCGTACGTTAGCGCCTGCCCCCCCTCCCCTCCCCCCTTCCCCCTCCCTCCCCCATCCCCCCACCGGGTGCGAGAAGGTCATGGAGGGCTGGTGACCTTAAGGGAGATTGACCCAGGTGGAGGAGCTGGACAACCCCCCCCCCCTCTTTCCTTCCCGTCTCTTCCTCTTCCCCCTTTTGGATACAACCTAACACTTTTTCAAAACTTTTTTTTCCCCGTCTTTCTCATTCTAACTCTGCATCTTCCCATCTTTATTTCTCTCACCCTCACTCTCCCTTAAACTTGAAATAGAGAAAGGAAACACTTGAAATTTTCGAAAAAGATAATTGGTGATTGTGAAAAAAAGAGAAAAAAGAACAATAATTACAGAAGAATTTTGTGAACTTTCGGCTGTAAGAGAGAGGAAAAAAACGAGAAAAAGTGTTAAAAGGCAAATTTACGAAAAGAGGGGATATAATTATAAACTGACAAAAATCAACATTTCGGCTCTTTATCCCTAGAAGGAAAAAGGAAGAAAAAGACACAGCCCTTTCGCCTCCCCTCTGTTTCCAAAGGTCCAGGTCGAACACCCCTCCTCCCCTGCGGTTCCCCTCAACTCTTCCACCCTCTCTTGCTCCACCTATCGCCCTCCCCTTCTTTCCCTGCCTTCAAAGACCCCCCCTCCCCCACACTCGAAAAAAACCGACCCCCCTTCCCCTCCTTAAATAACCCCCTTCCCCCCAAACACACCCACCGAGCCCCCCCAAGCACACCCACCACCACCACCACCATGATGAACGGCATGGAACGACCAGACTCGGGCAACCTCGAGAGCAACGTGGGCGCGTGCGCGCACGCCCGCCAGCTCGCCAAGATGCGGGTGAGCCAAAAGATCCAGTCGCCCACGACGCCCATCACGCCCGTCGCGCCCACCTCGCCCACCTTCATCCCGGAGGTGCGGTTCGGCGAAGAGAACGTCATGGAAGGTAAGCAGGAGCGAACCGGAGGGCGGCGGAGGGTCCCGGCGCCTGTCGTCATGCTTTTGTTTTGGGAGGAGCAGGGAAGGGGTCTGTGGTTGTTACTCACTAATTGTTATTGTTTTGGTTAAAGCTGTTGCTGCCCTTATAGCAAATGCTATTGTTTGGGGTGATATTTTGTTATGTTTGTTGTTTGTATTAGTAGTATTATTTTCGATTATTATTGATATTACTACTACTACTACTAATTATTATTATTACTTTTTATTATTAATGTTATTATCATCAATATCATCATCATCATCATCGCTAGTGTTTTTTTCCGCTGTTCTTGTAATTATTGTTTCGTTAATGTTGTTTGTGGTTAAACGCTTGTGCGAATGGTTCATCGTCCTGCATTTTTTTTTCTTTTTTTTTCCATTCTGCCGAGTCTCACTAATTAGTGCTCTTAATGAGTCGTCCTAATGACCATTTAATAATAGTCGTCGCTGTGTAATGGCTTCTCGGCATTACTCTTTTTCTTCCAGTATATTCCTCTTGGGTCTTGTGCCTTTCTCTCTGTTCATCTGTTGCATTCGAGAGACGTCGAGTGTTGCGTCCGCTGTTTCCCTCGAGAGAGGAGAGCAGACGACGCTAACTTCAGCTAAAACATGAACCGACAGCAACACAACTGAACAACAACAAACAACACAACTGAACAACAACAAACAACACAACTGAACAACAAAACAACACAACTGCACAACAACAGACAACACAACTGAACAACAACACAACTGAACAACAACAAACAACACAACTGAACAACAACAGACAACACAACTGAACAACAACAAACAACACAACTGAACAAAAACAGACTTTATAACCACAAAAGAAGGAATGAACAAACAGCAAGGAGAACTTGAGCTGCTCCTGAACAACAGCAACAAAAACATGACCCGAACATGAACACCTGACGCCCGAACAGGGGCGCGTGGCGGGATGGAGGCCGGTGTGTGGCTCAACAGTGAACAGTGAACACGTGTGTCGGTGAGGCGGGACTTTCACCGCAGATGTAGGAATGAATGGACAATCTCTCTCTTTCTCTTTTTCTCTCTTTCCATTTCTCTCTCTCTCTCTCTCTCTCTCTCTCTCTCTCTCTCTCTCTCTCTCTCTCTCTCTCTCTCTCTCTCTCTCTCTCGTAAATGTGAAATTACCTTTCTTATTGTCTCTCTTTATTCTCACTATTCTCTCTCTCTCTCTCTCTCTCTCTCTCTCTCTCTCTCTCTCTCTCTCTCTCTCTCTCTCTCTCTCTCTCTCTCTCTCTCTTTCTCTCTCTCTCTCTCTCTCTCTTTCTCGCTCTCTCTTCTTCTCTCTCTCTCTCTCTGTCGCTCGCCTCCCTCTTCCTCTCTCGCTCTCCTCTCTCTCTCTCTCTCTCTCTCTCTCTCTCTCTCTCTCTCTCTCTCTCTCTCTCTCTCTCTCTCTCTCTCTCTCTCTCTCTCTCTCTCTCTCTCTCTCTCTCTCTCTCTCTCCTTCTCTCTCTATCTCTCTTTCCATTTCTCTTTCTCTCTCTCTCTGTAACTGTATCGAGTATATGTTTGTTTCCCTTTTGCGCTGAAGTTTACATTCCTTCCCCACCCCTACCCTTACCCCCTTACCCTTACCCCTCCCCCTCCCCTTACCCAAACCCCCCTTTACCCTTACCCCCGCCCCCTCTCGGCCTCCCCCCCCTCGTCCTGCACCAACAAACAAACGGCGAGTCCTGGTAGAGATGTCAGGTTTTTTCCTGGTCGCCATGTGGTTTGGTCTTCGTTTTTCTCCCTTTCTCTTCATGTGTTTTTATGCTCACTTGTGTACACAGATGCGCATACGCACAAATGCGTCCCAACGCGAATAAAAAAGAAAAAAAACATACTCGCCAACTCGCTTGCTCTCTCTCTCTCTCTCTCTCTCTCTCTCTCTCTCTCTCTCTCTCTCTCTCTCTCTCTCTCTCTCTCTCTCTCTCTCTCTCTCTCTCTCTCACACACACACACACACACACACACACAGAGAGAGAGAGAGAGAGAGAGAGAGAGAGAGAGAGAGAGAGAGAGAGAGAGAGAGAGAGAGAGAGAAAGAGACCACATGCATTGACGTCTCTGGTGCGCGTTCCTTGAATCTTCTTCCACTATCTATTGCGTAGTTAGACGGCGAATCAAAAATTATCTATTGACGCGTAATTGCGCCCTGGTTGAGTCCTCTGCAATCCTCCGCCTCCTCTGCTTTGGCTCTTCTCCTCTTTCGGTTCAAGGCTTTCTCTAGGCGGTGTGGAAGAGGTGGATGAGGGAGGTGGGATGGAGAGATTGGATGATGGAGGAGGGATGATGGGAGTGGATGAGAAGAGTCACGATGGAGATTGTGGTTGAGAAAGATCGGATAAAAAGAGAGTGGATGGGAGAGTTATGGTGAAGAGCGGTGGAGGGAGGTGGAATAAAGAGAGTGGATGAGGGAGGGGAGGAGGGGAGAGAGGAGATGGAAGAGGACCGAGATGATAACGAGGGGGAAAGAAGAGAAAGTGGTAGATAGAGTAAGACTTGGGTAGAATGAGGAATGTAGAAGAAGAAAGAAGAGGAGGAGGAAGTATAAAAAAGACGAAGCTGGGAGCAAGAGGAGGAAGGAGGTGACGCCGAGAGAGAAACAATGGCCGACTGTTCATCGGCTGGTCCCTGAGCCGCGTCTCTCCCGCAAGTACCTCCCTTCAAGATAAAACAAAGACACTACAAATAAAACAAAATAAAAATCACACGAAAAAATAATCCCCCAAACGCTACCATGAATCTCATAAGAGACGCAAACAAACACAAATGAACCAGTGAACAAGCAGCGCAAACACGACAACGAACCGACAATCACCGCCCCATTAAGACCATGAGCCAGACCGCGCGCCAGGAGCGGGAAGCGGGTCAACTGCCGCCGTTGCCATGGTTACCGCCAAAGCGTCCATGTTGGGTCTGAAAGGGGTAATAGGTCGGTGCCAGGGAGGGGGAGGGGCGAGGGTGTCAGGGAGGGGGAGGGGGTAGAGGG
>NW_028234440.1:14723458-14725958 GCF_977035675.1 Penaeus japonicus
TATTTCTTCCTGTAATCGGATTTGAATCGCTGTAAATCTCCCTTTTTCTCTCTTTTCTCCTCTCCTCTCTCTTATCTCTCTCAATCTGTGAAAGAAAGCAGAAAAAAAATAAAATAAACGAACAGCAACAGAATGACGGATTTATTCACATGGAATCTGATACTGTTTACCTTAGTGGCTCCTTGTATCAGATTTCTTTGGAATATACTGTAATTTTGTACCATTACTGATTCGTATTTTTCGTTCTTTTTATCTGTTATGATAGTGATACTCCATTAACGTCAGTTCTACGCTAGGCAACACGCTTGGTTGATGAGTCTGATTCTAGGTTCGGTAAATTTTTGTAATTTCTCGGAAAAATATCGTTATACTTTTCGCCCATTTATTTATTTTCTATGATTATATTTATTTTTTCATGATAGACTCCTGTAGTTGGATAATGAATAAGGTAAATGATAGATGGGAAGAAGGAGAGTACATAAAAAAAATAGTGAATGAAACAGAGAGACAAAAAGGGAGAGTGAACGATCAGAAGAAAAGCTAACACTAAGATGACTCATCATCATCAACCGAGTTATGACCATCATCTCTGTAACCAAAGATAACTCTAAGCTTTGAAATTAAGAGAACCACATTAAATAATCAAGCAACGTCATGGCTGAGGCAAACAGCAGCACATAAGATCATATGGTAAGCTCATTGCTGCGAAGGTCCTTTTACACAGGAGCCTAAGCCTAACTCTATGCTCTGTAATCCCTAGAACCAGTTCCCACCCCTCGCCTGCTCCTTATATCCCTTACACTCTATGCCAGAGCCTCTTTTAATCCCAATCACGCACTTGGATTCGAAATAAATCGAGTTTGATCCGGCAGTTTTCGAGTCTTTTTTGTCCTCCCGTTTATATCGCATTTCTAGTGTGTGTGTGTGTGTGTGTGTGTGTGTGTGTGTGTGTGTGTGTGTGTGTGTGTGTGTGTGTGTGTGTGTGTGTGTGTGTGTATTATGAGAAAGAGAGAGAGAAAGCGAGAGAGAGAGAGAGCGCGCCATCGATTCCCTCCTCCTCCTCCTCCTCCTCCGTCGACAACGTGTCTTTTCGAGTTCTATTTCCACGGGTAATCAGAGCGTTTTCTGACGGCGGTTCTGTTCAGGAGTTCTCGGAACGCCGTTAGCGCCGCCTCGGGATTGCCTCCCGAGGGCGTCGACGAGATGGTTTTAGAAACCAGTGGAATAAAAGACACTCGATCCTCTTTTGTTTACGAACGATTCGCTTTTGTTTTCGCACAGTGACGATGTGCGGCTACTTTCGAACCTTCTGCTCCTTTTTAAATCACTACTTTCTGTTTCTGTTCTGTTTAAGCTTATAATGCATATTGTACATAGATACGTTACTTTGTGTGTGTTTGTTAGGTTGTATGTGTTTGTCCACACTTGCTAGAGTGAGTGCGTGTTAGAGTGCATTATGTGCGTCTGCGTATGTCTGTCGAAAGTAGGGCTAATGTTTCCGTGTCCGCTGGTACTGTATCTCGAGTCCGGCTGCTGCCAGTTCTGCCATAGAGAACGGCATTCACTTTCTCTTTGCGCCGAAAGAAAGGGATTGAGGTGATAAAAGACTCACTCCGAAAAAGTAATCGACATTCAACAAACATGTCTGCCCATTGACCCGATGAAAGCTATTTAACCCCCATTTCCCACATAATTAACGTTCAAGCTACCCTTCTTTCCTTTACTCAAACATTATTGTTACTACTTACACCGCATGCGGAAATTATGGAGTGCAAATGCTTGTGACGAACGAGAATGAGATTTGAAGGTAATTCATATTCAAAACCCAATTGTTTGGGTCAAAAGAGGCATTCCATTTTGGGAAACGGATTGAAGGGGAAAAGTTTATTCATGCCACAGAGGCCACTGTCAATGATGATGATAAGAAGAATGATTATTATCATTTGATTATATTAGTTGATGATAACGATAGCACTAGCAGCACATTTACCAGTATTCATACAAAGAGATAAAGAAGTGAAAATTTAATATGTAAAGACAACACTTCTTTTTTTTTCCTGCATCCTTGGTAGCAAACCGCAACAGACTATATTTAAATACAGCACAATTACTAACTTTTCGCTGCTATTCAAGTAACAACGGAAGCCTTCTCACCCCCCCCCTCCTTCCTCCCTCCTTCCCCACCCCCGATACATACGCACACACCCCGCGCGTTGCCTTTGGTGGAAATAACGCGGTTCAAAAATAAGTTACGTGCCTTAAAATAACAGGGTTGGGTTTCGAGCCGATATTGATTATACAACTTGCTCCCGGGGCAACACAGCCGGCCTCTGCTCGGTGAGTCTGTGCTATGCTGAATGAATTACACTCTTCAATATTTACACTAACGCCAACACACACACACACACACACACACACACACACACACACACACACACACACACACACACACACACACACACACACACACACACACACACTTATAATATTAATACTAAAC
>NW_028234440.1:14730958-14738458 GCF_977035675.1 Penaeus japonicus
GCGTGTAGCTACGTTTAGAATGCAGGTATTTATAACTTTTATTTCTGAAGATTTTAGTTACATCTCGGCTTCATCACGCACGCACTCACGCACACACACGTGTTCGAGTCCGAAGAACTGTTCTTGTGTACTATTTTGTTACATTTGGCTATTCCTCTGGTCGATAGATGCTGGAAGTGCTGAGTCACGGGAAGTTGGAATATCGGACCGCATATGTTGTTTGTGCATTTGCTTTTCCGAATTCATGTTATATATGTTATATATGTTCTTATTACTATATATGATTTTCATGAATGTATGTATGTCTGTATTGGTTTCTACACCGAATTGGCATGATTTCCTAGATAATTCCTTCCTTTCATATGTTTTTTCTTTTTATTTTATTCTTTTTTTATCTGTATCTGGTTTCCTCTTTTGCATCACTTCGAGAATATCAATAAAACCAATTCGCGATCAATGCGCGAGCCATCTTTAGCGCAGTATTAGCCAGAGAAAATATTCACGCGCCAAATCGGACGTTTTGCTGTTGCTTTATATTCATGCATACGTAATGAGGAGAGCGGAGGCGCACATATGCATGGACTGCAGTGTCGCTGGGAGGCTGTTTTGTCATAGTGCGGATGTTTACCTGTGTGTAGTGAGGGAGAGGGAGTGGGAGTGGGAAACGGAGAGGGTAAGGGAGAGGGAGGGGGAGTGGGTGAGGGAGGGGGAGTGGGAGAGGGTGAGAAAGTGGGAGTGGGATTGGGAGAGGGAGTGGTAGGGGGTGAGGGAGTGGGAATGGGAAAGGGAGAGGGTGAGGAAGTGGGAGAATGAGAGGGAGTGGGAAAGGGAGAGGGTGAGGGAGTGGGAGTGGGAAACGGAGAGGGTGAGGGAGTAGGAGTAGGAGTGGGTGAGGGAGTGGGAGTGGGAAATGGAGAGGGTGAGGGAGTAGGAGTGGGAGTGGGTGAGGGAGGGGGAGTGGGAGAGGGGGGAGAGGGAGTAGAAGAGGGAATGGGAGAGGGAGGGGGAGTGGGTGAGGGTGAGGGAGTGGGAAAGGGAGAGGGAGTGGGAGTGGGTGAGGGAGTGGGAGTGGGAGAGGGAGGGGGAGTGGTAGAGGGTGAGGGAGTGGGAGTGGGAGAGGGTTGAGGAAGTGGGAGAGGGAGAGGGTGAGGAATTGGGAGAGGGAGGGGGAGTGGGAGAGGGTTGAGGGAGTGGGAGTGGGAGTGGTAGGGGGTGAGGGAGTGGGAGAGGGAGTGGTAGAGGGTGAGGGAGTGGGAGAGGATGTGGGATTGGGAAAGGGAGAGGGAGTGGGAGAGGGTGAGGGTGAGGGAGTGGGAGAGGGTGAGGGAGTGGGAGAGGGTGAGGGAGTGGGAGAGGGTTGAGGGAGTGGGAGTGGGAGAGGGTTGAGGGAGTGGGAGTGGGAGTGGGAGAGGGTTGAGGGAGTGGTAGGGGGTGAGGGAGTGGTAGAGGGTGAGGGAGTGGGAGAGGATGTGGGAGTGGGAGAGGGAGTGGGTGAGGGAGAGGGAGTAGAAGAGGTATAGGGAGTGGTGTGGGAGAGGAAGTGGGGAGGCAGACTGAAAGGGAGGAAGGGAGAGGGAGTAGGGAGGCAGACCGAGAGGGAGTGAGTAGGGGTGTGGGAAAGAGAGACAGAGACAGAGACAGAGATGGAGGGAGAAAGAGAGAGCATGAAAGATAAAGTTTGAAAAAAAGGAAAAAAGAGCGGCAATCAGCATTCAAAACATTTGTCAAAGTTATAAATGAGAAAGGAAAGTTCACGTCGGACTGAATTTTAAGCCACGCTGATTTTAAAGTCTTCAATTTTATTTAAAAAGATAAAACTTTTAAATCAGAGCTTGAAATAATTCCTCTTGCGGTTGATTTTAGCCACACGTCGTCTGATTCTTAAGCGAGGAAGGCACTTCGGTTGGAATCATACGAGTAATGATAACATTAATTGATAGAAATATGTATGTAGCAGTTATTTTGATAATTAATTATGATTTCCAGTGTTCTTATTCTAACATTCTGAAGTAGTATTAGTTCAAATAAAAGCCGGTCCGTATTCTATATTACCGTTGTGAATAAACTTCATTATGAAAACTCTTCTTTTAACATTACACCTATATGAATTAATATATTTTAGTTTACCCTTAAAATCACTTTCCTGCCTTACGTTTTCTGTGGTGGTAGTTGGACGTGGCGAGAACACGCTGTCGAGAAAAAAATATCCAGCAACAAGGAAAATGTAATATATATATTTTATATCAGTTTTCATATTAATTACTTTTGCACTTATATTATAATGCAAGAGACTGACAGACAGACAGACACACAGACACACAGACACACAGACACACAGACACACACACACACACACACACACACACACACACACACACACACACACACACACACACACACACACACACACACACACACACACACACACACACACACACACACACACACACACACACACACACTCACTCACTCACTCACTCACTCACTCACTCACTCACTCACTTACACACACTCACTCACTCACTCACTCACTCACTCACTCACTTACACACACACACACACACACTCACTCACTCACTCACTCACTTACACACACACACACACACACACACACACACACACACACACACACACACACACACACACACACACACACACACACACACACACACACACACACACACACACATGCACATAAGGGAAAACTCATCTGAAAGGAAAACGGCGTGGGAATATTTATGGAAAATGCGAATTTCGTCCAGGCCAAAATTGGCACCATTGGCACCAGCTGAGGGACGAGGTCAAGGCCGCGAGAGAAGCACTTAGCAGAGACAAGGAGGGGAGGAGAGGCGAGAAGCGGGAAGGGGGGGAGGCAGAGCGAATGGGAATGATGAGGAGAGGGAAGGATGAGGGAAGAAAAGGGCAGACAAGGGGAGGAGGAGAGAGAATAAGAAGGGAGAGAGGGGGGGAGAAAGGACAGAGGGGAGAGGGGGGAAGAGGAGAGAAAATGTTTTAGAGAGAAAGGTGGGGAGGGAGGGAAGAGATAGAGATAGATAGAAGATATATATGGAGAGAATATGAGAAAGAAAACGAGAAAGAATGAGAGACGAGAGAGAGTGACAGAAGAGAAGGAAATGAAGAATAACCCGTCAGCCGGCCTGCTAGTTGAAAGCTTGGCCAACAGAGGGCAGCACCGGCCGGGGATAGGAATACAAGAGGAGAAAGGGTGAAAGATGTTGGGATTTTAGGATAGGAGAAAGGGAGGAGGAAGAAGGGTAAGAAGAGTAAGAGGAAAAGGTTAAGGTTAAGGATGACGCGGGATGTAGGAGAGGGGAAAGAATAGGATGACTGGAAAATGGACTGGGACGACAAAAGGTAATTTTCTAAGTCATAAAGTAGAGAAAAAGTATATGAAAGATCTTGATGATACTGGAAATAAGTAAGCGAAGAAGACTCCATCCATCGCGATTTCTTTCCTCTTCCGCCCCCCTCCCCTTCCCCCTCCCCCTCCCGCCCTCTGCTCCTCCTCTCCTCTCCCTGTGTCTTTCTCTTTCACCATCTCACTCTCTCGTTCTTTACATCTCCTTCTTCCTACCTCCCCCACCCCCTCTCCCTTCCTCCCCGCTTTCTCTCCTCTCTTCCTCTTCTATTCATCCCTCCTCTCTCCCTCTTCCTTTCCCCCCTCCTCTCTCCTACACCACCCCCTTTCCCACTCCTCTACTCCCTCTCTTTGTCGCAGCATCTCTTCCCCATTTTCTTGGCTTCTCATCTCTCCCTCACTCCGCATCTTCTCTGTCTCCCACCCCATTCCTTTTCCCGCACTCTCCCTCACCCTCTTCCAGTCCTACTCCCACTCTCATTTTCCTTCTCTCCCTTTCCCGCCTTCTTTCTCCTCCCATCTTCCCAGTCCTCTTCCACTCTCTCCTCCCTTCTCCCCTTCCGCTTTCCCTCCCTCTCTCTCCCTTTCCCAATCCTTCTCCCTCTCCTCTTCTTTCTCCCTCCCCCACTCCAACTCTCCCCCTCCCTCTCCCTCTTTCTCTCTCCCCCTCCCTCTCCCCCTCCCTCTCCTCTTCCTTCTCCCTCCCCCACTCCAACTCTCCCCCTCCCTCTCCCTCTTTCTCTCTCCCCCTCCCTCTCCCTCTTTCTCTCTCCCCCTCCCTCTCCCTCTTTCTCTCTCTCCCCCTCCCCCTCTCCCTCTTTCTCTCTCTCCCCCTCTCCCTCTTTCTCTCTCTCCCCCTCCCTCTAGCCTCTTTCTAATCTCCCCCCCCTCTCCTCTTCCTCTCTCTCCCTCTCCCCTCTTCCACCTCTCTCCTCCTCCTCCCTCCCTCCCTCTTTCTCTCTCCCCCTCCCTCTCCCTCTCCCTCTTTCTCTCTCTCTCCCCCTCTCCCTCCCCTCTCCCTCTTTCTCTCTCTCTCCCCCCTCCCCCTCCCTCTCCCTCTTCTTTCTCTCCAACTCCCCCCTCCCTCTCGCCTCTTTCCCTCCCTCATCCCCTCCCTCTCCTCTCCCTTCTCCCTCCCCCCACTCCAACTCCCCCCCCCCCTCTCCAATCTCCCCCTCCCTCTCCCTCTATTCTTCTCTCCCCACCCCCTCCCTCTCCCTCTCCCTCTTTCTCCTCTCTCTCTCCCTCCACCATCTCCTCTTCCCTCATCTTCTCTCTCCCCCCTCCCTCTCCTCTTCCCTCTCCCTCCCCCCCTCCCCCTCTCCCCCTCCCTCTCCCTCTCTCTCTCTCCCCCTCCCTCTCCCTCTCTCTCTCTCCCCCTCCCTCTCCCTCTCCCTCTTTCTCTCTCCCCCTCCCTCTCCCTCTTTCTCTCTCCCCCTCCCTCTCCCTCTTTCTCTCTCCCCCTCCATCTCCCTCTTTCTCTCTCCCTCTCCCTCTTTCTCTCTCCCCCTCCCTCTCCCTCTGTCTCTCTCCCCCTCCATCTCCCTCTTTCTCTCTCCCTCTCCCTCTTTCTCTCTCCCCCTCCCTCTCCCTCTTTCTCTCTCCCCCTCCCTCTCCTCTTCCTTCTCCCTCCCCCACTCCAACTCTCCCCCTCCCTCTCCCTCTTTCTCTCTCCCCCTCCCTCTCCCTCTTTCTCTCTCCCCCTCCCTCTCCCTCTCCCTCTTTCTCTCTCCCCCTCCCTCTCCCTCTTTCTCTCTCCCCCTCCCTCTCCCTCTTTCTCTCTCCCCCTCCCTCTCCCTCTTTCTCTCTCCCTCTCCCTCTTTCTCTCTCCCCCTCCCTCTCCCTCTGTCTCTCTCCCCCTCCCTCTCCCTCTTTCTCTCTCCCTCTCCCTCTTTCCCTCCCTTCCTCTCCCTCTTTCTCTCCCCCTCTCCCTCTTTCTTCTTTCTCTCCCCCCTCCCTCTCCCCTGTCTCGTCCTTCTCTCCTCTCCCCTCCTCCTTCTCCCCTCTTTCCCCCCTCCCGCTCCCCCTCTTTCTCTCTCCCCCTCCCTCTCCCTCTGTCTCTCTCCCCCTCCCTCTCCCTGCTCCCTGCCCGCCACCAAGCAGTTCCCGCTTACCTGGCAGGAGCCTCGGGGGAGGTGCACGGCGAAGGCGCTTTGAATTGGCAGAAGCGGCCGATCTTGTTGACAGGCAACGCTGCAAGGGCGAGGCGAGGCAGGTGTGGCAAGGGGCGGACGAGGCTGGAGTTTTATGGGTAAAGGTTCAGGGCGGAAAGGGAGGCTTATCCGAGATGTGGGAGGTGGGGGGTGGGGGGTGGAAGGTGGGGGGGGGGATGGAAAGGTGGAGGTGGTACGTGGGGGGTGGAATGGAAGGTGGGGGTGGGAGGTGGAAGGTGGAGGTGGTACGTGAGAGAGGGAAGGAAGGAGATGGAAGGTGGTACGTAGGAGGTAGGAGGTGGAAGTTGTAAGGTGGAGGTGGTACGTGAGAGAGAGAAGGTGGGAGATGGAAAGTGGTACGTGGGAGGTGGGAGGTGGGAGGTAGGAGGTGGAACCTGGGAAGTGGCAGGTGGAAGGTGGAAGGTGGGTGGCTTGTTTGGATATCGTGGTCATTTTGATGGCGGGTAAAGGGATATTGAAGGTAAGAATATATGTAGCATTAACAGCAGCAACAATACGATAAAAGTTGTAGTGATTTAAGTGATGATGTACTGATGCTGGCGACATTGAAAATAGTAATGATAACACCTGTGATGAGGGTAATGATAAAAGTAATAATGATACTGAAAAGGCTGATAATGTTAATGATAATAATAATAATGGTAATGATCTTATTAATCGTATGATGATTATCATGAAATTAATGATTGAGAATCACTTTTATAATTGTCATCTCGAGAAAAAAAAAGCTTTAGTGTTATGCATATAAGCTAAATGTCATTGCAATTCACCGCCGTTTGACCCATGTTACTGCACGTTGAACCCCATCCAGTACTGTGCTTAAAGCCGACCGACCTGCCCGCTTGCAACATCCGCCACGAGTTGCAAAGTCGAAGGATTTGCCAGCTCTTGCTCTTCAACAACGTATATTTCTAGATTCCTTTTTTTTTTAATTGCATTTCATTCTGTCTCATTCCCTTTTGCAAAACCCAGGGCAACAAAAAAACGGAAAAAAAACGAGATCAGAATGAGAACAACACGCAATGCCATTCATTCATTCGCTTTCGATTCGATGTGAGAGGAGAGGTAAGGTGAGATAGAGAGGAAGGGGAAGTGAGAGAGGAGGAGAGGAGATAGAGAGGAAGTGGAGAAAGAGACGGAGGCGAGGGAGAGGGAGTGAAGAGAGGGATTGGGATGTATGGGGAGTGGAGAAGAGAGGAATATGGAAGAGGAAAAGGGAAGGGCATCAAGGAAGGCAATGAGATGATAGAAGGGTGAAAGTGTAGAAGTTGGAGTTAGGTGAGAGAGAGAGAGAGAGCGAGAAAAGAGAAGAGAAGAAAGAGAGAGAGAGAGAGAGAGAGAAGAGAGGGAGTAGAGAGAGAAAAGGTGTAATAGAGAGAAAGGAGTAAGCGAGAGAGAGCAAACCGTGGGAGATGCAGGATGCAGCAGATCTTACAAACGTACGTCTTGTGTATTGAAATTACCTCTGGAGGGCCGCCGCCGCTTCCTTCTCTTCTTACTTGCTTGTGCCTGCTTCTCTCCTGCTCTGCTTGCCGCTGCATCTCTTCTTCTCTTTCTGCTTGCAGCAGAGGGTTAGGGACTCTTCTCTGCCGGACGTAGACCTTGATAAACACCTCGGCCTCTACGGCCCCCACCCCGCCCCCGCCACCGACACCCGCCCGCCCGACCCCGCCCCAAACCCCGCTGTCCCCCAACCCCACCCAAGCCCCCCCGCGCCTGCCCCCCCCCCCCCCCCACCACCAACCACCCGCCCCACCCACCCACGCTGCTTGCTCGCACCCCCGCCCCCTCATGCCCGCCCCCGTCGCCCCCGCCCCCCCGCCCCCCCCCGCCCCCCCCCGCCCTCCCCACCGCCCCCGCCCCCCCCCCCCACCCCCCCCCACCCCCCCCCGCCCCGCCCACCCCGCCCCCGCGCCAGCCCCCCCCGCCCACCCGCCCCCCCGCCCG
>NW_028234440.1:14758458-14760958 GCF_977035675.1 Penaeus japonicus
TGACACGTTGCATCCCCCCCCTCCTCCTGCTACTCTACCAGGAGGGGACACACTCCCCCTTCTGTTGCCTCCTCTCACTATTCGCCAGCCCCATTTTCAGACTTTTTTTTTTCTTTCTTTTTTTGTCTCCCTCTACATTTTCAGAGCTCCCTCCTCCCCCTTTCATTCTCTCTTCAAAACACTCTTCCTCTACCCTTCCCCTCCTCCCCAACCCCCTCACTCTTTCCTACCACCACCCCTCCTCCTCCCACCCCATCCCCCACCCCACCCCTCCCCACCCATCCACCCACCCCACCTCCTCCTCCTCCCTCCCCCCCACCACACACACCCTTCCCCACCGCCCCCCCTACCCACCTCTCCTCACCTGTCATTAAAAAACCTGCACATCCTAATGGCAAACTTCCCTCGACTTCACCTGTCAATTACCGTCCATCATCGAGTGTCACCGCCGGCCGCTGCCAGGCACGGACGTCGGACAGGTGAGGGTGGGAGTCGCACCCTTTGGGGAACGATCGTCTTATCGCAGGAACAGCTGATTGGGGTCCTGCTGCTGTTGGTGCTTTTGCCTGTTTTTGTATCAGGTGCTCTTACAGCAGTTATTTTATTATTTTTATTGTTATTGTTATTGTTATTATTATTGTTATTATTATTATTATTATTATTATTATTATTATTACTATTACTATTACTATTATTGTTAGTATTATTATTATTGTTATTATTATTATTATTATTATTATTATTATTGTTATTATTATTATTATTATTGTTATTATTATTATTATTATTGTTATTATTATTATTATTGTTATTATTATTATTATTATTATTGTTGTTGTTTTTATTATTGTTTTTATTATTATTGTTATTGATATCATCATCATTGTTATTATCATTATTATTACTATTATCATTATTACATTATCAATATTTGTCACATCACCAATTATCATTATGGTTTAAATACAACTTGCATTTGTTTATTTACAGGTGAGTGTTGCCATCTCGCGGTTTCGATTATAAAGTGACGTAGACGTAACTTGTGGTCTTATTATTATTATTATTATTATTATTGTGTGTATTATTATTATGTGTGTGTATTGTGTGTGCTTGTTGTTGAGTTGTGTGTTGCGCGCGCGTGTTATTATTATTCTAGTGTGTCATCGCATCATGTATATTACGTGCGTGCTACCACATACGTTCACTCACGCGTGAATCCTCCTTTGTGCTTGCGTGCGCGTCCAAGCATGTGCGTAAGGCTTTACAGGTGTCCCCTTACGGGAGAAAGTCAGCCCGGACGCCAAGCAGCTTTACGCATCCGGCGGCGCGTGACCAGACGCCGCGCCGCCGGGATATGATGGGCGCATGATGGGCGGATGTATGGGAACTCAGGGAGGGGGGAGGGAGAGGGGGAGAGGAGGGGAAGGGGGAAAGGAAGGGGGAGGGGGGTGATAAAGGGAGAGGAGGGGAAAGGGGAAAGGAAGGGGGAGGGGGATGATGAAGAGAGAGGGAGGGGGAGGGGGAGAGGAGGGGAAGGGGGAAAGGAGGGGAAGGGGGAAAGGAAGGGGGAAGGGGGAAAGGAAGAGGGGGGAGGGGAGGGGAAGAAGGAAAGGAAGGGGGAGGGGGGTGATTAAGGGAGAGGGAGGGGGGGAGGTTGGAGGCGAAAGTGGAAATGGCCAATGAAGGAGAAGAGACGGGAAGGGAGGAACGAGGGAAGAGGGCGAAGGATGAGGGAAGGAGAGGGGAAGAGGGAAGAGAAATAAAGGAGAGAGCGAAAAAATGGAGAGGGAAAGGGTTATGAATGATTTCATTTGCTTCGCTTCATTGATTCCATGCGAAGGAAACTGAGAATTAGGAAATGTCAAGAATATAATCACGAGAGAAATGGAGGGAGAGGGAGAGGGAGAGAGACGGTGGAGGAGGAAAGAAAAAAAGACAGACGAAGCCAATGCCAGAAACGGAGAGTAACAAAGTAAAAGAAAAAAAAAAAAAACAATATCATAATGATAGGAAAAAAATAAAAGCATGTTTTTTTTTTTTTACCAAAAACGAAAATTCGGTCATCGCGTTAATAGTCAGTCTGTCAGTCAATCTCAGTCAGCCAGTCAATCAGTCAGTCAGTCAGTCAGTCAGTCAGTCAGTCAGTCAGTCAGTCAGTCAGATGTTGATCTTCTATTGCTGTCTAGAAAGTCGTGTGAAGGGAGGAGGAATAATGAAAATGAATAGATATATAAGTGAAAGTAAATTATAATATTGATTATTACTATTATTAGAAACAGCCGTTTACTGATCATGCATAAGATGTTTGCCGCCTGTTTTTGTGGAAGACGAAATAACAGTGATAATGATAATTATGATAATGGTGAGGATAATGTTGATAGCAGTTACGATGATAGTGATGATGGTGATAACACATGATAATGATAATGATAATAATGATACACCATGATGATAACACTACTAATGATAATGATAGTAATATATGATGATAAAATTAGAA
>NW_028234440.1:14770958-14773458 GCF_977035675.1 Penaeus japonicus
TCTCCTCTCTCTCTCATCTCTCTCTTCCTCTCCTCTCACTCTGTCTCGGTCTCTCTCACTTTTCCCCTCTCTCTCACTCTCTCTGCACTCTCCCTCCTCCCTCTCTCCTCTCTTTCTCTCTCTTTCTCTCTTTCCAGTATTTTTCTCTTGATGCTGTTCTCTATTCCTTTGTATACACTCATACATGGAAACAACCCCCCACTCCCACCCACCCACAAACAGTCCTTACCGCCCAGTTTACGGTCCATTGCCAATTAGGTTTCCAGTTTGTCATTAATTCGATCTCACTAAACGAATTCACTTTATAGCTCATCGCTAATTAGGTTTACTGGTCATCACTAATTCAATTTACGGTTAATTACCTGTCAAGCTCACTATTAATTCAGTTGACAGCTCGTCCGTAATTCAGCTTAAAGCTCACCACTAATCATGTTTACAGCGCATCACTATATTTTAATTTACAGCTTATCACTAATTCAGCTCGCATTTAATCTCTTAATTTAGTCTACAACTTTCTATTTTTGGATTAGTTACATGTTCTTTTTTCATTATTTATTTGGCTTAGGATTCCGTTGGTATTGTATATTCTAGGTTGATATGGGGGAAAAAAAAAAGTCACATGCTCATAACCAGATCATGTTGATTCCTCATCAAACGCCTCGGGAAAAAAAATCTGACCTTGACCTTTCTCCCACACGACCAAAAAAAAAAATCACCTTGACCTCTACAAGATTAAGTCAAAAAGCTCAGAAGATTAAACGGAAAAAATGATACACCCGGGAGATTAACCCCCCCTCCCCCCACCCCCACGCACACACACACCGAAATATATACATTTTTCATCAGCCATTGACTCAGCGCAGCCCTCGCGTGTCCCGAATGCATAGACCCAAAGCGAAACGGAGGAAGAAAGGTATTATATCACACGTAATCTGCAAAAGGTCGCTCGAGATACGAAATGGGTTGACCCAAGGCGAAGGGGTCACGGGGCGGGGGGTGGGGGGGGGAAGAGGAGGAGGAAGAAAGAAGAAAGGAGGAGGAGGAGGAGGTGGTGGAGGTGGAGGAAGAAAGGAGGAGGAGAAGGAGGAGGAGGTGGGGGTGGAGGTGGAAGAGGTGGAGGAGGGAGGGGGAAGGAAGGAAGGAGGGAATGAGGGAGGAGGTGGTGGTGGTGGAGGATGAGGAGGAAAAAAAGAAGAAGAAAAGGTAGTAGTAGGGGTAGGAGGAGGGAGCGTAGGGAGAAGGAGGAAGAGAGGGAAGGGAAGAGGGAGCCTTTTGAGGGAGATGAGGGGAAAGATTGGATTGATTTGACTTGATTAGATAAAGTTCATTTGCAGAACAGTTCACATGCCCTACAGAAAGTCTGGTAAGATGTCGAGCGTCTATCCAAACTGGCTAAAGAGGAAGAGGAGAGAGGAAAATAAAAGGTGGAGGAGAAGCAAGAGGAAGAAAATAACTAAGAGTCAGGAAGATGAATTGAAGGAAAGAAAAGTGGTGGGGGGGGGGGGATAAAGAGGAATTGAGAAGGAAGGAGAATAACGGAAAGGGAAAGCAGGAAGAGGAGGAGAGAAAAGAATGAAGAGGAAACTGAGGATATTGAAGAGGACTTTGAGAGAATGGAAAAGGACGAGGAATAGAAGGGACTGGGAAAAGAAAAACCGAGGAGGAGGAGGAGAAAAGGAAGTGGGGAGGAGGAAATAGAAGAAGGAGGAAGTATTTAAGAGGAAATGGGGAAAAGAAAGTTGAAGGGGAAAAGCAGGAGGAAAAGGAAGAGAAAACACAGAAAACAAACAAACAAACAAAAACATACGGATATTGGAAGAAGAGAAAATCAGAACAACATTAATGATTTAAGAAAATTAAGACGACCGTAAATAAATATTGGGAATGAAAAAAGACAAAAAAAAAAGAGAAGCGAAAAGAAAGAAAGGAAACACGAATAAAGGATAAAGGAGATCAGAAGATCTTTATCAGAAGAAAATGATGATGAGTAGAAAGCAAAATAAAAAGAACGCGCCATAGAATATGATACAAAACACACATTTGCTTAATCATTTCCCCCGCAATGAAAGAACAAGATACAAGATGATAAACAAGTACAACCTTTTTTTTTATATGCCATTATTATTTTTAAACTCATCCGATCATCAAAGTTAACACGCATTTATGAGAATCATTTAGCGTTTCCTGTCGGAGCAAAAGCGGCTGCACTTTTTTTTGTGACCATGAACGATTTTTTTTTTTAGTTCCCCCTGAAGTTACGACTTGAAGTGACTCCTTTTCGGGGGCGGTTCAGGAGGGGGGAGGGGGAGGGGGTGAAGCGACGGGTGGAGGGGGAGGCAGAAGGAGAAGGAGGAGGAGGAGGGTAGAAAAAGAGAAGGAAAAGAGGAAGCAAGGGGAAAAGATAAGGAGAAAGTGAAGGATAAAAAGTAAAGGAAGAAGTAAGAGGAAGACGAAGATGAATAGTGGTAATAGGAGAAGGAGGAGGAAGAAGAGGAGGAAG
>NW_028234440.1:14778458-14798458 GCF_977035675.1 Penaeus japonicus
TCCTCTCTCATTCTCTTCCTCTCTCAACTCTCCTGCTTCTTCTTCGCATCTCTCTCTCTCATCCTCTTTCCATTCCTTCCTCTTCTCTCTCCTTCCTCTTCTCTCCTCTTCCTCTTCTCTCTCATTCTCTCTCCTCGCCACTTCTCTCTCTCTCTCCTCCTCGATCTCCCTCTCTCTCTCTTCTCCTCACCTCTCTCATATCTCCAACCTCTCCCTCCTCTTCTCTCCCTTCTCTCTCCTCACTCTCTCCCTCTCTCTCTCATCATCTTCTCTCTCTCCCTGGGGAATAGGAGAGGGGATGGGAATGGAGGGTAGGGTAGGGAGGGGGGGAGGGTGGTGGTTGAGTTGCAGGTGACATTAAAGAGGTGTGGTTCGTAGTCATGGCGGCCATTAATTTAACGGCCCCCCGCAGGTCTTTATGGCGTGGCTATATGTCCACTGTTGCCATAAACGTAGAGCTTGTGTCTACACATGACCCGGACATGTGCGTATCTAGGACGTATATTCTTGCGTGTGCACATGGCCTCTTGGTGTACATGTTCATGCGTATACGTGTGCGTGTGCGATTGCGTCTGGAATTGTGTGCGTACTTGTGCTGGCGCGCGCATGTGGTTGATTATTTGAGCCTAATGTCATTACTCGCCGGAAACTCTTAAATATTTTATGTCTGTTTTCTCTTTCTCTCGCTCTCTTTTTTGTTTGTTTTTGTTACTTGAGAAGAAATCTTCACTTCCTTTGCCTCAGCATTTTAATAAGCCCTTCGTTCTGTGATCAGCCGAGTCGCGAGGTTAGTTCCCTTTGAGATGCAAATTAATACGTGTGCGCACGCATCAAAACACGCACATGTACACACATTCTGAATTTCTCACATGGCGCGCGCCGCACACAACAACAAACCCAACACACTGCAACACCACACCACAATAACAACGCACACACACACACACACACACACACACACACACACACACACTCATGCGCACACACACATGTACACACTGCGGACATTGATTCAGATTTTCTTGCTCGATTTAATCTCGAACACGACAATAAACTCTACGGCCATACTACCCGCATTCCATAACACTTCCAAAATGTCGAATGTTCTATCGTGACTGCAGGACGACCTTCATGTTGATTAATGGATAATATGATGGACCTTCGTAACATCAATTATTTAGGAAGTTAATTTAAGTGGAAAAAGAATCCGTATGAGATCTATGAGGTGTGCAGTATTATGTTGTGCTTTACGCTGTTCACTTCTCATGGAACTCCAGGCACATTATATTGCTTGTGGAAGTCGTGTTTTCTGGAAGATGCTCAGGATTTGGCGGTCAAAGTCCCTCGGTCACAGCATGCGGTGGCGGTGCATAATGTTGCCTAATGATGCTATCTCTGTAATTAACATCCCAGCCCGGTCAGTTGCACGTGTACACATTCGCTGGTATACACGCGCACATACACATACATAAGCAGGAACATTCACTCAGATGCAGCAAGGAATAAGCGCACACATGCAGGGACATGCAGGTACAGGGACACGTATTTCTGCAGGAATCAGGCATACACGGACACGCACGTACGCGCGCGCGCGCACACACATACACACACACACACACACACACACACACACACACACACACACACACACACACACACACACACACACACACACACACACACACACACACACACACACACACACACACACACACACACACACACACACACACACACACACACACACACACACACACACACACACACATACACCAAAAAAAAAAGAAAAAAAAATCTCAGACACTTTTTATCTGAACCATTTTCTCCAAGGATTCCGCGCAAATGTGTTTCTCAAATTACAGAAATCGTATCCTGAAGTATTTCCAGAGCCTTGGCCTCAACACCTGAAGGCATATATATCTCACTTTAGTTTTGTTCTTTTGGGGAAGACAAATGATATAAAAAAAAAGTTCAGTTGGTGTATTGAGGCGTGTACGTCTTTTGTTTTTGTTCTCTTTCTTATTTATTTTTTTTAGGAGGGGACCTTGTCATACATCTGTGTAAGTTATTCCTGTCTCTTCTTCATTAAGTTGATTACGTACATATATTTTGTTTTTTTGCCTCCGTCTTTCAGCAAGATGAATACCTTTGATTACCTCGCGTTCTTACACGACGGTTATTTTGATCCAAACTGATGTAAAAAAGGGACTTTATTTTCCAGCAGTTTCCAATTACTCTAAATTAACCCTTGATTTAATACTTCCTTTTCTCCTTCCAGGTGAGTGTCCACAGCCCGCAGTCAGGCAGCTGGAGGTAGGGATTGTGGTTGTTCAATTTGCATTTGTAGTGGAGAGCTTGTATGGGTTTGTGTGTTTGTGTATCTGGATGTATGTGATTTTTATTTTTATTTTACACTACGAGTATCGATATGTATAGGGTACGTGCATATATACAAATATGTGTCATTTCAACAAGATATGGTCAATAATCATTTCCGGAGGTTGGAAACGCAATAAATACACACTTTCAGGCAAATACATACCCAAAAATATTCACTCAGGCACAAAAATAGTATCATACATAAATAGATAACCCAGAGACAAGAAAAATCTACCCCCCCCCAAAAAAAAAAAAAAAAAAAAAAAAAGATCAGTCTCATATATCCAACACAAGACAACGCTAAAGACCTTGAAAGTCGCTCTGCCCGATGTCAGTCCAGAGGGATAATCGCCTAATGAAGACGCATGGATAATCGGCAACGGAGATTGGAGGCGTCCAGGCAGATCTTGGGCGGTGGATGTGCACAGGCGTGTGTGTGTGTGTGTGGGTGTGCGTCTGCCTGTCTGTCTGTCTGTCTGTCTGTCTGTCTGTCTTTTATGTATGTATTTTTCCGATGATATTCGGGTGTATAAAACTGATATGAGGTGTACGTGTGACCGAACACACACAGACACACACAGACACACACACACACACACACACACACACAAACACACACACACACACACACACACACACACACACACACACACACACACACACACACACACACACACACACACACACACACACACACACACACACACACGGTAATTTCCGGTTCAAGGACTAGGTGATGGCAACCAGGCGTTTTTGCATGTTTTTGATGTTGCATTTCTGACTTCCTCATTAAAAAAGTCTCAATGATCTCTATCCCTTTCTCTGCCTCCCCCCCTTCCCCCTCATCCTCCTCCTCTCCTCCTCTTCTTCTTCCTCTTCTTCTTCCTCTTCTCTATCTTCTCATTCTCCTCTCCTCCTGACCTCTTCTTTCCTGCCTCCTCCTCCTCCCTCCTCCTCCACTTCCTCCTCCTATCCCCCCTCTCTGGCACTCACTCTCGCTGCCTGTCTCAGGTGATCCATATGCTTATTAGTAATGCAGACACACACGTGTTTATTTATTCATCAGTATCTATTTATCTATCTTCCTCCCTCTTCTTCCTCTTCATCTCCTCTCTTTCTCTCTTCCACTTCTCCCTCTCCACATCTCTCTTCTCGCCCCTCTTCTGTCACTCACTCATCAGCTGCCTATCTACATCTATAGTGATCTTATATGCTTATAATACATAATGCGTGTGCTGTGTACATGTGGTGTGTAAATTTTATATATATATATATATATATATATATATAGTTATATATTATATAATATATATAAATTATATACATCTTATATAATAATATATTTTATGCATATTTATAAATATATATATATATATATATATATATATCATATATGGTTCTCTCTTCCCTCCTCTCTCTCTCTCTCTCACTTCTCACTCTCTCTTCACTCTCTCTTCTATCATCTCACTCCTCTCTCTCTCTCTCATATCTATTATATATATAATATTAATGCATATATATATATCACTATATATATATCTATATATATATTATATAAATGGTTGTGTGTGTGTGTGTGAGTGTGTGTGGTAGTGTGTTGTGTGTGTGTGTGTTGTGTGTGTTGTGTGTATATTTATGCATATATATATATATAATATATAATATATAAAATATATAATATATATATAATATAAATTTTCATAAATAAAGTATATAATGTATGTATAATATATAATATAAATATTATATATATATATATTATTAAATGTAGATATTTATAAATATATAATTTTATTTATTTTATATACATAGTAAATTCTACATATCATATATATATATATATATAAGTAATATATATATTATATATATATATATAATATATATATATATTTATATATATATTAATAAATATATTATATATATATATATATATCTATATGTCATCTTATTATATATAATATATAAAATAATATATAATATATAAATAATCTATATATTTATATATATCAATATTTATATATCAATATATTTATATATATTATTTATATATATAAATATTATATATCTAATATCATATATAATATAAATATATATCTATATAATAATATATAAATATATTTATATTATAATATATAAAAATAAAATATATTATATCTTATCTATATCGATTAAATATATATACTTATGTATATGTATATATGTAAAGTATATTATATATATATGATATATATGTATATAGATATATGATATATATATATATATATATGTATATATATGTAATAAATATGTATATATCATTTAAATATAACATATATATTTATAATTATTATAAGAATATATAGTATATATATGTATATATATAAATAAAAATATGTTTTTTTATTATAAAGTATATATATGTTATATATATATATGTAACCATAATGACTATATGTTTAATATATATTATATTTATATGTATGAAACTAAAATTTAAATATACCTATATATATATCAATCTATTTTATATAATATAATTTTATATAATATAATATAAATAAAAAAACAAAATATAATTATCTAAACGTATATATAATGACTCATACACATACTATGACACATACTTACAGACACCAACTACTACACTCACCACTTACAAAACACAGCTACACACACATAAACTCCCACATACCACACACATACACACACACAGACACACACATCACACACACATACACTTACACCATACACACACCACACACACACCACTTACACTCACCAAACCACACAACACACACAAACATCACCAGTACACACACCGACACCACCGTCACATATATATATAAACACCAAACTGCCACACAGAACATACGCACAAACAACATACAACACACATAAAAACACACATACACACTAACACAATACACACCACACCACTACACACACCTCACATTACGACACACATGACACACAAACATTCACCCACACATACACATACACACACACACACATCCACACACACTCACACTACCACACACACCACCATACTCCCCCAACCCACATACAAACACAAACACACTCACGACACAAACACTCAGACACAACCCACATACACACACACAACTCAAGCACACAAAAATACACACACTCACAGAAACATACACACAGACACACATACACACCAATACCACACCGACACACACATACATACACTATTACACACTCATACACACACACATACACACACACACCTACACACACACATAACACTACACATACATACACTTACTCACACACATACCACAAACACAAACAACACCACACACACCACACTCACACAAACATCCACACACAAACACACACACCGTCAAAAAACATACCTACACATACATACACACATAAACACACAGCCACTCACACACACATACCACCCACAAACACATACACCAACCACACACAAACACTCACACACACACACACCACATACGTACTCACCACACACACACCATACACATCCACCAACCACATACGACAACACAACCATTTCACATCCACACACACACAACATACACAACTCCCACACACACACAAAAACTCAAACATACAAACACACACATACACACACAAACACACACACATACCACCAACAGTCACCCACACTATACACGATAATACACACACAATCTGAACACACCCACACTCTATACACACATACACACACCTACACACACACAACACAAACTCAACACTACCCTCACACTCTAAATAACACGACACACATACACACCCCGACATTTACACACACACATACACACAAACACACACATCACACACACACATAACACAAACAACACAAATACACACACATACATACACTCATACACACCATACACACACATCCACACACATACACATAAACCACACACACACTACACACACAGCTGACATCACACCATACACACACATGACACAGACTCACACACTACGACGTCACACATACATCGTCACTCAAAAGCACACACACACACACACACACACACGTCCCCACTACACATCACACATCACATACCATACGACAGTACACAACAGCAACAGCATGACACATACACACACACATACACTCACACACCCACTCACACACACCACAACACACACACAGCACTCAACACACACGACACCTACACACACAAAACACATACATACTCATACACTACACAAACACACACACACACATCTAACATACTCTCTCACACAAACACACACACATACACCACACACAACTTGACACCTCACACACACACACACACACACACACACACTCTCACACCATACCACACCACACACCCTACCACATCCACACACACAAACACACACTCAACACACACACACATAACACACACACACACAGTACACAAGCACTCACAACAATACCTCACACACCATTACACATACACACACACACACACACATACACCAACACACACATACACAACACTTCTCCAATACACCAGTACCACACACACAGCCCATACACACACACCACATACCCAATCCACACACACATCACATAACTCTCTACACAAGATACACACCCACAACACCCTACACAATAACACACAGACAACGAGACCACACACTCAGTACACAAATATAGATTAAAGGTTTGGGGGGGGGACATTCACTCAAGACCCCGTCCATGAACCCTCGAACCTCCCAAACCTTTCCAAACAAAAACCGAACTATCTCTCTCTCGCGAGCTCCGCGATCGCGCTCGCGCTCTCTCCGATCTCTCTCTCGCGCTCTCACTATCTCTTCTTCCCTCTACCACCCCTCTACCTACTCCCTCGAAAGTAGACCTTACAACCGCAGCATGTCAGCAAATAGGTATGAGGCGTGTCTCTTGTTCTTGGTCTTCTTTCAATAGTGTGCTAGTCAACTTACAACGCACTGCACCCTTTGTTTAGTGCGTTACAAAAGAATCTCAAGTTGTTTCGGCCGGACGAAGAAAATAGAGGGAAAAAGTTCTTTCTCCCTCTCTCCACTTCTTTCCCATGTCTCCTCCTCTCCCTTTCTCCCTCTCTCCCTCCCTCTATTTCCCATGTCTCCCCCTGCCCCTCTCTCTCCCCCTCTCCCTCTCCCCTCCTCCCCCTTAGGGAAGATGTCTCCTTGTCCCGCAAAGATCACAGGATAAACGAGCAGTTCTTTGATGTCGCAGTGTTGCATTTCTTGCTCGTTTTTGCATGACTTGATCAACTTTATTTGTCCGGAAGGATCGTTCGTCAGATTTAGATTTCATGGCGATGGTCTGTTAATGAAAAAAAAAGAAAAAAAAAATGCGAGAAATGTTTTCATTTGAAACGCCAAATGAGCAAATCACGTTGAGATTGAAACGCAATTTATAGGAAAATCTTTTCACTTGGAGTTCGCGTATGTCTTCCCGTCTTTCGCCGTCGTTGCACTCTATCCGTTGCGCACTGTACACCATTCCGTATCTTTTATTAAGTCACGGCAGTTGGGGAAGTAAGTGGTTCACTTGAATTTGAATTTGGAGGCGCGGGGCAGTGCATGGCGCCGCGTAATAGTGTCATGAGTCACCATGACAGCACGTACGCAAACACATGTCTGCTTGCTTGTCTTTTTGCTTGCCTGCCTGCCTGCCTGCGCGTGTGTTTGTGTGTGTGTGGACTTTCTCTTTTATGTTTTGGTAAACTAAACGACCGGAACGAACCCCCACCTCCCACCCCCCTCCTCATCCCCCTTCTCCCTCCTCCCTTCTACCCCTTCCCCCCTCTCTCCCAGAAAGTGATGGAATGGGTTTCCTCTTTCGCCGTTCTCCCTTCTCTCTCCTCTTCCCCTCTTCTTGTCCCCTCCCTCTTTCCCTTCGCCCTCCTTCCACATTTCCTCTTACTCCTCTTTCTCCATTCCCGCTTCCTCTCTCTCTCTCTCTCTCTCTCTTCCGCTTCCCCTCTTTCCTCTTCCACTTCCACCTCCCCTTTCCCCATTCCCCCATTTCCCATTTCTCTCTTCCCCCTCTCCCCTATCCTCATCCCCCTCAACCCCTCTCCCCTATCCCCTTTCCCCTTTCCCCCTCAACCCTCTCCCCTCTTCCCTATCCTCCTCCCCCCTCAACCCTCCCCCTCTCCCCTATCCCCTTTCCCCCTCTTCCCTCTCCCCCTTAACCCTCTCCCCCTTAACCCTCTCCCCTCTTCCTCTCCCCCCCCCCCCTTCCGCGCGTGAGAGGGCGGGCGGGCAGCGCGGGCGGGAGGCATTTCAGTTGTTCTTCAGCCGCCGCGCGAGAAGGGTGGGTGTTCGCGCGCTCTCGTTCGCTTTTCTTGACGCGCTTCTCGAGTGAAGAACGCCCGGGTTTTTTTATATATATATATTTGTTGATCGTTAATTTTCAGATATCTTTGATCTTTCTGTCTGATGTTGATTAGTGTTCGGAAGAATGTGATGCATTTATTTATTCGGTTTGTTCTTGTATCATGACGTGTGTTTGTGTCGAAGAACTGTGGGCAGAATTATACAGTATTGATAAACTGTTTTTTAAAATATACTGATGGACTCTGATTTATTTTTTATTTATCAGTATTATATTTTATTGCCAATCTGTGCTTTCTCCCGTTAATCGAAACGTCCGCGTTTTCTTTCTCCGTTGGTGAACATTCAAAAGTGCGTGAACGATTTGATGACAATTCTAACATAATGGAACTTGAAGTGAACTTTATTCAAAGAGCAGATCGATTGCAGTGCACACGTGTAAGTTGAGAACGGAGCTTCGAAATATCTGATTCGGTCGAACTGCTGATTCGAATGAATATCCAGCCATCTGTATCGACATAGGCCTATCTGTTGAGTGTGTGTTGATGTTAATGGATGTGAAGGACATGTATTTTAGATTCAATATGTATGTTTTATTATTATTATTGTTATTATTATTATTATTATTATTATTATTATTATTATTATTATTATTATTGGTGTTCTTGTTGCTGGTATAATGAAGCCTGTTTTTCCCTACTTTTTTTACAAATTGTTTCATGCGCCCATATATCTATCATTCTATCTAATATATATATATATATATATATATATGTATAATATTTATGATATATATACAAATATATATATATATATATATATATATGTATAATATTTATGATATATATACAAATATGTATATATAATATATATACATATATGTATGCGTTTATATATATATTACATATATATATATATATATATATATATATATATATATATATATATATATATATATAATGTGTGTGTGTGGGGGGTGAGTGTGAGAGTGAGTGTGAGAGTGAGTGTGAGTGTGAGTGTGAGTGTGAGTGTGAGTGTGAGTGTGAGTGTGAGTGTGAGTGTGAGTGTGTGTGTGTGTGTGTGTGTGTGTGTGTGTGTGTGAGAGAGAGAGAGAGAGAGAGAGAGAGAGAGAGAGAGAGAGAGAGAGAGAGAGAGAGAGAGAGAGAGAGAGATGTATATGATTCTTTTCCCTACTTCTCGTGATTATCAATACGTACTTTTGATTACATTTCTTTACGTAAATCCTCAACATTTCGTCAGTAAAGGGAACAGATAGGGGCAGGCGAGGCAGTATAAAGTTCAGTCCCCTCGATAAGCTATCTCTCTTATCGCGAATTGAGTTTTTTCAAAAAAGAAAGTATTAGACCTCACGCCCCTCCTCCTCCTCCCACGCCCACCTCCCCTCCGCATCAACCAAAGAACCAAAGAACAAGGCTTTTCCGATGCCAATTACTTGCAAGTCTCCGGGTTGGCTTATCACGCCTTATCAGTGTGATATACCCTTCCCTCCCCCCTCCCCCCCATCCCCTTCCCCTTCCCCCCTCTCACCCTTATGTCAAGTACACGAGTAGCCGTTTCGACACATATTTGTCACTGAGGTTGCTATCAGGGTAGAATAAGGCAGTGTGGTTGATTGGTTGGTTGGTTGAAGGTTGAAAGCTCCAGGAAAGCAATATCGTGTTGGGGATTTTTTTTTTTCTTTACTTTTATTTTTCGTTTTTTTTGTGTGTGTGATTTTGTGTTCTGTCGTTCCTTGGTAATGATTAAAGACTGGTTGAGCATTTTATTTTCCTCTTTGATTTCGATTTCTCTCTTTTTTTCTTTCTTTCTTTCTCTCTCCCTCTCTCTCTCGTTCTTTCTTCTTTCCTTCTTTCATCTCCCCCTCCCATTCCCTCAGAGATAACACCCTATCTGTCCCTTATCACTCGCCTCCATCTCCTCCAATCAATAACATACCATCAACTAGTCAAGACAGGGCGCCAGACACACAAATAGACTTTCAGACACACACACACACACACACACACACACACACACACACACACACACACACACACACACACACACACACACACACACACACACACAGGCAGACAGGGCGCCAGACAGTCAAATAGACTGGCAGACAGACAGACAGACAGACAGGGCGCCAGACAGTCAAATAGACTGGCAGACAGACAGACAGACACAGACAGACAGGAGAAAGAGAAAGAGACAGTATATTTTGTCTCATCCTTAACTGCCCTAACGACATTTGCTCCAATCATTTTATTTTGGGTCCTGGTCGTGTTATCACTTCAGATTGGTAATCTTTTGATCCATTTAATCAAATCAATTAAAGGGAGAGGATGGGGGGGGAGGGGGAGGAGGGAGGATAAATACATGGGATGTAGAGGATAGGGCGGAGATCCCTGCTATTAAGTCCTTTAAGGATAAGGACAATAAAGTTAATACATGGAGTGTTAATTGATAAACGATATTAAGGCTGATTAAAAATCGTATTTACTTTGATCCCTCAAAGTAGCTAATTTGTTTTATATACTTAGAATGTATATAGGTATAGGAGACAGGCCTGTTTTGCTTCTACCTTAACGTAAAGAATAAACCTAAAACATATTTTCTTGGTATTAGAATAATAGTGTCATTGAGGGTAATATATTGGTTTTCTCTGATGATCACGTTATATTAATTATGTTAATTATTTTTTTTTTCTTTTCACTTTGTAGTAATTATGATTTAATTGAGGTCCATTCTATTAAGAAAAACACGTATCATGATTAGTCTTGGTTCTGCCTAATGACTCGTTTGATTTTTATGATGAAGAGCGTGATGTCTGTCGTGCAGTAGTTGTTAGTGTGTGCCTGGGAATAGTCTCGGCCTTTTTCATGATTGGTGAGAGACAGAGACAGAGACAGAGACAGAGACATAGATATAGAGAGACAAAGCCACACAGAGAGACACCAAGAGAGACAGAGCTACACAGAGAGACACCAAGAGAGACAGAGCTACACAGAGAGACACCAAGAGAGACAGAGCCACACACACAGAGGCTGACACAGAGGCTGACACAGAGACTGACACAGAGACTGACACAGAGGCTGACACAGAGACTTAATACATAGACAGAAACAGAGAGACACAGAAAGACACAGAGGAGCGAGGAAGGGAGGAGAGAGAGATAACGATAGAGAAACGGACAGATTACGTTACACCCAAAGCAAACTCGCTGCCGCCACCAACCATTCCATTCAACCACCCCTTTCAACTCTGCCTTTACTCGCTGGATACAAATGCTTTTACTCATAAACTGTTGCTCAAAGGTGCCTTGCAGATGAAGGAACGAAGTGCAATATGCTTGTTGCTTGAGAGTGCTTTGGTAAGGACAGGGCGCGGCATTGATCCGACTGAACGTTGTTGTCTGTTGCTTTTGATTCGTGTAAGTGCCCGAGACAGGTAAGAGAGAGAGGAGGAAGAAGAGAAGGCAAAGGAGAAGTAAAGGTGAAGAAGAAGAAGAAGGAGGAAGAAGAAGAAGAAGAAGGAGAAGGAGAAGGAGAAGGAGAAGGAGAAGGAGAAGGAGAAGGAGGAGGAAGAGGAAGGTTGAGAGAGAGGAAAAAGGAAATGAAAAAAAGTAGTCATGGCAATGAAGTTGGTTGATGTTTAGTTCCTCGCAGTGTGGCGCCGCCAAGGGTGTGTTGAGGTTACGCTGACCCCCGCCCCCCTTACGCCACCCCCCCTTTCCTCCTTTTCCTTCTTCTTGTACTCCTCCTCTTCCTCCTCCTTCTCTTCCTTCTCCTCCTCCCCTCTAACCTCCTCCTCCTTTTCCTTCTCTTTCACTTCCTCCTCCTCTTTCACTTCCTCCTCCTCTTCCTCCTCCTCCTCCTCCTCCTCCTCCTCCTCCTCCTCCTCCTCCTCCTCCTCCTCCTCCTCCTCCTTCTTTTCTCCTCCTCCTCCTCCTCCCCTTCCCTCCCCATTTAACCTTCCCTCTCCCCTCCCCATCTAACCTCCCCCCCTCCCCTATCACACATAAACCCGAAATAGAATACCACTTCCTCAAAGAAAAAAAATGTTAAGCCTCCGCTCACCCCCCCCAAAAAAAAAAAAAAAAAAAAAAAAAAAAAAAAATCCAGCGCCATGGGAAGCGCGGGAAGACTAGACAAAAAGTAATGAACATCCGAACACGTGAACCGACTCGAACAACTCCTCAGAGCCAAGGAGGAATCGGGAAACGACCGATGGCTATTAATAGACTGATTACGGAGGGAAACGTAAACAAGGAGGGTGTTTACGCGAGCGCCCTCTGTCGGGGGCGGGCGGGGGACGAGCGCCGGCGCGGGCGGTTGGCGGGCGGTGGTTGTCGTTGGCAGTGGGAAGGGGAAGGGGTGGTTCTGTGTTGGTAATGGGGAATGGTGGCAGGGGGAGTTTTGTTGTTGAGTTGTTGTTTATTCTGGAGAGAGAGAGAGGGAGGAAGAAAGGAAGGAAGGAAGGAAGGAAGGAAGGAAGAGAGAGAGAGAGAGAGAGCGAGAGGGGGAGGGAGGGAGGGAGGGAGATAGAGATAGAGATAGAGATAGAGATAGAGAGAGAAAATGAAAGAGAAAGAGATAGAGAGAGAGAAAGCAACAAACAGAAAGGCCATGATAGCATAATTGATTCAGCAGAGAAATGGAAAAACAGCAATCCCCCAATTTGGCACAACCCCCCCCCCACCCCCACCCCGAAACAAGAGACGAAACTCCATTGAAAAGCAAAGGGTGGGAAAGGTAGATGACGCGGCCCTCCCGCGGGCGCCGGGTACAATCGCTACCGCTAGAATGGCCGCGATCGGGGTTAACACGCCCGCGATTTACTACAAATAGGTAGCGGGGGTCGAGCTAAACTGCGGACCCCCCTTCCGCCCCCTCCCCCTCCCCCTCCCCCACCACCACCACAATCCACCTTCTTTTCTCTTCATTTTCGCTGCTTTCGTCTCCCGCTGGGGATTCTTTTTTCTGTATTTCTTCTCGGTTCTCTCTTCCCTTTTACTCTTTCCTTCTACTCTTCTCCTATTCCCCCTCCAATCCTTCTTACTCCTTTTCTCTCCTCTCCTTTTTCCCCCGTTTCCTATTTCCCCCTTTTCTTATTTCCCCGTTTTCCCATTTGTCGCTTTTCACTTCCTTCTTTCATTCTTCTTTCCTTCGGTTTTCCCTCTCTTCTTCTCTTCCTTTTTTCATATAATTCCTTTATTTATTTCCCCTTTCCTTTCTCCCTTTATCCTTCATTTCTTCCGACTCTTCTTTCCTTCTTCCTCTTCCCTTGTTTCTTTCCTCCTTCCGCCTTCCTTCTACCTTTTCCTCCTTTCCCTTCTTTCCTTTCTCCCCTCCCCCTTCCCCCCTTCCTCGATGCTCATCCTCCTCTTTTCTCATTCGTATGTCCTCTTCTCTTTCTCATTCCTTCCCTCTCCCTCCTCCGTTCCCCATTCCCTTGTCCTTTCCTCATTCCTTCCCCCTCCCTCCGTTCCTCATTCCTTTCCCCTCCCTCCTCCGTTTCCCATTCCTTCCCCCTCCCTCCTCCGTTCCCCATTCCCTTGTCCTTTCCTCATTCCTTCCCCCTCCCTCCGTTCCTCATTCCCTTGTCCCTTCCTCATTCCTTCCCCCTCCCTCCTCCTTTCCTCATTCCCTTGTCCCTTCCTCATTCCTTTCCCCTCCCTCCTCCGTTCCCCATTCCCTTGTCCCTTCCTCATTCCTTCCCTCTCCCTTCTCCGTTTCCCATTCCTTCCCTCTCCCTCCTCCGTTCCCCATTCCCTTGTCCCTTCCTCATTCCTTTCCTAATCGCAGGAAACGACAGGTGATTCCTCGGTACATATCCTGACGAAGGCGCCGCCCCTTGAGGAACAGCTGGAGGACGCGGGAGCCTCGTTTCCTCTCACGGGACGAGCGAGGGAGTGATGGGCGGGCAGTGAGGGGCGTAGGGTTGTGAGGGAATAGGAACTTGAATGGGGAGGAGGAGGAGGACTGGGGGAGGGCGAGGGAGAGGGGGGGAATGGTAGGAGGTGGGTGAGGGAAGGAGGATTTGTGGGTGTGGGGAAGGGAGAAGGAGGAAGAGGAAAATGAAGAGGAGGAAGTAGAAGATTAAGATGAATAGGAGGATGAAGAGGAAGAAGAAGAAGAGGAGGAGGAGGGTGGTGGTACTGGTGCATGGGGATAGGGGGAGAGGAGTAGTGATAGGAAGGAAGGAATTGGGTGAGAAGAAGAAGAAATCGCAGAAATGTGGAGGAGATAAAGAAGAATTAGAAGAGGGAGAAACTGGACGAAGATACCTGGACGGAGGAGAGGGAGGCGGAGGAAAGAGGAGCAGCGAGTTCATCGGCCAGAATCGTAACAACCTAAATCCGGGATATTTTTTCTTTCTTTCCCTCCCTTCCCCTCTCCCTCTCCTCCCCCCTTCCCCCTTCCCCGCTTTTTCTCCTTTCCTGCATTTCGTATAATTTCTTGCCTTGCACCTGGAATTACGAGTCTCTTTAAGTCGCCGCCGCCGCCGCCGCCGCTGTCATGTTGCGCGTCAACGTAATCTTGCAAAAATGGGAGGTTGAAGCGCGAGTGAGCGGCGGGGGAGGGGGGGGGCTGCTATACAGGAAGGGGTAGGGGGGAGGGGATAAAGAGGATAGGGGTGGAGGGAGAGAGAGAGAGAGAGAAAGAGAAAGAGAAAGAGAGAGAGAGAGAGAGAGAGAGAGAGAGAGAGAGAGAAAGAGAAAGAGAAAGAGAGAGGGGGGGGAGTGAGGGAAGGGGAAGGAAGTAGGAGAGAAGTAAGAAGAGTAGGAGGAGGCGAGAGGGGGGAAATAAGGGAGTAGAAAGGGAAACGAGGGAGGAATTCACGTATGGGGGATAGGAGTAGGGAGAACAAGGAGAGCGAGGGAGGAAGGGAGAATAGGAGAAGGAGAAGTGGGAGGGAGAATGAGAGGATCTAGAAAGGGAGTAAGGAAGTCATCTGGAATGCTTATTCTGCTGTCTTGTGGGGGGCGTGGGGGGGGGGCTTTGGATATGGCCTGTGCTTCTCTGCCTATCCCTCCTTCATCTCTCTCCCTGTCGTGTGTATGTCTAGCCATCTGTCATTCTATCCATCCATCTGTCTCTCTGCCGATCCTTTCATCTACCCATCTTATAATATCTCTCTCTCTTTATCTCTCTCTCTCTCTTTATCTCTCTCTCTCTCTTTATCTCTCTCTCTCTCTCTCTCTCTCTCTCTCTCTCTCTCTCTCTCTCTCTCTCTCTCTCTCTCTCTCTCTCTCAGCCAAGCCCCATCGCGATGGTCCTGAGCAGACGGCCGGCTTCGAGCTGCGCTTCGTCAGCGCCAATCCGCGCTTGGCGGTCGCTTGGTTCCTGCATCTGATTCTCATGGGTGTGACCTATTAGCTAATGGAGCGCCTTTTTTCTCTTCCTTTCTTGTTTCGTCTTCGTCGTCGTCGCTTTTTCCTCCTCTCTGCCTCATTTCCTCATTTCCCTCCTGCTTCATCTCCTTTTCCTCCTTCTCCTTCATTTCTTCTTTTTCCTCCCCCCTCCTCCCTCCCTCCCCCCTCCCCCCTCCCACCTGACGCAACAGGTGAAGAACGTCCGGCACCCTGGCCAGCGTGTTGGGGAACATTGCGTGTTTAACATTCCAGTGGGCGCTCTGCTTAATGGGGTGGGGGTAGAGGGGGTTGTTTGGGGTGGGGGTGGGGGTAGGGAGGGAGAGGGGGTTGTTTGGGGGTGGGGGTGGGGGTAGGGAGGGAGAGGGGGTTGTTTGAGGTGGAAAAAAGGGGTGTTATTCTTCTACCCCCCTCTTACCCCTGTGGCAAAGGGGTCATGCTCTTCAAAGTTGGCAGATAGGGGGTGGGGTGGGAAGAGAGGGGAGGGGAGGGGATGAAATAGGGAGGAAGTGTGTTGTTGTATGTAGCACGTGTCAGGATTTTTGTAAATTTGTTTCCGTCTCTGTTTTTTTTTCCAACATTGTGTGTTCGTGTTTAGATTATTTTGTTTCTTTGATTTTCTTGTATGTGGCCACATGCGTGCGCGTATATGTACGTACATGCGTGTGAGCGCGTGTGTATGTGTACTCACGCAGTGCAGCCTTGCCATTAAGAGTCAACGTACTGGAGATCATTAAGGTACTAAAGCGCGCCGCTGATTGGCTGGTTTAGCTTTCAGTGTAGTGTCCTGATTGGCTATTCCAGGGATACAGGGATTACGTACACACAGGATGTTTAGGAGAGGGGAAGGAGGGGAAGCAGAGGGGGAGGAGGAGGAAGAAAAAAAAGAAGGAGAAAGAGTAGGTGAAAAGAAGGATGATGGTGGTGATGTAGAGAAAGGGGAGGAATTTTAATAGAAATTTGGAGAGAAAACAAAAATATATGAAAATTCAACAATATTTACCAGTTTACATATTATTAAGAAAAGACATGCTTGTATAACGACAAAAAAATTAAACTAATGTATTAAAAAAAAAAAAAAAAGCACAAAACAAAGAACTAAGACAAGATCCGTTAACCGAAGTAGAATAAAGGAAATCTTGTTGTGACAAATACATGATCGTTGTGAAAGAGAATGAATTATTCCGCAATACAAAATGTGCAATTGATAGGAGAGAGAGAGAGAAAGAGAAAGAGAGAGAGAAAGAGAAAGAGAGAGACAGAGACAGAGAACACGGAATATGAGCGGCAAAAATGGCAGACATTAAGAGGCCCGATTATCTGACGATTAATTGCCTTTTTTCGGCGGTTGAGATCGACCCTCGGTTTGTTGTTGTTGATGGCGTTGTTTTCAGGGGCACACGTGACAGGGCGTTAGGGGAAGGAAGGTGGGAAGAGGAAGAGGAAGAAAAATTAGTAGTAATAGGAAGAGGAGGAGGAAGTAGATATAGGTAGATCATCAGGAAGGGGAGTAGAGGTAGAGGAGGGAGGAGGGGGGAGGGATAGAGGGGTTCCAGTAGATTTGAGGAAGAAGGGGGAGGGGCGGAGGAAGGGGGAGAAGAGGTTCAGATAGACAAGAGAATGGGAGGAGGGAGAGAGGGGAAGGTTATACATAGATCAGGGAAGAAGGGGGAAGGGGAGGGGGTGTGAGGGGGGTGAAGGAGGGGGACGAGGGATTCCAATAGCTCGAAAGGAGGGGAGGGAGGAGTGCGATGGAGAGAGAGAGAGGTGGGGGTCACATAGAGCACGGAAAGAGGGGGGGGGGGGGGCTTCACATAGATCATCGCTGCCATTATCATGGTCCCCGACGGTCAGCGCGGTCGTGTTGCGAGGCCGCGCTGGGCCACTGTGTGTTTGTTGGTATTTACGAGGGTTATTTGAGTCTCTCGCTTCTCTCGTCTCTCTCTCTCTCTCTCTCTCTCTCTCTCTATATATATATATATATATATATATATATATATATATATATATAGATAGATAGATAGATATATTATATATCCTCCTCTCTCTCTCTCTGGCTCTCTCTCTCTCTCTCTCTCTCTCTCTCTCTCTCTCTCTCTCTCTCTCCCCCTCCCCTCCCCTCTCTCTCTCCCCTCTCTCTCTTCTCTCTCTCTCTCTCTCCTCTCTCTCTCTCTCTCTCTCTCTCTCTCTCTCTCTCTCTCTCTCTCTCTCTCTCTCTCTCTCTCTCTCTCTCTCTCTCTCTCTCTCCCTCTCTCTCTCCCTCTCTCTCTCTCCCTCTCCCTCTCTCCCTCCTTCTATCCTTATCTCTTTTTCTTTCTATCTCGTATTGTATTTTGAAATTTATTTGTACCTATTCATATCGGAGTGTGGTGTTGGAATTTCACCATTTGCACGAAATACACAACTTGCAGAGAGAGAGAGAGAGAGAGAGAGAGAGAGAGAGAGAGAGAGAGAGAGAGAGAGAGAGAGAGAGACGCAAGGCAATGTGGAATCTAAGCTGATTGAATTTTGTTGCAATTCATCGTTGGCATAGTTAAGTTTATGAGGGAGAGAGGGGGTAAGAGGAGGAGAGACGGAGTAGAAACGAAATGGGACGAGCAAGAGACAGAGAAATATAGATATAAAGAAAACTAGAGAGTGAGTGAGATAGATAGAGAGAGAAAGAGAGAGAGAGATTGAGTGAGTCAAAAGATAGGGAAAGAAAAATAAACAAAGATAAAGCAGAAAAAATCCAGATAACGGACATGCATAACGAAAAGAATAACACACTAAGCAGATCTGACGCAAGTCCTCGCCTGCATGACCTAGCCTACGGAGGGGGGTGGGGAGAGGAGGGAAGGGGGGGAAGGAGGAGAGGAGGGAAGGGGGGAAGGAGGAGAGGAGGAGAAGAGCGAAGGGAGAGAGAAGGAGAGGAAGGAAGGTTGAGAGGGTGAGAGGATGAGAGGAGGGAAGGAGGAGAGGAGGGAAGGGAGAAAGGAGGAGATGAGGGAAGGAAGAGAGGGGAGAAGAGCGAAGGGGGAGAGGAGGAGGAGAGGAGCGAAGGGGGAAAGGGGGAAGGATGAGAAGCGGGAGGGGCTAGCTGGGATTAGGGTGAATGAAAAGGAAAGAAGAGCAGGAGGAAGGAATGCTGGTAAAGTTCGTTGAAGTATGACTCACCTACTTAGCATGCTGTTTGTGACTCACGTTGCGTAATGGGATGCTGAGGGAGTGACTGCGTCGAGGAGGAGGAGGAGAGATAAGAAGGAAAAAGGAGGAAGGAGAGATAACTTTGTCTTATTATATTATGATATTCATCGGCGTCTTTAATTAAACGTTATTAATGTTATAGAAGTTGCAGTTACCAATCCCGTTATTTATATCATCGCTTTCACTATATTTAAAACGCTTTTTGTATGACCTACAAGTACAGCGAACCCGTTTATTTGGTGCGCATTTTCCCACTTCTTTTGTTTCCGGAAACAAGACGAAGGCGACATCGTTGCGTAACTGGCAATACATGTTTTTCTTCTTCTTTTCATATGTGCTTAATCCTTTCAACAAAATTCAATACCTGAATAATGCGTCCTTCCAGATAATCACAGTGCGAAAGTGATTAAAATAGTGAGTCAATGTGACCGAACTTTCACAAGAACAAGACCAAGAAAAGGAAACCATTTCTCGGGCCGGAGTATGAAGACACTTCGGAAACGCAAGGAATCTTTCAGGTTGGGGTCACGTGACCTGGCCTGAAGACGGAGGAATTGCAGAGAACTCTTCATTCAGAAAAGGAACAAGGGGAAAAGAGGAGAAGAGAAGGAAGGAAGCAGGAGGGAAGGAGAAGAGTGAGAAAGAGAGAGGGATGGTCAGTCATCTGCCTGGCATCCTCTCCTAAAGGAGTTTCCGAGAGGAGAGAGAGAGAGAGGAAAGGAGGAAAGAGAGATTGGTGTCGAAGGAGGAAGTGATA
>NW_028234440.1:14803458-14808458 GCF_977035675.1 Penaeus japonicus
AAAATGAGTTTTTAAAAGATCTCCTGACTTTATTTTTAAATTGACTAAATCAAAGCATGAATTAATCTTTGGGATTTGCTTCTAAACGGATCAGAAACGAAATGAAATACAAATCTTTCGGTAAGCCAACATTAACTTAATCTTTAGTTCTGAAATTATGTAAATAATCACGAAACAAAATGGGAAGTGAAAGGCAAAAAATGCTTGCTCGTTTAAGAGTGATTGCAATTCAATAGATTACGTTGCATTGGTGTTTCTCGATGTTTATTATGATGTTGGATGATTGGATGAACGAAAGTCGTGCGTTTGGTTGTTAGTTGCTGTTATTATACTTAATTAATATTATCATTGTTATTATCCTTATCAGTTCTTATCATCATTGTTATTATTATCATTGTCACTAGTATTACTGTTTTTATTGTTATTGTTATCATCATTATTATTGTTATTATTATTATTACTACTACTATTATTATTATTATTATTATTATTTTAATGATAATAATAATAATGATAATTATTATTATTATTATTAATATTAATATTGTTATCATCATCATCATCATTACTACTACTACTAATCATTTTGATTATATGTTGTCTCATTATTCTCAGCATCATAGTTATCCTTATAATCATTACCATCACTACCATTATTGCTTCACCATCAACCCAATCAAAAGGAAGAAGGAAGAGAGTGCGAGCAAAGGGGGAAGGAGAGGGGGAAGGAGAGGGGGAGGGGGAGGGGGAGGGGGGAGGTCCAGGGGAAAAGGAGTCACCGGTTCCCTCACGAAGGGCAGGGTGACGAAGCAAACTTTGCTTAAGGGTGACACGTCTGTGCTTGTGTGTGTGCGTGAAGGAGGGAGAAACGGGAGACGGCGAGGGGGGAGAGGGGAGGGAGAGGGGAGGGAAGGGGAGGTGAAAGGGAGAGGGAGGGAGGGAGGGAGAGGAAAGGAGAAGGGAGAGGGGAGGGAGGGGGAAGGTGAAAGGGAGAGGGGAGGGAGGGGAAGGTGAAAGGGAGAGGGGAGGGAGGGGGAAGTGAAAGGAGAAGGGAGAGGAAAGGGGAGGAGGAAGGAAGAGGAGGGAGAGGAGATAGGAAGGAAAAAGAGAGAGGGGAAGGAAGGGAAAGAGAGAGAAGGACATGAATGAAAGGGAAAGCGAGAGGAGAGAGAGAGAGAGAGAGAGAGAGAGAGAGAGAGAGAGAGACAGAGACAGTATTGGCCACAAACCTCCTTTGTTTCTCGCCTTATTTAAGAGCCGAAAACAACGGCTTTTGAGGAAGGAGGCTTTTGACCTAGTCATCGTCACCGCTACTTTCCCGTCCGTCTCTTGATCAGCTGTTTCATCCGTCGCTCCAGTTGTTGTTGTTGGTGTTTTTGTTGTAATTGTTGATCTTTCACGTTTGTGTGTTTGTGTGCGCTAGTGTGTGCGTGAATGTGGTGTATATCCTTTACCTACGTTTGTTTGTTTGTTTCTACCTGCATAGGCATATATAAAATGTGAAGTTAATGATATTGATGATAATGATAATAGAAAAATAACTCAAATGATGATATTAGTAACAACAATGATGATGATAATGATAATAGTGCCAATGATGATAATAATGATAATGATAATGATGATATTACCAATAAAGTAAGAAATTAATATATAGATATAAAATCCGGATGAGGTTCCCATGCACACTTAAGATTTGTTCATGAGGTGGTGATGAGGGGCGGGTCGGAGGAAGGAACACCACACTCATCACCTCTATCGGGTTACTTACTCATCACCGAATGCCGAGGCGAGGAAAGGATGCCACGGGGGGAGGGGGAGGGAATGCTCCAAGGGGCATTTCCCTTTGGCATCTTTTCGTGTTTGTTTGTTTGTTTGTTTTGGTTGTTTCATATCTGTGATCTCGTCTGTCTCTTATTAGGTGTTATTTATTGTTGTTCGTTATTTGTGTGAGTCTCCCCCCCCCCCTCTCTCTCTCTCTCTCTCTCTCTCTCTCTCTCTCTCTCTCTCTCTCTCTCTCTCTCTCTCTCTCTCTCTCTCTCTCTCCCTCTCTCTCTCTCTCTCTCTCTCTCTCTCTCTCACACACACACACACACACACACACACGCACACGCACACGCACACGCACACACACACACACACACACACACACACACACACACACACACACACACACACACACACACACACACACACACACACACACACACACACACACATACATACACACACACACACACACAAGCGCGAGCGCAAGCACATACTCATTCACACTCTCACTCGCTCTCTATCTCGACCTCTGTCTCTCTCAAAGTCAGTCTCTCCCTCTCTCCATCTCCCTCCAATCCCCCCCCCACCCTTTCCTTTCATCTCTCTACCCCCCCCCCTTCACACCCCCTATTATGACCTGTGTGGTTTGCCAGACTCCATTATGACTTCCTTTGAAACCGACATGACCTCTCATTGCGTGCGTGTGTGTGTGTGTGTGTATGTGTGTGTGTGTTCGTGTTTGTGTGTTTGTGCGTGCCTGTTCATGTATTTTTGTGCCCGGCCGTTTGCTAACATAACAAATATTTAGGCTTTTATGGATATGCTATGCCTACGTATGAATATCAATTTGCACTCATGAGCGAAATCTACATACAATTATTTTTAGTGTAATCGCGTTCATCCCTTAATTTAAGATAAAGGAGAAAAATCTACTTTTCGTCCTTTACCGATCAAAAAAGGGAAAAAATACACGCAATTCTAAAAATAATACCCATGAAAAAAAAAATATATATATGTTCGTTTATAATGCTTTTGACTTTCTCTTTCCAGGTGAGTTTGAGGGGAGGAGGGCGATCCGCAGGAACAGCTGACGGAGGTTCGAACACTTAAGTACCATTTTGTCTTCTCTCGATTTTGAATTTATCCTTTGACATTACACTGATTTTGAGTTTCACAGTATGCCTTTTGGGGGAGTAAATTCTATAGCAAAAATAGCGAAAGCAGGGAACAATAGAACATCGATAAGGCGATACAGAAGGAACAAAAGAGAAATTTGTAAATGATAGATATTGTAACAGGAAAGGCATATCGAGCCCTTTATAAGCTGAGAGGAAGAGAAACGTTTTCCGAATCGGAATCCAAACGTTTATTCGAAACGTTGATTGAGGAAGAGAAAGAAGTCCCTGTTGCTTGATGTGGATTTCTCCTCTTATTATCTTTATTATTTTCCTCCAGTTCTTTTTACTCTTTGTCTTATTTTTTTACCTTTTTTCATGTTATTCCTTTTCTTGCTTTTCAATCTTGTTCTTACTATTTTCATTTATTTCTTCCTTCATCCTTTTCGTTTTTTTCTGCTCCTCTTGTTTTGTTCTGATTCTTTTCGTCCTTTTTTCGTCTCCTCTTCTTCTTTATTATCTTATTAATACTGGTAATAATGATGATAGTAATAGTGATAAAATTAATAAGAAATACAGTAATAATGGTAATAAAGATAACAATAATAATACTATTGATAACGACGCAGCTAAAAGGACCATGTTGCAGTAACAAGTAAAAGTGAACCGAGGCGGAAAGCAGGTGAACCGTGATCGAAGGGGAAAAGGCACGCTAATTAACAGAGCAAGGAGGACACGCTAATTAACAAGGTATATTTGGTGATGAGGGTTTCGTGAGCTGACGTCGAAGGCCTTTTAAAAGGGAGGCAAAAAGGGAGCTGTAAAAGGCGAGTGGGGATTGCCGTTAGGTCGCTCTGGCTATGCTTGTTCAATGGCGGAGTGAGCTTTGTGTGCCCCGCCTTATAGCCTTGGTTGGGGATACGTGCGTAGTGGTTTTTAATTGGATTACTTTACAAAGATAAACTCGGCGGTTTTTTGTCTTGCTGATAAGATAATTTGTCAGATATTGGTTGAGATGAATGTGAAGATTGCATGATCATCAGTATTTTGGAGAGGGTACGCTTATATCTGATTATTTATAACTAGAGGATACACACACACACGCACACACACACACACACACACACACACACACACACACACACACACACACACACACACACACACACACACACACACACACACACACACACACACACACACACGTACAGCCACACACACAGGCACACAGTAACAACGAAACAAACAAACAAATAGACGTGAATCTGCCTGTCGCTGTGCCTGTAGCTCTGCACATGCAAGTTCTTGTGCTTGTTTCCTACGTGCCTGTGGTGTATGATACGAGGTTCTTCTCCCATCTGGAGGCTGTTGACCTGGAGAGAGAGGCACACGTGAGCGCCTCAGGTCAGAGGTCACGCCGCCACGTCTGGAAAGTCTCGGATCATCGATTCGTGAAGAAATTCAGTTAATACGATTAAATCGGAGAGACTGACAGACAGACAGACAGATAGCAAGACACATAGATAGACAAGTGAGTTTGTAAGTGAAAGATCGGGAGAGACATGAAACGAGGAGGTGAGAAAGAGGGGAGAGGAGAGATGTGAAACGAGGAGGTGAGAAAGAGGGGAGAGGAGAGATGTGAAACGAGGAGGTGAGAAAGAGGGGAGAGGAGAGATGTGAAACGAGGAGGTGAGAAAGAGGGGAGAGGAGAGATGTGAAACGAGGAGGTGAGAAAGAGGGGAGAGGAGAGAAAAGAACTGAGGTGGTGAGAAAGAAGGGAGAGGAGAGAAAGATCGGAAAAATGGATCACCACTGATTCAGCTACTATTTGATTACACATTACTTAACAATAAACAATAAATTATGCCTTAGATTGGTGTGCGCTTCGAGAATAATGCGCGGGTCCGGGAGGTCATAATTATAGGCATAGAAGAAGGTTATTATGAGGCCGTGACCTCGTGATAAATGGGGGGAATTGCGCCATATTTTTCTCTCGCGATGGGGAGGGGGGTACGAGAGGGAGAGGAGGAGGAGTTGAAGAAAATGACGATGAAGTTGAGGAAAAAGAATATGAAGAAAATGACGATGAAGGAGAAGAAAAAGAAGAAGAAAATG
>NW_028234440.1:14823458-14825958 GCF_977035675.1 Penaeus japonicus
TTCCTCTCTCTCCCTCCTCCTCCTCCTCCTCCTCCTCCTCCTCCTCCTCCTCCTCCTCCTCCTCCTCTCCCCATCCCCCTCCCTCTCATTCTCTCCCTCCTCTCCTCCACCCCTTACCCCCTTCACTCTCCCCCCTTCCCCCTTCCCCGCCAAAGTTTCCTTCGTTTCAGCCTCCCCGGACTGCGATTTCGCTCCTGCTCCATATTGTTGTCTTTCACTCCATCCCCTCCTTCACTTTCTCTCTCCTCTCTCTCTCTCTCTCTCTCTCTCTCTCTCTCTCTCTCTCTCTCTCTCTCTCTCTCTCTCTCTCTCTCTCTCTCTCTCTCTCTCTCTCTCTCTCTCTCTCTCTCTCTCTCTCTCTCTCTCTCTCTCTAAGTTTTCATAAATGACTTATCAACCATTGCTCATAACTGCCTGTTAGTGCAGTACGCCGATGATTCACAGTTTCTCCATAGTGACTCAGTAAATACATTAATAAGAAATACTCAAAACACTCTTACACAAGCTAAAATATACTTTAAAAGTAATGGTCTTAAATTAATCCCCATAAAACTCAATGCATATTCATAGGTAGTCGACAGAACATTGCCAAAATCCCCATCGACACAACCATAGAATTTGAAGGCCACCCTATCAAACCAAACATTTCAGTGAAAAAATTGGGAGTACACTTGGACAGATACATGACATTTGAAACACACGTTGATAACATACACAGGAAAGTAATGGGTAGATTAATATTCCTAAATCACATAAAAAATCAAATGACTACGGATACTAGAATCATGGTCGTGCAAACACTAGCTCTTAGCATAATAAACTACTGTTCAAATGTATGGGGTTCAACCAACAAAACACAAATTCAAAAAATACAAAAATTACAAAACTTTGCTGCAAGAGTTGCACTGGGTAATGTCAGTAAATTCGATCATATTACCCCATATATACAAAAATTAAAATGGTTAAAAGTTCATCCTAAGTGCATTTATGATAACTGTCTCTTTACCTTCAAATTGATACATGGATTCTATCCACCATGGTTATTCCCCCTGCAAACTGTAGGGAACACAGCTGGCATTCGAACACGCCAGGTAAATTCCCTATATGTAAAAATATCAAATACAGAAACAGAAAATGTGGAACTTGTTACCAGATAATATTAAAAACATTAACAACTTTTGTAATTTTAAAACAAAATTGAAAGAACACCTTTTTACTCATCAAGTGTAAATATGTATGTATTCATATAAGAATAACCATTGTAATTTATGGAATAAAATGTTTGAATTTGAATTTGACTCTCTCTCTCTCTCTCTCTCTCTCTCTCTCTCTCTCTCTCTCTCTCTCTCTCTCTCTCTCTCTCTCTCCCTTTTCTCCCCCCTGTCCCTCCCTCCTTCCCTTCTCCCCTCTCTCCCTTCTCTCACCCCTGTCCCTCCCTCCTTCCCTCTCTCCCTCTCCCTCCTTCCCTTCCTCCCTCTCCCTCCCTTCCCCCATTTTTCCTTCTCCTCCTCTCCCCCTCCCCCTCCCCATTTAGAAGTACATCCCCCTACCCCCTCTCTCCCTCTCCCTCCCTCCCCCTCTTTCCTCTCCTTCTCCCCCTCCCCCTCCCCATTTAGAAGTACACCCCCCTCCCCCCTACCTCCGAGAGCAAACGCCTGAAGTACTTCCTATGTACAGGAAGCTCCGGTAATTGTGTATTTACTTTTCGGAATCTCTTTATTTCTCTCTTCCTTTTCCTTTTCTTCTCCTTCTCTGTCACATTATTTTCTCCTCCATTTTTCTTCATCTCATTCTTCCCCTTCTCTTTCACCTTTTTCTTCTCCTTTCTTCTCATTCTTTCTTCTTTTTCTTTTTCTCTTTTCCTTTCATTTCTCCTTTGATTTAATAGGTACACCTTAATTGAGAGAATATCTCTTTTTGGCTTGAGTCGGTTTTGTGTTTGCGTTTATCTAAAAAAAGAAAATTAATATAAAGAGCAACTAAATATGATAGAGAGAGTGAGTGAGAGAGTGTGAATAAGAAAGAGTGAGTGAGTGAGAAAGAAAGAAAGAAAAGAAGAAAGAAAGAAAGAAAGAAATATGAGAGAGAGAGAAAGGGAGTGAGAGACAGAAAAGAAAGAGAAAAAGAGAGAGAAATGAAAAAAAAAAAAGATTTTCGAAGAATCAAAACCGAAAAAGGAGATTCAACCGAACGCAAACTCGCATAGGCCTAAGTGCTCTCGGCTTCCCAGAATATCCACTCAGGTCTCAAGCGACAAAAGGAGAGCAGGAAGGGAGGGAATTTTCTCGAAGGAGGACAGGAAGGAGGTGAATCGAGACTTTTTTTTTGTGTGTGCGTGCGTGTTGCGTGTGTGTGTGTGTGTGTGCGTGTGCGTGTGTGTCTAAAGTGCTAAAAGGAAGTGCTCGTTATGGTTATCGGAGCGAAATGGGTTTGTGTTGTCTTTGGTATGTCGAAAAGGAAAGTTCATTTGCTTATCTTTCTGCGTGTTTATCGGTCTGTT
>NW_028234440.1:14843458-14848458 GCF_977035675.1 Penaeus japonicus
AAGAACTGTGATTTAATCCCCGTCTTTGACTGAAACTATTATCACTTCCTGGCAGCCTGACCTTTGACCTGGGGTGGAGGTAAGGGGTGGAGGGGAAGGGGGGAGGTGAGGGAGGGGGAGTAGCGTAGGTATTAAGGTTGATAAAGTGGAAGATTAGGGAAGAAGGGAATTAGATGGGAGATGGAAACGGAAAAAATATATAACAGATAATTCAACGAGGAGGAAAGATTACGAAGAGGGAAATGACGATAAATAGAGGCGAATTAATCATTTAACGAAAAGAGGAAAATTACAGAGGAGGAGTTAATAACAGAGAGAGAGAGTCTTATTTGAAGGTTGTCGATGCTGAGGATAACGGCAACTGTCTTTGCCGTTTTGATTGTCAATAAAAAAACAGCAAAGGATGAGGAAGTGTGAGGACGAATTAGAAGGGGGGGGGGGGTAGAGGTGAGGGGGAAGGGATAAGAGGAGGAGGGGGTGAGGAAGGCGATGTGGAGGGGAGAGAAGGCGTAAGAGGGAAGAGGAAGAAAAGGAAGAGGGAGAAGGCATAAGAGGGAGGGGGAGCAGGAAGAGAGGGAGGAGAAGAGGGAAGTGGGAAAGGAGAAAAGTGGGAAGGGGGAAGGCAGAGATGGGCTACGGGGAAGGGGGAGGGGGGAAGGGGGTGAAGAGTTCCATCTGTCTGCGCATATTTGTGGTGTTTGAACCTGGGAAAAATGGCGCGCAGCCCTCCGTCAATGACACTTCTTACATTGCAAGATATGTTCTGTTTTTCTCTTCCTTTCCTCTCCTTTGTTGCAAGTCAGAAACTGTTCAGTCAACCTACATTACGCAACGAGAAAATTAGCAATGTTCTCATTCATTCATCCATCCATTTATAGTAACAAATGCACACATTCACTAAACTCGACAATAACAATAAAATAAAACAATATCCACAGTGAACAATCCAACCTTTCTTATTCACGTTCACAATTATTTTATTACTAAAGGAATATATTGTAAGCTTCATAGAAGCAGACACAAATGGTAATTTTTTTTCTGGAAAAAAGATGAACAATCCGATGAACAACAAACAAAAGCCGATCGTAGCCGAAGTTGCGAATGAGATCGAAAACTGCACGAAGCGAGAACTGGAGTAAATAAACGCGTTTCGGTACTGTATCTCTTTCGGAATATAGAACATCTTCAGTTATATCCCTTGCTTTATAAAGTTATTCGTTCCCATCCCTGCTATATATTTTCTACAGTGATGCCAGTAAATTGTGTCCCAAAGCTGATCGATCTCCGGCAAGCGATGCCTCCCACGCGAGAAACCTTTTCTTTCTCCTTTCTCCTTTCTTCTTTAGCCAAACATCTCACCCGCCTAATTAACCTATTTAATCTTAATCACGCTTCCTCTAATGACCCCCCCTCCCCCTCCTCCTCCTCCGCAGTACCTGAGCAAGCAGACCGCCGCCCTTCGAGAGGTGAACGACTCGCGCCTCAGGATCTACGAGCAGCTGGAGATCTCGATCCAAGAGCTCGAGAAGAACAACCAGAGGCTCTCCGCCGAAAGCTCAGCCGACAAGAAGAAGATCAAGAAGTGAGTGGAGACGGGAAGGGTTGTTGTCTTTGTGGATTGGTCTTGTTTCAGGGGTCTTGTTATTTATTTTCTGTGTTGTTTCAGGGGTCTTGTTATTTATTTTCTGTATTGTTGGGTATCTGTTTGAGTCTGTTTCTGTGACTCTTTCTTTTGTTATTTTTCTTTTCTCTCTCTTTCTTATTCAAACCCCTCTCTCTCTCTCTCTCCCTCAGCCTGTGTAGCACCCTCGAGTCCCTAGAGGCGCGGTGCGATGAGCTGCAGAAGAGCCTGGAGGAGGCGCGGTCGGGGGCGCAGCAGCAGCAGCGCGGAAGGAACAAGCGCCGCTCGATCATCCTTGACGAACAGAACTTGCGCCGTTCCCACTCGTGCGAGAACACGCCACAGGTGAGGCTGCAGGAGGGCGAGGTTGCGTGCGCGTCTGCGTGTGTGCGTGTGCGTGTGCGTGTGCACGTATGTGTACGTGTACGTGTTAAATACTCAGGCACATTCTGATCATCTTTAAAAGGCAGTATGTTCTAACACAACGTATTCGTATCTTGCCAAATTGACCTACCGATCTGTATAATATTTTAGCTTAATGAAGTCAGCAGTTATCATCATCAGATAGAGGTTGCAACATATCCAGATAGTGTTCAATTGCAATCGTAGATTTCGAGCACTATTTTCAATAAAGTAGTTTCTTTACAAAGTAGCTTGCGATCACCCTAATATTTTGCTCCAGACACCTTTGCCTTCAGTATGCAAAAAAATAATTGTATCAGTTTTCTTACACCTGTTTTAACTATGCCTTTGAAGTATAATTCTTGTTCCTTTTTCTTTGTTTTTGTTTTAACTCTTTCTAGTGTCATTCATGTTATTTTCAGTTTTGAGGATGTACTTAATTTATTTTGTTTGCTTTTACTTTTTCGATATAGGCATGACTCTTTACAATGTAGTTTTCCTTCGACGTTGTAGTTTTAGTCCTGTCTGATTTTATCCATTTATGCACTTCCATGTCGTTTATTTATTTATCTATTTATCTGTATATAATTAGTCTTCCATTTATTTATGTTCACCTCGCTGTTTTTTTCTGATTTAAAAAAAAAAACATCTAACCTCTTGTGTCTTATACACCAGGAGGAAGATCCATATAAGGTATTCCAGGTAATCTTTTCTCTCCATATTTCTCGGCATCCATTTTATATATATATATTTTTCCCCCCACTTTCCTCTCCAATTTTTTTTTACTAACGTAGTGGATCTATGAATGGACAGATACCTTTGTTTCTGGAAATATTTTTTTATTGTCATGAATTATTTGTTTTCTTTAATCGGGTTGATATTTTGGTAATGTGTGTGATGCTGTAGAGTGTAGACTGTCTGTCTTAGAGTAATAGTCAAAGTATAAGAATCCTTCATAGCAAGTTGGAATTTCTGAGGTTGTTATATATATATATGTATGTATATATATATATATATATATATATATATATATATATATATATATATATATATATATATATATATTTATATGTATATTTATATATATATATATATATTTATATTTATATTTATATATATATATATATATTTTTTTTTTTAGCTAGGCTTTCTTGACTTGATAAAAGCATATCATGAATGGAATTTGGTTTTAAAAGTTTGCCTTTTTATACGAATACATTCTGCTTCTCATGTCCATATCTTTTATTACTTGTTTTATCAAGTTTTATTGTGATTGCTGTAGTTGCATTTGCAATTTGTTGATAGATCCGAAAAAAGTTTATTGAATTTTGTTTTGTTTTCGTGCATGATGACAGTGACAAGTTGAGTTTTTTTTATTGATTGGGAATGAAAATTTGAATGGGAAAGTGACTCCTTGGTAATTTGAATCAGTTTTAACATATTTTGAGAACTTATCGCCCCCTAATTCGGTACTTCATGACTGCCATAAATAATCCTAACTCAGAGATTTATAAAATTACTAAAATTATTTTGTTACAATTTTTAAGGAAAATACTAGCTTAGGTTACATAATATATTTTAAGCAGTGATGAGATATCATATGTATTGCAAATAGCTTTTCAGAAATACTTTTTGCATCAGTCCTCAGAAACACGAATAACTTGGCTTTGAATATAACACGATATAACTATAATATCAAGAAACCGCATTTCAAATGAGCGATCTAGCCTGTTCTAATATGATTTAACAGCTATAACATTCCTCAATAAGGAAATCTTTAACACACATTTCACCCATAAGAGTCACACTCTCGCCATCGATAAAAAGAAATTCTTAAAAAAAAAAAAAAAATAGATAAATAACTAAATAAATCCGGAAACCAAACTGACGTCTCTCCTCCAACTCTTCCCGGAAGAACTCGGAAGACCGAACGGCCGAGGAACTGGAAGCAAGGTCAAAGGTCGAGGAACTGCAAGACAAGATGAAGCTGTTGCAGAAGGAGAAGGAGGCGGAAATCCGGAAGAAGGAGGAGCTGGAGATTCAGTTGGCATGTTTGTCACAGGTGAGGCACGAGGTGGAAGCTGGTTGGTTTTGCTTCGTTGTTTACTTTTTTGTCACGTGTTTTGATTTTTCTTGTGATTTTAGTGTTTTGTATTTTTTATTTTGTTATTGAATATGGATTTTTTTTGTCTTGTTTATATATATATATATATATATATATATATATATATATATATATATATATATATATATATATATATATATATATGTATATATATATTATATATATATATATATATATATACATATATATATACATATATATATATATATATATATATATATATATATATATATATATATATATATATATATATTAACGATATTGTAATGTATATTGTGATGTACGCTGTAGAACTTTGATTTTTATTTTTATTGATTTTTAAAAATGTATGCTGGCTGTAGAGCCACTATATTTTTCTTACACGTGATTACCAATACGTTTTCCTCAAGGGATTCAACATTTCCTCTCATTTGATCGTCAACATCTTCGTTTTTTTCTCCCACTGAAGTAACACACAATATCCCACTGGATTCTCAGTATCGATTTCCTTTTCGATGGACAGGACAAACAAACGTATTATATTATACCCGGACTGCGCCCGTAACCCTCCCTTGTCTTGCAGGAAAATGCCGTCCTCAACGACCAGCTCCTTATCCTGCGAGAGAAGGAGGTGAACCTGAGATCCTTCGACGAAGAACTGGCTTCCTTGGACGACGCTTCCTCGGGGAGACTCTGCCGCAAGGTGGGACTCCTTTTTTTTCTTTCTTTTTCTTTCTTTCTTTTTTTTACTTTACTTTACTTTATTTTATTTTACTTTACTTTACTTTATGAACTTTGTGAAGGGTTGTAGAGTTCTTGTGATTTATTTTTTTATGGACTTGGTAGACGTTTGGGCTGTTTTTCATTTTTGAA
>NW_028234440.1:14855958-14865958 GCF_977035675.1 Penaeus japonicus
GCAAAGGAAACTCCATCCCTCGAAAACGAGCAGAAGCAGAGGGCGAACACAGACCAAGGCAAGGAGAAAGAGGAGAGGAAGACGGAGGTCTTAGACGACCAGCATCTGCCTGAAGAGCAGCGCATCACCCACAAGCCCCCTCGGCCCGATTCCCTCGACCTCGGCAGCGGTTCCCGGCCGAACAGCAGGCAGAAGCGCCGCAGCCGCTACCGCAACCGCCTCGACTCCTACCAGCAGCACCAGCAGTACATGGGTCAGTACCAGTACTCGCACGGGAGTTCGAGCAACGAATCTCACCAGTCCAGCCACCGGCACCACAAGAGGGAGCGGGACCACAGCCAGAACCACCACCACCACCACCGCCACCCGGAGGACTTCCCGACGCTCCGGACGGAGAACGAGAACGAACACAACAAGACCCGCATCATCTACAACTCGTCCCGCAACCGCTGCGAGCACCACCGCTCCAGGAAGCATCGCGGCCGCAGCAACAACCGCCAGCGGCACAGCCAGATCCACCTGAGCACCAGCCAAGACCAGCAGTTGAGCTCCAGCCAGAACCAGCTGAACAGCGACCCCGAGCCCAGAGGAAGGCCTCCCAAGATCAACTACCCGTCCGTCGAGGTCGCAAAGCTTCGGAAGCTGGAAATGTCCTACGCCGAAGTCCTCAAGACATCCTTCAATAGATCCCACTACAACCATAGGCGGTACTGAGGGAAGCCTGGGTACTCGCCGAGGTCTTGTGTGAATAGTCTGTTGTACATCTGAATTACTCGTTTGTAATCAAGTATTCTTTTAACGTATATAGCATATGCAGACAGGGGAGAGTAAGCGTGGCATATTATCTGCCCTTTATTTACGGTCCTTTGTCAGAATTGATTCGTATTATTTTTGTAAATATAAAGTGTATATACATGGGTACACTGAAGTCATTGTATGATATTTGTTTGGGTTTGTATTTATTTGTTTTATTAGTGTGCCAAGTAGAGTTTAGTAGCTTTTAGTGTTTTGTATTTCTGTTCATACCTGTGTTCAAGATGCCACACTCTGTTCCTCCCTGTGGAAGGCTGTTCGTTGGTTGGAATTCCAGTTCGGCTTTGCTGGTTGTGCGGTTTAAACTGTTCTCGTCTTGGTTGATATAAAAGCGATACACTTGATCTCCGTCATCCTAAATCCTGTGCCAAAGAGATGGCAACATTTTTCATTGCCCAGTAGGATCTTACATCAGATGATAGGACTCACAAAGGAGAAAGTTAGACCAGATGATTTATTAAAGGAAAAAAAATCTAAGAGGGAACAGTTGGTAGATGATAATGTGATCTATTATTGTTAAGAAAATTATAAAATAGCTATGTTGAAGTTTTGTTGTTGATTGAAGAAAGTTCATTCTTCCGACCAAGAGAGTAGGAATTCATTATCCATTTTCATAATCAACGATTGGATTTAAATGCACCATTTCCCCAGTTAATTCGTTTCTAGTCGTCAACGATTTCATCTTTGTGTTAAGGAAGTGTTAAAAAAAAGGTCACACAATTGCCCTTTAGATGTCGGGTGAACAGTTCTGACGTGGAAAGGAAAAACGTCCAGAAAGAAAATCAGATGTTCAGCTCTTTTTGACAAGTGCAATATTTTAAAACATTCCAAGATATTTCTCGTGATTGTTTTTTTTTTTTTTTTGTAATCATTTCAGAAATGGAGAGAGAGAAAGAAAGAAAGAAAAAAAAATCAACTCCCCCCCCCATCCCTATTCTCCCTCTCCCCTCTCCCCTCCCCTTCCTTTGGTGTAGAAGTATGTGATAGAAGCAATCTACCCTTCGTAGTGATAATCATTCATTTTTTGAAAGGAAAAAATAAATAAATAAAAAGAGAGTACTCGACGGATATCGATGCATTGGAGTGATGCTGATTCCATTGCATTTATTGAATGGTGTTTGAAGATATAGATGCTTTGCCAGTTTTTCTTTTTGTGATAAGTAGCGTCTGTGGATATCACGGCCGTCAGAGAGAAGTATCCCGTAGATTTCATAGATTTAAAAATGTTATTTAAAAAAAAAGATAAAACGTGATAATGTATTTGATAAAAGTAAACATATCGTTTGATTGCATTTGTAAAGGAATACCCTTTCTTTCTTTAGGGTTAAATACTTATTCTGGTCGAAGGAAACAAAATAATATCGTTAAACGGTTTTCAATTAGACCTCAAGGAGAAAGAAAAAGAAAGAAGAAAAGGAAAAGTTTTTGATTAACCAAAAGCTTGACAAAAAAAAAAGAGTTTGTAGTATGCATTTCAATCTTTGTTATATACCCGCTTCTAGGGAGGCTAAATAAAGCTCCATAAACCTTATAGAGCTTTATATACTACTTCAGCTCTTCCCTTGTATCATACGTCATTATAAACACTTTAGCTGTGCCCCTTTTAGCCTCACCTTGGGTTATCGTTGCAGGTAGCTTGTTATTAAGCTTATTTGCTGGACAAGGAGAACATATATTAAAAAAATTGTGACTATTAATGTTGTGTTTATTTCTCCTTTCTAATCTGTGTATCTCTTTTTTTGTGTGTGTGTGTTTCTTCAATAACTTGGATTTGGGGTCATAGAGAAATATGAACATTGTAATTTGTACAGATATACTTAAAAAAATGAAGAATGAATAGACAAAATAGAGAACATTTTGATAAGAATTTTGATCTAATACTCATAGCTGTGAAGATGTCCAGAAAATGTTAAGACTACCATTATTATAACATAATAAGTACAGTTTAATATAAACCAAATATGCCCAATAAGATATATGATAAAAGTTGATATACGTTCATAAGAAGGAAATGAAGATTACTAAAGCACTAAAGTGATATACACGAAAGGGTATTTAGAAACAAACATAATTACACTGGAAACAAAACAGCCTGGTATTACAGACAATCAAACACGAAGTAAATATTTGAAATTTCCTGAAAGTGAATTTCTCACGTGGATGGTCTGAATTTACCATCTGTATCTATCGCATGAATTACGCATCTTTCACATGAATTATGAATAGGCCTATCAAAGTATAAATGGCATATTTACCATTACGAAAATCAAACTATTTTGACAGTTGATATTTAAAACGATGGTATGACAAGTAATGAAATTACACACCGACTGTTTATTTCCTTGAGAACATATATTTTCTCTATATATATATATGACAGATTTACACTAGATCATAGACTATGAGAAATCACATGTGGCGACATTCTCCTATGTTATACTACCCTTTTGGCCGTGTTTCAGCTTCCCTTTATTGTCAGTGTTTTATGTTTATATATCACCGTCGTCGTCGTCATCATCATCATCATCATCATCATCATCATCATCATCATCATCATCATCATCATCATCATCATCATCATCATCATCATCATCATCATCATCATCATCATCATCATCATCATCATCATCATCATCATCATCATCATCATCATCATCATCATCATCAGCATCAGCATCAGCATCAGCATCAGCATCAGCATCAGCATCAGCATCAGCATCAGCATCAGCATCAGCATCAGCATCAGCATCAGCATCAGCATCAGCATCAGCATTAGCATTTGCATTAGCATTTGCATTATCGATCATCATTATCATTATCATTATCATTATCATTATCATTATCATTATCATTATCATCATCGATCATCATCATAATATTTGTTATTGATATTATTAATACTGTTATCATTACGTTTGTTGCTGCTGTCATTATTTTATCGCATTTTCTTTTTTTCTCTCTGTCTTATTCCTGTTACGTTCCTCTCATTTTTCCTCTTGGTCTTTCAGGATGATTTACGTCACTGTTACGTCATAAAATCATAATTGAGAAATAGGGAAGATAGAAGATTTTAACAGAGAAAAATAAAAATGCAACAGTTACACATGCTGCATATGAAAATAGGATATATGAAGGATATAAAAAATGGGCATAGGAGAAATAAAAAATATATATATAGGAAAGGTGAGAGCAGAAAGTAGGAAAAAATAGAATAATAGCGAATGGTGACTGGGAATGCGGGAGATTACAAAATAAAGGGAATTGGCAGGAAAATAGTAAAAGGGAAAATAGAAAAAAAAAGAAAATTGCAACTTTAAATAAATGAAGAGCAACATAAGGTACAATGAATAGATTAAACCATAGAGTAAGAAGGAAAGGCTTTGTCCTGCTGAAAATTCTTTATTGAACGCCAATTACATACCCGCCGTAGGGACCGTATCAATCACTTAAATAAGATAATAATTCACAACTAAAGATGTGTTACAAAGAATTATTCATAAACCATAACAATGATAATAAATAATCAAGATATTTGGAAAAACAGCATTCAAAAGTGGTGATTAACAGACTTAAAATATCATGTATTCTCCACTCATGTGTAGTGCCTGAAGTAATTGGGTCTGATCTGCTCTAAAGAGGCTGATATATATATATATATATATATATATATATATATATATATATATATATATATATATATTTATTTATTTATATATTTATTTATTTATTTGAAACGTTTAAATGTGTTATGCTCATGGTCACTTCAAAACGTCACGAAATACCAACTTTACCGAGTCGCACAAACAATATTATTGATAATCATTTAAATTTGAATATACCAAAATTTAACGGTAATAACCGCTCAAGTGAATTAGAATATATATCTTAACTCCCAATAACTCATCTGCGGATGAACAAGGAAAGGACAGCGAGGGCCACTTTTGCTTCCCTGGAAAACGGGCTCCTTCATCACGAGCTCCGCAACAGGCAGCCTCTTTTGTTTCAATTTTAAGGGCATTTTGAATAGCTAGGGCAACGAAAGGTGTGTAGGGGAAAGGGCAAGATAGTTAACGGAGGATTTAAAATTCCCGCTCCATCGTCACGAGATCTCTCCGCAACAGAAGGATTGGCCAGACACGTCAACAACTAAGACGCCATTTGCCAAAGCCTCGCCTCCTATGGTTCCATTATTGCATTAAGTGAAAGTGATTAAGGTCGTGGCTTGGCACAGGAAACAACCGATAGTGATATTTGGGATAATATACGGAAAAAAAGAAAATACAGTAAAGGGAAAACAAAAAACTAACCGTGAAAGAGAAGGAAGTCAGAGCTAACGCCGACATAAATAGATCAGATAAAAACTATGTTTCCTTCACCCTTGTTTTTTTTTAACCTTCACCTGTTTGTTTTTTTTACTCCGCCGACGCTTTGTTTGTTTGCGATCTGTACTCCGAGGACTGACGGCCAAGTCAATATAACCAGTGATACCAGTGTTAAAAGATAAGGGGAGAAAATATTGCAAATAAGGAGAGCCTATCGTCATATTTCATTCGGTTCGAGAGTAAAGTAAAAGGGGAAGAGGTAAATAATACGTGAACTCAGGATCTGGTAATTTAGAACATAAGAAGAGATTTCAGAAACAAATCTGAAACGATGTAACCCATTAGAATATTTTGATAAACTCCATTGAAACAATTTGGGGAATTCAGCTAGTAACCATTTAATCTTAAGAAACCTAAACATCAACCAATTGCTTCAAAACTATTATTTTTGTTTGTGTTGTTTGTGCTTCAGATAGCCCATAGTCGGTTGGGAGAGCCCAGTCACACCACGCGCCTTTTAAAGACCAAAACACACTACCATTCTTTTATATTATTTTATTTTATATTTTTTATTTAAAATTGTCAGAGGTTTTCCTCGAGGGTTCCTCAGAAAGATAGATCTCCAAGTGGTGGCGGCATCACCCTAAAACTGTGTGTGTGTATACACACACACACACACACACAAACATATATATATATATATTTACATTATATATATATATATATATATATATATATATATATATATGTATATATATATATATGTATATGTATATATATATACATACATACATACATATATATATATATATATATATATATATATATATATATATATATATATATATATATATATATATATATATATATATATATATATATATATATATATATATGTGTGTGTGTGTGTGTGTGTGTGTGTGTGTGTGTGTGTGTGTATACATATATATCTGTCTATCTATCTGTCTATTCATCTATCTATCTAGCTACCTATGATCTATCTCTCTATATTCATTTATTTATCAATCTTTCTATCTGCGTATCTGTCTATCCATCTATCTACCTATGGCCTGTCTATCTCTCTATCCATATATCACTCTATTTATTTATCTACCTATCTATATAGGTATCTATATACCTATAATCTATATATCCTATCTATATTTATCTAACTATCTTTATCTACCTACTTTCTTTATCTACCTATGTTTATCTATCTCTATATATATCCATATGTCTGTACCTTTCTATTTATATCTATCTTTTTTATCTATATCTATCTGTCTACACACATACACACACACACACACACACACACACACACACACACACACACACACATATATATATATATATATATATATATATATGTCTGTGTATGTGTATTTGTGTGTGTGTGTATGTATATGTGTGTGTGTGTGTGTGTGTGTGTGTGTGTGTGTGTGTGTTAGTGTTTGTGTGTGTAAATATGCATGTATATAGAAATTTTTTAATGTGTGTATGTATGTATATGTATATACATCCATATATATATATATATATATATATATATATATATATATATACATATACATATATATATACACACATACATACACACATACATATACACATACATACATACCTCTCTATATACTGAATTGCACTCCTATCAGCTCGATAGGAGTGCAATTCAAAAGAAACATCATTCATTACTTAGGATTAAAAAGATATAAAGAAAAGAGTATGAGTGTGATCATGACATTTAATGTGCATAATATGTATAATATATGAATAAATGTTCCCTGAATAGGCAATAAAGTGATAAAGGGGGAGAAAGAATATGATCGTTTGCTTCAAAGCCAAAGAATAATAAAAATAAATGGATATCCACAAAAAAGACTAATTTCAGGCTGAAGTGACTCAAACTTCCCTACGAGAAAGACACAACGTGAGTCGGAACAAAATACTTTTAATTATATCTGGTTACTCCGTTTATCCAAAGGCACTGGCGTGAATATAGCGATGATGTAAGTATACAATTCAAGGCACTTTCTACTACTTGTATGTCAAGTGGAGGCGAGAAGCTTCGATAGATTGAATGATGACAAATGTAGAAACGGTTTTAAGAATGAATAATGCCACACTACAGGGCACGTGACTTGAGTTTCGTTGTCACATCATCATTTGAATTCATTTCTCCTGAATGCAACACATGCAATCAACATTTCAATATCACCATCGTCGTTATTATCAAGTAATTCTGATAACAGTGCAACATCAAAATATTAATTGCACATGAAATAAACAGACACAAAAAAGGAAGAGTGAACCGTGACGTTTCGAAACAGACTCGAAACAGAGACGTATTTTCTCCTTCATTTTGTGTGTGTTTCGTTCCCTTTTTGCACGCGCGTTACTGTGATTCCATTTTTGCGAATTGCATATCTTGCGTTTTGGAATTCGTCTGAGCTCCCTAATTCTGCTGATGATTTAATGCTGAATCATCTGTTATACATCTTCACTTGTCATTCATATCGATTCTACAAGATGGAAACCTCTTCGCTCGCCAGCCACCGCCCGTCCACGACCTGGGGAAAGCGGGGATATTAATCGTTGGGGGTTTTATCTTGGAGAGAGAGAGAGAGAGGAAGAGCGACAATATATGTATATAATATATATATTATATATATATATATATATACATATATTATATTTACATCAAAAAAACACATATACATATATAATACACATTTATACACACATTACAATATACATCACATATATATATATATATATATATGTATATATATATATATACATACACACACACACACGTTTGTAAGCATGTTCGTTCGTATAAGGGCCGTATGCAAGTCCGTATGCAAAAGCATCGCCTCCAAACTATTCAAACAGACGCAATCGCTGACCTTAAAAGAACCGCAGTCTTCAAAGCCCCTTATAGCAGATGCTGAACCCGGTGTCGAGAACCGACTTGTCCGTAAAGAACCTCAGCCTGACATCATTCGTAGCGGAGAGCGTGAAGTCTGGAGGAACCGTCCCGCAGAATCTCGTTCTGAAAAAGAAATTAAAATGATATAAAAGAAATAATACGATAAACAGAAAAGCGAAGGACTATCAAGCCAGGTGTCACAATCCATATCTAAATAGATTGGATGTAAACAAAGCGAATCCGAAGCAGGAATTGAAATCAGGAACTGAAATCACAGATCAATCATAGCCCTACCAAAATTAACCAAGATCACTGAAAAAGAAAAACAGAAATAACTCACCAAAACACACACGAACAAAAAAATCACGCCCACCTCTCCGTGCTAATGGTATCGTTGATGGTCAGGAAGTCATAACCGCAGGAAGGGTGTTTTTCCAAACTGAAACTCAAGTATTCGAAACTGATGGCTGTGCTTGTTGCAACGGTCACGGTCAGGTTGCAATCCAGAAGGTTCTGATATTCGCCTGGATATCCCGGACTGACGATGACGCCCACTGGACTGGTTGCTGCTGTGTCAGTGCACACTGAGGTAAATGGAAAAGGATATTTGAATCTGCTTTGGATATCATTTCGTGATGGAAAATAGAATGGTTTGTGGTTTTCGTAAAAAAGTAATGTATCTTAGTGATAGAAAAAAATGTGATAGGGATGAAAAGGATAAGGCTTTTGTGGTAGCGAAGAGAAATATTTTGTGATGATCAAGAATAGAATGTTTTGTGATGAATAGAATGTTTTTTTTTTTCTTCTTTCTTCTTCTTCTTTTCTTTGTGATACATGGGATGAAAGACTTTTGTGAAAGTGATAAAAAAGGAGATGAGGTCTCTTCTCCACCTGCCTTCGTACATTTCATAATATTGTTTCACCGCCTCCACTTTAGCCTTTTGTATTTTCGCGCCTCCGGTAACTTCATTTCCGTAATTTTCCCTCCAATTTCGCATTTTTTTTCCTCATTCCGAACGGTAGCGCGACTCACACGGACTACCGGCAGTCTCTCCGGACTAGATCTTAATTATATCTATCTATCTATATCTATATATATATATATATATATATATATATATATATATAACTTATCTATAGATCTAATATATATATAGACTGCATCTTCTACCCTTAACGGCACTCGCCTATCCCCATTTCAACCAATTGGCATTTCTTTTCGTCACTTTTGCCTCGTTCCGTAAGAAATGGCGAGCCCTGAGACGTAAAACTCCCGCTTCTGTTACTATTCTTCCTGTTACCTTCCTGTTGACTGTTATTCTACCCTCTGTTGACATAGGACTCAGTCGTCGCTCTGTCTGCTATGAACTCCGTACGATCGTCGCCGAATTTGTTCATTCATTAAAGTACTGTTACTATTCCTGGTGATAATGATGAATACTAATGAATGATGAAACAAAGACAACTCCAAGAACATCCAGTTGACAAATATTACTATAAAATGAAATGTAAACGATAAGTTATTTTAGGATTTATATATATATACATAAATATATATATATTCATATATATATATATATATATATATATATATATATATATATATATATATAATATTCATATATATACATGTGCACATACACACACACACACCACGCAACACACACACACACACACACACACACACACCCACACACACACACCCACACACACACACATATATATATATATATATATATATATATATATATATATATATATATATATATATACATACACAAACTTTTTTTTTTTTTCTTTTCTTTTCTTTTTTCATCAGCCTGTATCATTCCATTGCAGGACGTAGGCCTCTCAAGAGGGTTATGGCCGAGTACCCCATCTACTGGCCCTAACTGTATCTTGTATATATATATATATATATATATATATATAT
>NW_028234440.1:14883458-14885958 GCF_977035675.1 Penaeus japonicus
CATGGTCACGCACCTTTATTTCCTCCCCATCCTAACTTCTTCATTTTGGGTGACCGGTTAAAATGTAGAATTTTCAAAGGATGCCAGAGCAGGACCCCAGTTGACTTTTGAGAAACGCCTTCAAAACATTTCATCACCTTTTGGGATGCGCAAAATGGTATAAAACTCACGCCTCCGATGCTGATGGTGTGAGATCTTTTTATTATCTTATTCTGCCGCAGTTTGAATGCTGTCCGCTGGTAGGGATGTCTGAAGCTGAATTTCATCTTAAGACTATTTATGGAGTATTATATGCCACCTAATTTAACGTTTGATTTAAACCATCCATGTCTGATTGACTCCCTCTCAATTATGTAGAAGATATATAATAATGTTGAGTGTCTTTCATATTTTCGACTTCCTTCACGATTTATTAATCTTAGACTCGCTAGAAATTCCCAGATGATGAATGAGTGTGCTCGGACACATGTACACAACTCCTATCTTTATATACATTAATATATATTTATATATATAGATACATATATATATATATATATATATATATACATATATATATATACATATATATATGTGTGTATATATATATATATATATATATATAGATAAATCTATTTTCAATATATCTATATTGTATATAGTTTTATCTATTTATAGTCATATATATATATATATATATATATATATATATATATATATATATATATATATATATATATATATATATATATAGCATATATAAATACAGGAGATATAAAACTAAATGTGTAGAAAAAAAAAAAAAAAATGATACCATGCACACCAAATGCACGTACTTTGCCTTCTACAGGTATACCAAGGCAGCGAACACCATCCCGCAGCACACTTGTGTCAATGAATTGCAAAAAAATGCACACAACCAAGGCAGTGTTTCAGAACAAGACTCATTCCCTCTTCCACTTGAACTTTACATTATGAAATGATAAAGAAAAGTGATGCGGGGAATCAGATTTAGTTCTATTGTGACCCTGGCAGGTTCTTGGCAGGTTGATCGCAATTAGGCGTATACACTCTATGGTCATGCAAACGGAAAAAGTTTGCCTATGTAAAGGTTATACAGCACTTTTATCGACTTTTCCCCATAAACAGTCGTTTTTTTTATTTTATTTTATCTTGATTTTTCATTTTCTATTATTTTTTATTTTTTATTATTTTTTTTGTTTTTTTTATAATTTTTCATTTTTTTTATTTTTGTTCATTATTTTTTATTTCTTATTTATTTATTTATTATTATTATTTTTTTTTTAATTAACGCCTCCCGTCACACTGCGCAAAAGAACCATCGAGCCAGTCACGCGTCAGGACACATCTAATCAACTAAAGAAATGGCTTCAACGAAGATTTATGCAGCAGTGATTCTTCTGGCCTCACACGCAACGATTCTGATAAATGTTTTTGATTAAAAACTGTGAGGCGTGTAGGGGTTTCTTTATATATATATATATATATAATATTATAAATCTTATATATAAAGTATATATATATATATATATATATATATATATATATATATATATTATATTTATATATATTATATAGTTTATATTTATTATATATATATATAATATATTATATATATATATATATATATATATATATATATATATATATATATATATATATATATATATATATATATATAAAGAAACAAGGGTGAAGGAAAGAGGGGCCCTGTTTACTCCAGAAAACAAAACACAAAAAAAATGATAAAGCCTTTCAAGCCATTAAAAAATAAAAATAAAAGGGTCTCTGTATGGCTGTGGTTTAGATCCTTTTATTTTGTATATATATATTTCAGTGTTTCGTGTTTGGAATGCCCAGCTTTTCCCTATCAACAAGCAAGTAATCGGGTTAGATACGACCTTTTCTTTGCAGCCTTGTGGTCGTCACTGCAAGATCCAGGGGGAGGAACACCAAAACTCACGCTCGTCTTAACTCTTTTTTTTAACAAAAGCGGCGTCTTATATAGGCGGTGGACGAACAATATTAAATGTAGATATTCTTAAGACAAATAATCATAATAAATTCTTACTAAAAGCTGATAGATAAGTTTATAAAAGGGTGTACAAGGTTAAAGTTAATTTTAAAACTACAAAGAAAGTAAGATAAAACAAAGTAAAACAAACTTACAAATAATTTCGACATAAAAAGACAATCACTACAATAAAGCACAAATGGTTCTCCTAAATCAAATAATCCTTCATGAATACACTGTTTAAAAGGTTAGCATGAAACAAGAATAAAACAGATCAAAATCTTTAAAATCAAGCTTCAAGTCTGCCAAAACATGATTCTAAAACAATAAAATCATTTAAACATATGACATCAAAAGGCCGAACAAGCATGGATACTTTTGCTTGTTCGATAAATTTTAGCAACTATTTTTTTTTCTTTACCTAAAAGGCCCAGCAAATAAAAGTAAACAAAGTTCGCCTCACGTATCTGTACATAAAAGGGATAT
>NW_028234440.1:14890958-14903458 GCF_977035675.1 Penaeus japonicus
CCCTTTTATTTTACTCCCTTACCGAATAAAATCTTACGTTAGGTCCCCTTTATTTATCATATTTTCTCCCCTTAACTTTTTACCACTAGGTGCTATAACTGGTAATACTGACTTAGGATACATATCACAAACAAACAAAAATATGACTGTTGGCCATAGCCCTTATCTCCCTTTCCTTCGTCGTCCGTTTTTTCTTCTTTTTTTTCTTCACTTTGTTTCCTTATTTCTGGCCGGATATTACTCTAAGTACCTCTATTGGTTGACACCTAAGACTACCACGACCATAAGCACTTTCACTTTACGCAATAATGGAACCGCTGGAGGCAAGGCTTTGGCAAATGGCGTCTTTGTTAGTGACGCGTCTCTGGCCAATCATTCTGTTGCGGAGAGATCTCGTGACGATGGAGCGGGAATTCTAGATCCTCCATTAACCATTATCCCCTACACACCTTTCGTTGCCCTAGCTATTCAAAATGCCCTTGAAATTGAAACAAAAGGGGCTGCCCGACGGAGCCCGCCTGTTGCGGAGCTCGTGATAAATAAAGGAGGAAGCTATTTCAGATTACTATTTTACTTTACTTGAACAGTTATTAACGCTAAGTTTTGGTTATTCAAATTAAAGTTACTATCAATAATAAAGTACGTGCGACTCAATAAGGTTGGCATTTCGTGACGATTTAAAGTGACTGTGAGTATAACACATTTAAACGGTTGAAATAAACGTCCGATCATAACCGATCCGGACATGCATACATATCCACACACACACACACAAACATGTTGGCGTGTGTGTATGAATATGTATGCACTTATATGTATGCGTGCGCGTTCGGCCCACATATCCATCATCAGCCCACCCCCCCTCTCCCCCCACCCACAGCAGGCGGCAGCTGGCATGTCCCGCACGGAGCAATGCCGCGCCGAGGGAGGAAGCTGCGTGTCCGCCGGAAGCTGCCGGTCCCCCGCGGCGGCCACTTCGACCTGCGAGGCGCGAGGCGGTGACGTGTGTTGCAATCCCTCGGGACTGGAATCCTTCGCGCGGACTCTGGACCTCGACAGCTTCGAGGTCGACCTCAGGATGAGTGAGTCCGGCTGTGTCCTTTCTCGCTCCCCGTCTCTTCGTCAACTCTATGATTGGTTTTTCTTTATGTCATAAATTGGACAACAACAAGGTGTAGCAACCACGGCCTCACAGCCCCTTTCCTCTCCCCAAGACCCGTGCAGCAACCGGAAGTGCCTTCGCTGGTACCGCGGCGTGTGGCTGGCCGACCCGACGACCTGCGGAAATAAAAGGCGACTCGTGAACTACTGCCCGACGACGAACCAATGGTGATGCTCCAGACAGACTCCATGCTGACATATGAACAAAGGAGGAGAGAAAATACCTTCGCATTTTAAACCTGTTTACTCTCACTCCCTTTATCTCTCTCTCACTCGTTCTCCTTCTCTCTCCATCTCCTCCTCTTTCTCTCCATGCCTCCCTCCCTCACTTACTCACTCATTCACTCACTTACTCCCTCCCTCCCTCCCTCCATCTCCTCTCTCCAACTCAGTAACATCCTCTCCCAATGCACGCCATTCCTTCTTCTTCACCACACTCGTGCTTGCAGGTGCTGCGCCCCCGCGTGCAGGATGAAGTCGAAGTGTCGCCGAAGGAAGGGCTACTGCGTGCCAAGGAAGTCTCTCTGTCCGAGCGGCAGGACGCGGCGCAGGCTCTGTGGTGGACGGATGTGCTTCTGTTGTCTGCCAGGTGAGGTTAGACGAATGGAAAACAAAAGAAGGAAAATAAGAAAATGTTTTGTCTTTTTAAATGTTCACTGAGGCTTATTCGGATTAGATGTTTCAATGCCCGGGTGTCTTATAAAAAAGGGAGAGCATGCGTACGGTATGAAGAGAGGAAATTCGATCCTTTCAGTTCTTTAGAGAAATTTGAGGAATACAAGCAATGGCGAAAGAAATAATGAAGGGATTTTAGTGTCCTACCTATTGAAAAATAATGACATCTTTATTGTCGACAGAGTGGCCGGTCCCGCCTTGCAACTGCTCACAGAACAGAGGTAAGAGTCTAACGCTTACATTTTACGCGGAAATCGATCTTAGCCTCGGTTTCATACGGTCGCTTTTCCTATGATCTGAACGTGATAATTCCTGGAACCTGATGTATATTAATTTCTACTTATACGTGTGAATGAAATAAACAGGATGGAATGGAATGGAGGATGGAATGTTGTCAGAAACACCACAAGCAGTATATTCATTTTATTGAAAAAAAAAAAAAAGTTTTGTGTATCTGTGATAAGCATCGCCGTGATGATGGTTTTGTGAAGGATTCATTATTATCTTTTATTTATTTATTATTATTTTTTTTATTATTTATTTATTTATTTATTTTTTGTCGTTGTCAGTTTCGGTCTGTGACGCGGCGGGGACCTACAGCTTGGCCGAGGACGGTTGCGTGCAAGTCCACAGCCCTAACTACCCCTACCCTTACGACGTCAGCACGAGCTGCTCCCTCCAAGTCGTGGCGCCGAGTTATTGCAAGGTCGTGGTGCAATATTGCCAGGTGGCGTTGGAGAAGTGCCCCTATGACTCGCTAACCGTTACCGACGGCGTCACCAGGTGAGGCGGGTTGAAGGATAGAACTTTGTGAGTGCGTGTGTGTGTGCGTGTGTGTGTGTGTGTGTGTGTGCGTGTGTGTGTGTGTGTGTGTGTGTGTGTGTGTGTATGTGCGTGTGCCTACGCGTGTTTACATGAGTGCATACAAAAGACACAACCCCACACTAACCCCCCGCGACAAGGGAGAACGGCTAACCCCTCTTTTCCCCATCCTTCCCCGTGGGTAACGATGACTTCAGCAACACCTACTGTGGCATGACGAGTCCGCCTGCCTTCACCACAGACGCCAATACAGCACAGTTTGACTTCATCTCTGACTCCACTCAAGTGAACAGAGGTTTCCAGATGTCACTCACAACAGACTGCGTGAGTACATCTTCTCCCTAATGTAAAAAAAAGGGTTTGGTCATACTGTAAATATATGAATGATCTAAGTTGATGTGTTTATAATCTCTTGTTGTTTATATTTCAATCGTGGACTCAAGGGTTGTTCATGTGTGTTTTGTTTATCGCTGGTTTATGTTGGGTTTGTTATTCATGTCATACAAAGGATAGATATTGATAGGGAAGTCATTTTATGAGATTTTATATTGTTTGTAATTGTTATATTCAGAATTCATAAAAGTTATATCAGATTTACATACTTTCTCTCTCTCTCCCTCCGCACACACACGCACACACTCTGTCTCTCTCTTCCTCTCCCCCCCACTCTCCCTCCCTCCTTCTCTCTCTCTCTCTCTCTCACACACATACTCTTATTGTTTTTCTACTCTCCTTCCCTTCTTTTTCTCTGTCTCTCCCTCTCTCTCTCATTTTCTTTCTGTTGTTTATTATTTTCTTTTATTTTTGCAGTTCGACTGTAATGCGGGTCCGACCTATGAAAGTTAGTTCCCCTGCTTCTGATATTGTTTTCTTATATACACGTTTTCTTATATGTGCGTTTGTTTGTGCGCGCACGTGTGTATGTGTGTGTGTGTGTGTTCATACGTAGCCTGCGCTTAAGATAACTTCCTAACGCCGTTTCTCTTTATCGCCGTTGCACTGCAGTGTGCAGCGACACCAGCATCGTAACGAGCACAGGTGGCTTGATCAATTCCCCGGGGTACCCAGGCCTGTACCCGAATTTCGTCGACTGCGCCCTGACCATCGACGCCCCCGCTGGCTCCGTCATCAGGTTCGAATATCTAGCTTTCCAAATGGAAGATGGGCCGCCAGACTGCACGTTTGACTACTTGCTGATCTACGACACAGCTGCTCCGTCAACGTAAGAGGGGGAGAAAAAAAGTATCGTTGTCTGTTGATGAAATGTCATCAGTATGATTTAATGATGTCAGCAACGCATGGAGTCTTCTCGTTTTCTTGTGCGCTCCTTTCTTCTTCTTTTTTGTCAAGGTTATACGCTTTCTACTTTTTCTCCGTTTTTTTTTTGTCAAGTTTATGTTATCTACTTTCCTCTTTTTTGTCAAGTTTATGTTTTCTACTTTTTTACTTTTTTTGTCAAGTTTATATACGTTTTCTACCTTTTCTCGTTTTTTTCAAGTTTATGTTTTCTACTTTTTCTCCGTTTTTTTTTTCTTTTGGGGGGGGGTTAAGTTTATACGTTTTCTACCTATTCTAGTTTTATATTCAAGTTTGTGTTTTCTACTTTTTCTTCGTTCTTCTTCTTTTTTTGTCAAGTTCATACGTTTTCTACTTTTTCTCCGTTTTTTTCTTTTCTGTCAAGTTTGTACATTTTCTACTTTTTCTCCGTTTTTTTTTTCTTTTTTTTGTCAAGTTTGTACATTTTCTACTTTTTCTCCGTTTTTTTTTTCTTTTTTTTGTCAAGTTTGTACATTTTCTACTTTTTCTCCGTTTTTTTTTCTTTCTTTTTTTGTCAAGTTTGTACATTTTCTACTTTTTCTCCGTTTTTTGTTCTTTTTTTTGTCAAGTTTGTACATTTTCTACTTTTTCTCCGTTTTTTTTCTTTCTTTTTTTTTGTCAAGTTTATACATTTTCTACTTTTTCTCCGTTTTTTTTGCCAAGTCTATACGTTTTTTTTCTACTTCTGTGAACAGGACGAGGTACTGCGGGGCCGTCGCGCCCTCGTTCACGGTGTCCGCCACGAACCAAGTGCGGCTTGAGTTCCACTCCGACAAGGCTCTAACCTTTGATGGATTTTCGATCTGTTTCACGGTGCTGTAAGGTGAGTGACGCTTGGAAATGGGCTTGTATAAAACACACACATAGATACACATACACACACACACAAACAAATACACAAACAAACAAACAACATACAAACAGACAAACACGCACACACATACACAGGTCACGCGGGGAATAATATCCCCCTCTTCGACTCACGTTGCATTAAATAGTCATCCCTTAATGCTTATGTTCTCCTGCATATATATATATATATATATATATATATATATATATATATATATATATATATATATATATATATATATAATATATATATATATATAATATATATACAGAGAGAGAGATACGAGAGAGAGAGAGAGAGAGAGAGGAGTAGAGAAAGACAGAGAGAGAGAAAGAGAAGAGAGAGAAGAGAGAGAGAGAGAGAGAGAGAGAGAGAGAGAGAGAGAGAGAGAGAGAGAGAGAGAGAGAGAGAGAGAGAGAGAGAAATAGAAAGAAGAGAAAGAAAGAGAGAGAGAGAGAGAGAGAGAGAGAGAGAGAGAGAGAGAGAGAGAGAGAGAGAGAGAGAGAGAGAGAGAGAGAGAGAAAGAAGAGAGAGAGTGAGAGAGAGAGAGAGAGAGAGAGAGAGAGAGAGAGAGAGAGAGAGAGAGAGAGAGAGAGAGAGAGAGAGAGAGAGAGAGAGAGAGAGAGAGAGAGAGAGAGAGAGAGAGAGAGAGAGAGAGCAGGCCCATTTTTCGTTACTTCAGTTATATGAGCAGAACGTGATTGCAAAGTTTCGAAGATTTTCATCAATGTTTCCCTTGATGAATACGATTTCTAAAAATAGGTTCTCGCGACAAGCTCATGGCCGCATCTCGGCGTAGGAATGTCATAGAGACAAGGGAGAAGCGCAATGCGTGGGTTTTAACATGCCAGTAGTGTGTGTTTTGGGGGGGGGGGCTCTCAGAATTACTCTGGGATCTTTCCTTAATTGATCTTGTGGACCAATTTACAGAATCATTGGTTATGCATACATAATTTCACCATTTTGTTGACACATACACCAAAATACCAAGCTAAATCAACAACACAGTAAGAAACACAAAGTTACAAATATAATTTTCAACATTAATCAACCGTCAAACTTTAGGAACCACTATTTAGATTCTATCTTTCTCTTCCTCTGATTAAGTAGAGAATTTTGATGGTTCTCTATTATTTGAAGAATGTTTTGGAATCTAATCTCCTTACGGAACTGTGTCAAGAAAGTCGTTAGGTAGCTTGACACCTCTTTCAGCTCCGTCATTGACGAGAGATAAGCTTTTAATTGCCTGCTTGACTGAAATGAACGTAGAATCTGATTCCTACTGTTCAACTGGCATGTCAAGGAATCCTTCCTCCAACCTCATGATGGGGAAAAATGACTAGATCGAGATCTTCGACAGCATCTTCAGGAAGCTTCGGGAATGTGGGTTTCCCAAGCCCTGAACCGGTTAGGTCAGGTTAGGTTAGGTTAGGTCACCAAGAAGTTTTGTTCCTCCTGCACCAGATACGACTAAGGGCAGACGTCCCTCCTTATCATCGAGTGTCTCTTCACAAGCTTTCCATCCCAGTGAAGTAAAGCGATTTCAGGGGGAGTCCAGTCTGACTTGATCTTATCCGCGATTGTGTTTGCTGCTTCAGCTTTATTTGTTTCAAGAACATGGAATCAAAATAATTTTGAAAAAAAGGAAATAATGATTCACTGAACTCTAAACCCAGAATGTTCACTTGCTTAGATATCCATTGATAATGGTATTAACGAATGAAGATTATTCATACCACTGTGTGGTACACTAAGGAAATAATAGTGTCAAAAATGCATTCAAATTTCAATGTTCCATTTCCAACGCATGGCTGAAATGATTAAACTTTTTTCAGTCATCTTCTTTTCCGTAAGAATTATGATCTGAAATGTCTTGTAATGCACTATCCCCTCCCCAACAACTGTATTTGACGCCAACCGGGTCAACTGAACATTCTTGGTCACATCCTCCCTTGTCCACTTCTCAGAATGGGCCAGAAAGCAACGCAAAACTTGACTGTAGGTTGGCAATCGAGTGCCAGTGATGCCCAGATGTTGAGAGCCTCGAGTCTCTGGCAATATGGCCAAACATCAAAACTTCTAGTTGACATATTCAAACGTGAACAAATATAAGCAAGTGTACGGCAGAAATTGAGGTGAAAGGATTTAATTAAGATGTTACAAAATGTTGCATGCTACGACTTCTTGTCCAGCAAGGAGTGCACTGTGCAATAAAGATGGCCGTTACAGCTAAGTGGAATGTGTGAGGCTTAAACTTTTGTACAATATGTATGTTCTGAGTGAATCTGTCAAAAATCAAAGAAATCATGTAAATTGGTTTACAATATTGTCACGGGAAGCTATTTTTAGAAATCACATTTATCTATGCGATGAAAATCTTCAATACTTTGTAAACATGTTCTACTCATCTAACTGCAATTCCAGAAAAACGGTCAGCATCGTAGCTTCTAATTTTCTATTTTAGGAGGCAATTGCAACACCCTAATATATATATATATATATATATATATATATATATATATATATATATATATATATATATATATATATATATATATTGCATATATATTATATATATATATAACACACACACACACACACACACACACACACACACACACACACACACACTCACACACATATATATATATATATATATATATATATATATATATATATATATATATATATATATATATATATATATATATATACATATACACACACATATATGTCTGTGTGTGTGTATTTTGTGTCAATGTAAACGTGCGCATTATTAGCAAGAAATTGTATCGTGATATCTATTTCAGATCTTGGATTGACAATCACTGCAATGCTCTCGGCTTTCCTGCCTGCAGATGGTCATCGATTGAGCAACACCTCAAAGAGACCTACTTATCACCAGTTCTTCACGGAAAGTTTTCGAAATCGAGGAAATTAGTATCTAGATTCAATAAATTCAGTATATCAACATGCCAAGAATCATTAATATACAAATACACCTGATCTCATCAGACCAACGAGAAATACTTCTAACTTTGACCTTACTTTGCACCTTTACTAATGCCTAATTCAAATTACTTCTCGCTATATACTTACCTTGATGTTAAAGTACCATTATCCATTTTCTTTGAATGTCATATAATCATTCGTTGTGGCCATCTCAGGGCATAGTATGCTTAACCATTAATGAACCTCCACCTTATCTATAACCTTACATGAACCTTCTCGGTGGGTGGATCGCGTATTCTTTGATGGCATTATTGTATGGTTCAGAAATTATGCAATATGATTTTGATGTATCCTTACTATATATGGAATGAAATAAAGTTTCTATCGGCATATCCCGTTTTTTTATATATACATATATATGCGTAAACATACACATACGTGCAGTACAAACAAATGCACACATAAACACAATTACATTCATACAAACACACATTCATAAACACCTACATATACATGGACATACGCGCACGGTATCTTTATGTTTGCGTGTATTACTAATGAATGGAAATCAAACAAAACGAAGGTTTTGGTTGTCAAAACTTTTCGCCCTTTTTTCCAAAGCAAATCCAGTCCCTTATGTATGTAATTGGCACAGTGAACGGAGTGTCACTAAGAATGATCACACGAAATCAAAATTGGCGATCTAATATCGTCATTAAGTTTATTGTTCTTGTTATGGGGCATTTAAGTCTAGGGTATTTTTTAGTGCCCATAGCAATACCAGTAATAAGCATGTCCGGGTAGAAAAACACACACATGAACAAAATAACGGTATTAGATATCTTATAGACGTACATTATATAAACACAGGATTATATATCTGGAGGAGCAAAATAAAACCCTACTCCTGTCCTAACACCCTAATAGTAACATAAAATAAGGAAGAAATACGTAGCCGAGAGTGACCGCAGGCAGAGGCACGCAAAACTCGAGTGTCTTGACTGAAATCCAGGTGGCGAGTTGAGGCAAATGAGCCAAGGAGTGCGCTCGAGTCAACCAAGGAGTACCCTCGAGTCAACCAAGGAGTACCCTCGAGTCAACCAAGGAGTACCCTCGAGTTAACCAAGGAGTACCCTCGAGTCAACCAAGGAGTACCCTCGAGTGAGCCAAGGAGTACCCTCGAGTGAGCCAAGGAGTACCCTCGAGTGAGCCAAGGAGTACCCTCGAGTGAGCCAAGGAGTACCCTCGAGTGAGCCAAGGAGTACCCTCGAGTGAGCCAAGGAGTACCCTCGAGTCAACCAAGGAGTACCCTCGAGTGAGCCAAGGAGTACCCTCGAGTCAACCAAGGAGTACCCTCGAGTCAACCAAGGAGTACCCTCGAGTGAGCCAAGGAGTACCCTCGAGTCAACCAAGGAGTACCCTCGAGTCAACCAAGGAGTACCCTCGAGTGAGCCAAGGAGTACCCTCGAGTGAGCCAAGGAGTACCCTCGAGTGAGCCAAGGAGTGCGCTCGAGTGAGCCAAGGAGTACCCTCGAGTGAGCCAAGGAGTGCGCTCGAGTGAGCCAAGGAGTACCCTCGAGTGAGCCAAGGAGTGCGCTCGAGTGAGCCAAGGAGTGCGCTCGAGTCAGCCAAGGAGTGCCCTCGAGTGTGCCAAGGATGCCCTCGAGTGAGCCAAGGAGTACCCTCGAGTGAGCCAAGGAGTACCCTCGAGTGAGCCAAGGAGTACCCTCGAGTGAGCCAAGGAGTACCCTCGAGTGAGCCAAGGAGTACCCTCGAGTGAGCCAAGGAGTGCGCTCGAGTGAGCCAAGGAGTGCGCTCGAGTGAGCCAAGGAGTACCCTCGAGTGAGCCAAGGAGTACCCTCGAGTGAGCCAAGGAGTACCCTCGAGTGAGCCAAGGAGTGCGCTCGAGTGAGCCAAGGAGTACCCTCGAGTGAGCCAAGGAGTGCGCTCGAGTGAGCCAAGGAGTACCCTCGAGTGAGCCAAGGAGTGCGCTCGAGTGAGCCAAGGAGTACCCTCGAGTGAGCCAAGGAGTACCCTCGAGTGAGCCAAGGAGTACCCTCGAGTGTGCCAAGGAGTGCCCTCGAGTGAGCTAAGGAGTGCGCTCGAGTGAGCCAAGGAGTGCGCTCGAGTAAGCCAAGGAGTGCGCTCGAGTGAGCCAAGGAGTGCGCTCGAGTAAGCCAAGGAGTGCGCTCGAGTGAGCCAAGGAGTGCGCTCGAGTGAGCCAAGGAGTGCCCTCGAGTGTGCCAAGGAGTGCGCTCGAGTGAGCCAAGGAGTGCGCTCGAGTCAGCCAAGGAGTGCCCTCGAGTGTGCCAAGGATGCCCTCGAGTGTGCCAAGGAGTGCCCTCGAGTGAGCCAAGGAGTGCGCTCGAGTGAGCCAAGGAGTGCGCTCGAGTAAGCCAAGGAGTGCGCTCGAGTGAGCCAAGGAGTGCGCTCGAGTGAGCCAAGGAGTGCGCTCGAGTAAGCCAAGGAGTGCGCTCGAGTGAGCCAAGGATGCCCTCGAGTGTGCCAAGGAGTGCCCTCGAGTGAGCCAAGGAGTGCGCTCGAGTGAGCCAAGGAGTGCGCTCGAGTAAGCCAAGGAGTGCGCTCGAGTGAGCCAAGGATGCCCTCGAGTGTGCCAAGGAGTGCCCTCGAGTGAGCCAAGGAGTGCGCTCGAGTGAGCCAAGGAGTGCGCTCGAGTAAGCCAAGGAGTGCGCTCGAGTGAGCCAAGGAGTGCGCTCGAGTCACCCACCGAAGTCAGTTCGGGTTTCGATACATAATGAAACCCATAATGACGGAGAAATAAATGAAGAAAATATATTAAAAGAATGAAAATAAGAATAAGGTCACCATACAGCAGACTGATTAAATAATTAGTTAACCTGTGACAGGTATTGGTATCATATTTTTGTCATCTTTATATTCATTATCGTTACCAGTATCATCACATTTATGATGATGGGGATGATTATCATTGCTAATGATATTGTTATCATTTTCAATACCAGCATTATCATTATCTTTATCATTGTTATTGTTGTTTTAATTATCATTATCATTATCACCAATTAATTATTATCATTAATATCATCAATATCATCATTATCGCTGTTGTTGTAGTTGTTATCATTATGAATATCATCATCATTTTTTTTAATTGTTATCATCATTATCAGTTTTAATGTTATCATTATCATAATTTGTCATTATCATTATCATTATTTGTCCTTATCATTATCATTACTATCATTATCATCAATATTATCATTATTATTATTATAATTATCATTATCATCATTATTGTTGTTGTTGTTGATATTGTTATCATTATCATTTATCCTTATTGTTATTAATGTTATCATTTCCATAATTAATGTCATCAATATTATTAGCACTGTCGTAATTATCCTTATTCCATTATTATGATGATGATCTTTATTTGTATTATTACTATCATTGTCATTATCTTATTATTCATCGTCATTATCATAATCATTACTATTATCATTACCATTATTATCATTTTAATCATTATCATTATTATCCTCATTATAAAAGGCATTCTTAAAGAAACTCAAAGACGTAGATGGACCTAAAACATTTTTCTCCCTATAAATAACCAGATAGATAGGTAGACAGACAGATAGATAGATGGATAGCCAAATGGATAGATGTATCGATAGGTCGGTCGGTACAGTAGATGTGTAGCGTTTGTTTTGACTGTTAATGAAGGTCTCTTAACTCTGCGGAGATATCCTTCGCTTTTCATTACTATTTAATAACTGATTATTCAGTGTTCATTACAACTAATCATTTTATAATTTTTCTTTACCATTTATTCTCTTATCAATTTAATCTCTATTTATTATTCTATTAAAACACATTTCCATTTGGTGTGTGTCCCTTTTCATTAATGTTTAGGCCCGACAGTCAAACATGCTGCTGCTGTATTATAGATAAATAAATACATAGAAAAACATGTTTGTAATATGGCTTTGGTACATAAAAAACAATTTTAGATAATACGGATAAAAATTATAATTTACTCCAATAAAACAAAGTTAAATGCGTAAAGCAAAGCAACGCCAAGGCCAAATACAGTAAAACAAAATAAAATAAGATAAAATACTCGACTTGAAATGAATTATCCAAATTAAGATGAACAAAAGGGGTTCTAGAAAACAAACTCAAAGGGGATCTGTATTTTCCAGTAGGAGCGGACATGATCAGTATAAAACAACACCGTAAGATACTCTGCGTCGCTACAGTTTCCGACGTCGACCTCACCGTCTTACAGAAATGCGTAAACCGTATAGAAAAGATGAATTGTTTTAACAAAATGAAAATTGATATATAAAGTCTGAGAGTTCTGTAATTGCGTTTGTAGTCTGAGTGGCGGTTCCGGGCCTAATGTCCGCATTTTCAGGTCCGCAGTGACGTCACAACAAATAGCAATCATCCAAAAAGAGCGCTTTTATCTTGCGCTAAATCGTGTGCTTAGTGTCTCTATGCGCAATTAAATTATAGAATATGTACGGTGGGGCGCAGCGCACAGGTGGCACCCTCTCCGCTTGCTTCCAAGCACAGGCGTTTTCTTCACCGCAAGGCTTCGAAAATTCACTCATTGTAGATGGATATAGATATAGATAAATGGATTGATGATAGATGATAGATAGGTAAATAGTCAGATAGGTAGAACTATGAATAAATAGATAAATAGATAAAAGAAAACACGAATAGATTG
>NW_028234440.1:14910958-14915958 GCF_977035675.1 Penaeus japonicus
AGCTGCCAAGAAAATATTTGAATATTCATGTAAAAATATTCTTTTTCTCCACCTTTTTCATCGTCTTTAGCCATAAGGTCTAAAAAGTTAATCCTTTCGCATAGAAAGATCGATCTTGTGGGCTGTGCTGCTTGGAGGGGGCTGGCGAGGTATATAAACGTCACAAAACCCAAGTGGGAAGGAGCTCACTCACCACTGCTTGTCTGTCACTCGTCTCAGTATAGAGGTAAGTGCAAGAAACCCGAAGGCTTGAAAAACAACTGACAGGTTGAGAAGGAAACTTCTCAGCATTATGAGGAAGCTTAACAGGCTCAAAATTGTAACGCAAATGCTTGACAAAATTACTAGGCATAAACAGAAACTTGAAGGCTTAAAAAGAAACTCGACAGCATTGAAAACGGATTTGAGGACTTAGAAACAAGCTTTAAAAATAACCTGTCATGCTTAAAATAGAGTATGATGCGATTGAAAAGAAACTAGACCAATTCAAAAGTAACCTGGCAGACTATAAATAGCCTAGACAGGTTTAAGATTTTTTAAGCTTTTAAGTTTGATCTTCTTTCTCTGTTACTTCACGCTAACTGGAGCCAAAGGCCAGGTTTATGACCCATTGCTTAGTGCAGAAACTAGATCATACATGCGTGAAATTTTCCTATGATTTTCGTTATGATCTCTTACTCAAATGCCCCCCTCCCTTTTATTTTATTTATTTATTTTTTTTTTACTAATAAGTGATTTGTTTATCTCACCTATTACTTATTTGTTATTTATAGTTTCTTTGGTTCATACCAGGAAGGCTCTTGTTATCGTAAAATCGTTATCTATTAGTACTAAGCTTGTCAAATATGATATCGAGTCATTTCACACACAACAAATATCAAGACTAAAGCTGTGAATTGAAATAATATCAAATAAATTTCACATTTAAGCTTCCACGCTATAGCAATGCGCCAGAGGTTATCTTACTTCTACGTCTATCACGCCAAAAAACAAAAGTCGTTTTGGTCCTCCTTGAGCCATACTCCAGCGCTCTCCCATGGTTGCCCCTGCTTCGGTCGAGTCCCACTTGCTCCCATGATGGGCGGCAATGAGGACTCGGTCCGCCCCTCACGCCCCTTGTCCCCGGGGTGAAGTTTGTCACCACGATGACTGTGATGACCACGGCAAATGTCTGAACCTTCGCTACCATTACTCAAGTGTGCAAGTGTGCAAGGAAGGTCGATAACTCAAGAAAGGGCCGTTTTTGAGTCGTTAGTCATGTTTAAAGTTGTTTCTGCCATTGCTGAAGTTGTGACACAGATGGAAGATCTTGTCCATTTTACTACTAATTAAAGCAAGTTTCTTCTTCTTCTTCTCAGCTTGTAAGGGTCCGTAGTTGGACATAAGCCTTCCCCAATTATTTCCATCTTTGCCGATCCAGCGCTATTCTGTGCCAGCTCTTCTCGGCTTTGTCTAAGTCATCTCTCCATTTTGTTTTTTGCCTTCCTCTATTTCTTGTGAAGCCCCTCGGTATCCAGTAGGTATTTTTTTTTTTAGTCCATCGGTTGTCAGTCCTTAAAACATGCCCTGCCCATCTCCATTTTAGTTCACTGATTGTTTCCAAAATATCTCTCACTTTTGTTTGTTCCCTAATCCATTCAGCTGTTTTCCTATCACGCCATGTGATGTTAAGCATGATTCGTTCATGGGCTCTTTGCATTGTTCTTAGTTTCTGCACCATATGTGACAGTTGGTAGAATGCACTGATTGTAGACTTGACGTTTGAGAATTAGTGAGATGTCCTTGTTCTTAAATATTATACTTGCTCTGCCAAAAGCTTGCCATCCTATTGTTATTCTTCGTTTAATTTCTTGTTCTGTGGAGGTTGAGTTTGCAGAGATAAGCTGTCCTAGATAGATGTAGTTTTGAACCAGTTCAATCACATTGTTTTCAAGTTCTATTTTGAAATCTTCATTTAGGTGACTGTGTTTATTTTGGTTTTCTCCAAATTCATACTCAGCCCAACCTTCAAACTTTCCACATTGAGTTCGTGTAACATCTGGTTTAATTCCTGTCCTTTCTTAGCAAGAATTATAATGTCGTCTGCGAATCTAAGATGGTTTAAGTATTCGCCATCTATTCTGATGCCTTTTTGATCCCAGTTAAGTTTCTGAAAAACTTTCTCAAGACAAGCAGTGAACAGTTTCGGTGAGCTTGTGTCACCTTGTCTGACACCTCTTTCAAGTTTGGAAGGTCTGGATATAGCCAAATGAGCCAGATTCGAATATTTTTTTTTCTTTTTTTACACTGCCCCCCCCCCTCCCAGCCCTGAACTCATGACCAGGTGGCCCATATTGCTCATGGCTCTTATCTTCCCCATGTCATCTTTATCATTCTCTTATTTACTTGTCTGTTTATTCCTTTTCTGTTTCGTCCAGGAGAGACAAGATGGCCGTGTCTGGGGTTCCTCTTCTGCTGGTGGTTCTCGCGCTCTTTGGAGGACAGGTGGGTGAGGGAAGGCAACTTTTGTGTCAAATACATGCATACATGAAAGTGATTTATTCCATCGGTTTCGCGAAATATGAAAATGGAACCGCCCGTTGGCCACAGAGATAGTAAGAAATTCCTCTCTCTTCACCCCTCCCTCCCGAACGCCCCTCACAATATACACACTTAATGTATTTTCTCTTTCTTCTTCTTCTTCTTCTTCTATATCTCTCTCTTTCTTTCTCTCTCTCTCTCTCTCTCTCTTCTCCCCCCCCCCCTAATCCTTGTACCCTCTCTCTCTCACTTTACTTATCCCTCACCTCCCCCCCCCCGAAAAAAAAAACAAAAAAACGCAGCTGTCAGCTGGCAAGCGGCTGTCGACCCGCGAGTGCGGCGCTGACGGCGGGGAGTGCGTGGCGGCCGGAAGATGCATGAGCCCCAACGCAGCGGCAGAGGCTTGCGACAGCGGAGACTCCGTGTGTTGCAATCCCACGGGGTTGCAAGCCTTCAAGCAAACTTTGGAGCTGGACGGCTTCGAGATCGACTTGCGAAGTACTCCTATAATCCATTTTCTGTATAATTTCCTTTCTTTGCGCATACGATTTGTCTCTGCGATGAGAAGGGAGAGTCCGAGTGAAATATGAAATAACGGTAATAAGTTGCGATATATAAGTTGCTTTGTGAAAGTTGCGACTTGTGTGTGTGTGTGTGTGTTTGTGTGTATGTGTGTGTGTAAGTGTGTGTGTGTGTGTGTGTAAGTGTGTGTCTGTGTGTGCATACGCGCCCATATATTTACTCATTTATTCATTGATTCACAGTTAACCCATGCAGTAACAAGAAATGTCTCGGTTGGTACGGTGGGTCCTGGGTGAGTGACCCCGCCACGTGCTTGTACAAAGACAGATTAGTGAATTACTGCGCAACTACGAACCTGTGGTGCTGCGCCCCCCCGTGCAACGAGAAGAGGCGCTGCATCAGGAGGAACGGCTATTGCGTCCCAAGAAGGACTCTCTGCCCCAGCAATCGCTCGAGGCACGGGATGTGTCGCGGGAAGATGTGCTTCTGCTGCCTCCCTCGTAGGACTTAAGGGCCATTTCTCGCTCGCCTTCTCTCTCTCTTTTCTCTTGATGCTTTTTCATCTTATTTCCATTGCGCTAGCTTTTCGTCCGTCTTCTTCTTCTTCTCCTTCTTCCTCTCTCTCCCTCTCTCTCTAAACCATGGAATTGCTATGAAATATATGAAAAAATGAGCCAATTTGTCATAGAATGCAATGATTGCCGAAGTATTCAATACTAACAATACTAACCCAGAAATTATTACACGAACTGTCTCTCACAGCTTTCCCGCCCCCGTCTTGCCCTTGCCAGGACCCAAAAGGTTAGCTGATGTTGCTTTTTTTTTGTGTGTGTGTGTGATTCCGGCCTCTAAGATCACAAAGATGAGACTGCGTAATCTTGTCATTCTAATCATATTTATCATTATTTTTTTTTTAAAGTGAAGTGTATGTTATGGTGCATGATCACAATAATGTTTGTAAATATCACTATGAATTACACATATGAGTGCCTTGTTAAGTCGAACCTTCTGTATTTGAGGTTCAGGCTACAGCGATGTGGAAGACACATGCATATTACTGATATCCTTTTCAGTCTCGATCTGTGACGCAGCGACATATGACTTAGCTGAAGGATCCTGCGTTCAGATTCATAGTCCTAACTACAACATGGCTTACAAAAGCAACACTGCCTGTTCCATTCAAGTCACAGTTCCGGAAAGTTGTAAAATCCAGATCGAATTTTGTGAGGTTTCTTTGGAGAGATGTCCCTACGATACCCTTACTATCACCAGTGGTAATGCGTAAGTTGCACTCATTGATCTGTGTAAAGTTTGTATATATATATATATATATATATATATATATATATATATATATATATATATATGTATATATATGTATATATATATTGTTATATATATATATATAATATATATATATATATATTATATATATATATATATATATATATATATATATATGTATGTTATATATATATATATATATATATATGTATGTTTATATATATATATATATATATATATATATATATATATATATATATATATATATATACACGTTTTTTTTTAGTTGAAACGCAGCTGGATTGCGAGGGAACACAGGAACAGATTATAAATCGACCTCAGATCAGGTTTTTTGTCCTCCCTTGTTCGACGAGGAAGCCTCGGTGTTCGAAAAGCCGAGTTTCCTCATTTGAATCTTTCATTTTATCTGTTTTTCGAGTTTTTCTTTTTCTTTATGTAAAGGCCATAAAAATAACCTGCATGTCCAAATCGATCAACTTGTATAACAAAGAGTAGCGTTACAAATTGCAAAAAAAAAAAAAGTCAGGAAATAAACCTTTCAGTCGAGCGACAACGTATGCGCATTGCCGTCTTCCTTTTACAGCAACGTCTACTGTGGCGTGGTGAATCCGCCAAATCTCATAACAGCAACAAATACAGCAACATTGGAGTTC
>NW_028234440.1:14935958-14938458 GCF_977035675.1 Penaeus japonicus
ATAGTATATATATATCTATAGTGTGTGTGTGTGTCTGTGTGTGTGTGTGTGTGTGTATGTGTGTGTATGTGTAAGTGTGTGTGCGTGTGTACATATTTATCTACATATATGTATATATATATATATATATATATATATATATATATATATATATATATATATATATATATGAACATATACATAAATACACAATATATGTGTGTGCGTGTGTGTATGTGCATATATGTATGTACATATGCAATACATAATTATATTTACATTACAAATCAGTGTTGGGTATTATTAGTAGGTCTACTAAACTGAATCTCCTTTTCGTCTAAAGGTACTTTAATATCTGTTGAATATAAAAATCAGATTATTGTTGGAATTCTCAAAAGTCAAGGTTTACGAAGCTTGTATTACACTGACACGAAGTTTCGTAAAATTCAGCTTTATACTGAAAGCTATATGTATATTTTTATGATGTCTACTTCATATCAAAAGAGGACTCATTAATTCTTAGCCAACATTGAAAGGGAATTCATCAAATTCTTCCTCACACTGAAATGAGACCCACATCATTCATCTCACACTGATCAGAGTGACGAGTTTCTTCTTACTCACTCAGGAAACCTTGTTATTTCCCCTTCAATCCTGTAGTATCCTTTCATCTTCAAATTCGTGTTATTCCCAAATGTAAAACCTCAGAGTCCGTCTTCCCTACATCGACATGAAGACATTTGCATCTCGCTATAATTAAGTATATATGTTCGGACTCGATGGCTGTCTAGTGTTTAACTAATTATTATATATCGTTCACGGACTCGACCTATGGCTGGTTCTTTGTGTTAAATGTTAAATTGCCCCGTTGGCTTGCTTTTTCGAACAGATTCTCGAGCGATGGGCAGCGCCTACCCGGGGACACGGGAATATATATATTAACTTTCTCGGCCCCATGTTTCTGACAACCGGTTCCCCACCCAGAGAGAGACCCGCGGCTGCAGGTCCTGACCACAAAAAGTCCCTTCGGCCCCCCCCCCCCCCCCCCCGCCCCCCGGCTTCTCCTTCCCTTTTTCCTCGACTGGAAGGGCACAACCAGCAGCCATTCTCATCATGTTTGCTGATGTGGGCGAGCCCAGCATGGGCCTGCGGCCCCCTTCCCTTGGCCCTCATGACGGCGCCAATAGATCTCCTTCCCATAAGGGTCCTCTGGTCCTCTCAGGCCATTAGTCATGTCGGTCTTCAGCGGTCCTCGAGAATTCGTCCGGCGCGTCTCCCAAAGGGGGACATTGTCAGCAACACATCCATGTCACTTCGGCCGTCTGCTCTTTTCTCAAGCGACTGGTTCGACCTCTTCCCGGTGCCGCGGCTCGCGTCCTCCGATACCAGAGCTAGCTTCTTCTCCGACAGTGATCCCCCGTGTGGGATGCCCACCTACGCTTGACCCCAACCGGCCCTTAGACGCCATCTGACCTGCTACATTTATCTCGACCGCCATCTCAGACCTACGCTGCCGGCCCGCTCCTCGCTGTCATCGAGGCCACGGTTGTCCAAACCGTGGAGTACGTACGGCCAAGGCAGGGGCAGAGGAAGGCAAACACAAGAAACAAAGAAAAAAGAAACAAGAAGACGACAACTCTTGGTTTGATGCGTTATTTATGACCGCATGACCATGAACCAGTGCTGCTATTTGCAATTGACCGCGAACGAGCCGAGTCCAACTATTCGCGTGTTGTCATGCTGGACTTCGGCGTCCCCGTGAGCTTCCGCCTCGTGAAGTTCTACGCGCAGCCCAAGGGCGCTTTCTTCATGATCCAGCGCATAAGCAACCTGGAGGTGCGGGTCGGAGTCTCGCCTGCGACCACCCTGGGCGACTTCAGCGCGTTCTCCCTCTTTGGCTTCTTCGCGGGCCCCGCCGTGGCCGGCCAGGAGATCGTCCTTGGAGGAGCTTTCCCTGTGACGGCCAGGTTCGTCTCCGTGCAGAAGATGGGTCTCGATGTTAACTTCCAGCTGTGTCATATCGAAGTTTACTGAAACTCGCTCATACTCGTTCCTTTTGGGCAGGGAATGATTGGAAAAAAAAAAAAACACACCACCTTCGAATGAACATAACCTATTATGCAAAACAGATTTTAAGATAACATAAGGCAAGGCTTTAGGTATAAACGGGGAAAAGGGGAAAACTACCGTATTTGAAATGCACCGGAGGGAAGCATATATAACGCGACCTGACCAAAAAGGATACACTACGAGAAATAAATGAATTGATACCTCAACGAACCACATATAAGTTACTCTCTTGTTCCTCTTTTAAAATCTGGAACCCAAAGAAGCGTGATTGGAAAACAAGTTCAAAAAGTATTGCTTCTTATTTACCTTACTTTCTTTACTTCTTTAACTTTTCTCTGTTTTTACTTTTTACTTCTGTATGGCCTGTATAAATGCAGGTCATATTTCAGACACGTTCCATTTACAACAATATTGTTACAATAACTAAATTTACCCATAGCGAATACGTTGT
>NW_028234440.1:14958458-14965958 GCF_977035675.1 Penaeus japonicus
AGGGAAACACAGGCCGCAGAACCCAACCTTATTGTCTATCTTGCGCGCCAGCCCGGAGTCCTCCAGGATGAAGCGGATGTCCTGTGCCTGCGTCTCCGCCCTGCCGATGGCCTGGAAGGACACGACGCACGGCGAGCAGTGCTTCCAGTAGGGGCGCCAGTGGGGGTCGTAGTTCCCGATGGGCGTCACCAGCAGGTACTCCACGAACTCCCTGAAGGTTGGGATCACGAACAGCTTCCCGTTGAATCTGATGTCGCCGTTCTGCGGGGGCGGGAGGAAGGGGGGAGGGGGGGGGTGAGGGGGGTTCTACTTATGCACTTGGATACTTATGCGATGTTATCAATATCGTGGAATATGATATATGTGTGCATGGGTGTAGAAAGAAAGAGAATTAGGGAGAGAGAGAGAGAGAGAGAGAGAGAGAGAGAGAGAGAAGCAATCAGAGACGAAACAAACAGCCAAACCCAAACAACCAGAAACAAGAAAAAAAAAAAAAACCACGACCGTCGAAACAACGAACAAACAAATTCGCCAACCTTGAGATGCGGCCTCGTGACCTTGAGAATCTTGGGCACGTAGTTCTCCCTCTGCCACGAGCGGTGCGACGTGTCCTCGATGCGGTCTCGATACGCCGACAGGAGTCTCTCCAGCGGCTCCCTCACGATCAGGAACTTGTAGTAGACCATGGATCGCTTGAACTCCCGCATGGTCTTCACGGTCATGATGTTGCGCATGCTGGGCCATGAGGAAGAAGAGGGAGCTTTCAGGTGTGATTGCAGGCGTGGAGGCTTTCGGGTGAGGGGGATTTCAGGGGCGGTTTATGTAGAACTTTTCAGAAAAAAAAAAATCATGGGAGGGTTTTTAGAGGAAGAATCTTTCAGAAGAAGAATCTATCTGAAGAAGAATCTTTCTGAAGCATTTGAGGAAGCGGAACATTTCAGGAATAGAATCTTTTAAGAGTATTTTTAGAGGATAAATTCTCAGAAAAAAAAAAATTCATGAACTGCTTTTAGAGGAAGAATCTTTCAGAAGAAGAATCTATCTGAAGCCTTTGAGGAAGCAGAACCTTTCAGGAGTATTTTTAAAGGAAGAATCTTTCAGAAAAATAATATGGATTGCTTTTAGAGGAAGAATCTTTAACGAACTGTTTTTTTTTTTTAGAACCTGTCAGAGGAAGAATCTTTCAGAATCATTCAGAAACATTTCAAAGGAAATACCTTACTGAAACATCTTAAAAGTAGAACCCTATCAAGTTGCACGGATACACATCTACAGGAAAGTTGCACATAATCCTCAGAATATACCACCTAGAAAAAGTAGCTATTAGATCGAAACTAAACATGATAATAAGTCTGCGCGGTGTTGACAATCGCGCGATCGTTTCCATACCCGCGCCTCAGAAGAACGAGAACGAACGAGAGAACTCACTCGTAGAACGTTTTCCTCCTGATAACGCTCGTCTGGTTGAGCAAGTGAGCGAACATGGCATTCCATGCTGTCGATCCGACCTTGTACTGCCAGCAGAAGGTAACGCGGTCTCTCTGGAAAACCAAATTGATCTTTTGAAATGTCATCTTGTTTTTTTTTTTTTTTTTTTTTTTTGAAGTGAAAGGGATTTTTATATGGAACTGTTATCGTGTTTTACTTTAATTGACATTTTGTCCATTTGTTTTTATATATTATTCATCTCTCTCTCCCTTCTCTCCCCCCCCCCCATCATTCTCTTTATCTATCTGGAAGGTCGAGAGGATCAAATCCTGAGGGAACCACACTCCATTTCCTCCCTTCTCCCCCCCTCCCATCATTACCTTCTTCCTATCCTTCATCCTTCCCTCCTTTCCAACAACATCCCCTCCCTTTCTTCCCTCCCTCCTCCCTCCCTTCCCCTTCCCATCCCCTATCTCCCTCCCCTCCCACCCCCATCCCCTCCCTCCCTCCCTACCTCCCCACCCCCTTATCCCCTCCCCTCCCTCCCCACCCCCAACCACCCCCCTTATCCCCCACCCCACCCCAACCACCCCCCTTATCCCCCCCAACCCCTCCCATTCCCTCCACCACTCACCTTATCAATCTGGAAGTTCGAGTTGATAACGTCCTGCGGCAGAAAGAGCTTGTTGCCCAGCCTGTAGTCACTCCCTCTGTTGATCAGGGCCGTCAGCCCCCTGGTGGCGGTCGGGGTAAACTTCTTGCATCGCTCCTTCACCAAAGAGATTCTGTCTTGGTGGATTTTCTGGCGGAGGGACGCCGAGCGAGGTCAGTGGCGGGATGGGGATATGATGATGGGGTTTAGAATGTTGGTGGTGGGGATAGTCATGATGAAAATGTTGATGATTGTTGTTGATGAAAGGGATGATGATATTGATGATGATGATGATATTAATTGTAGTATTCGTATGGATCATGATAATCGTAATGATAATGATGATTATGATAATAACGATGATAATGTTGATAATAATAATCATGATGATGATAATAATAATGATTGTAATAACAATAATGATAATAATAACAGTAATGATGATAACAAGAGCAATAACAATAATAGTAATAATAACAAAAACAACAATAATAATAATGATAATAACAATGACAACAACAACAACAAAAAAATAATATTAATAATGATAATAGAACTTGATAGTATCCCTGACAATAGCAACAACAACCAAAGCAATATTAATACCAGCAATATCAACGAAAATAACTGCAAAACAACAATGTAAATGATAATAAAACAGGTTTGTGTTGTTGCTGTTTTGGTTGTTCGATCTTCCAGCAATTAATCTCCTTTTGGCGGCCTTTGTGGCGGAGGGAAAGGCAAATGGCAGCCTGCTGTCGTGCCCTCATCATCATTTCAGTCTGTGTGTGTGTGGAGGTGGGGGGGGGGGTGACTGTATGTGTGTGTGTGTGTGTGTGTGTATGTGTGTTTCCTTTCTCTTCCCCCTCCCTCCCTCAATTTCCAAGCTCCGTCTCCTGCTCTCTCTCCCCTCCCCCCACCTCTCTCTCTCTCTCCCTCATCCTCTCTCGCTCTCTCTCTCTCTCTCGCCCTCTCCTTCTTCCTCCTTCTCTCCCTCTCTCTCTCTCTCTCTCTCTCTCTCTCTCTCTCTCTCTCTCTCGCCCTCTCCTTCTTCCTCCTCTCCCCCTTTCTCTCTCCTTCTCCCCCCCCCCTCTCTCTCGCCCTCTCCTTCTTCCTCCTTCTCTCCCTCTTTCTCTCTCTCTCGCCCTCTCCTTCTTCCTCCTTCTCTCCCTCTTTCTCTCTCTTTCTCCTTCTCCCCCCCCCTCTCTCTCTCGCCCTCTTCTTCTTCCTCCTTCTCTCCCTCTTTCTCTCTCTCTCTCCTTCTCCCCCCTCTCTCTCTATCTATCTCTTTCTCTCTCACTCTCTCCTTCTCCCTCTCTCTCCCTCCCTCCCTCTCCCTCTAGACCCAGCAGGAATGCGGCAAAGGACCGGTCAGCAAAAACACTCACAAGGAGGCATGTCCGTGAGGCTTTGACTCCCTCTCTCTCTCTCTCTCTCTCTCTCTCTCCTTCGGTCTCTCTCTTCTTTGCCGTTCCTTTTATCTCTCTCTTTTCTCATTATGGTTCCTTCTTTCTCTTTCGCTCTCTCTTTATCGCCCCTCCCCCCCTCTCTCTCTCTATTTACCGTTTCTCTTTCTCACTCTTTCTCTCTCTGTGTCTCTTTATCGCCCCCCCCCTCTTTCTCTCTCTCGCTTTACAGTTCCTCTCTCTCTCTCTCTCTCTGTCTCTTTATCGTTTCCTCTCTCTCTCTTTCTCTCTATTTATCGTTCCAGTCTCTAACTCCTTCTCTCTCTCTCTGCCTGTTTGTCTGTTTATCGTTCTCTCTCTCTCTCTCTCTCTCTCTCTCTCTCTCTCTCTCTCTCTCTCTCTCTCTCTCTCTCTCTCTATCTCCTCTCTCTTTCCTGTTTTCTTTCTCAAACCGTCTCTCCTTCGATATCTCTCCCTCTCAGCTTAGGTAATTATTAGAAGCACATATCACTGTTCTAATACCCGCTCCCCCCCCCCCTTGAAAGAAAGCGGCAACAAGGCATGGAAGAGAAAATATTAATTATCTCTCGTGGCGCGAAAACGGAAGTCATTAATAACAGTGTGAGGAAAAATCCGCCATGTTGGGGGAAGGGGGGTACCGGTACCATAGAAAAGATATATGTATGTATATGTACATATGTGCATATATATATATATATATATATATATATATATATATATATGTATATATATACATATATATATATATATATATATACATGTATATATATATATATATATATATATATATATATATATATATATATATTATATGCATATATATACATATAAATATATATATATATATATATATATATATATATACATATATATATGTATATATATATATACATATAAATAAATAAATATATATATATATATATATATATATATATATATATATATATATAATATATATGTATATATGTATGTATGTATATGCATATATATGTAGATACAGATATATAGATATAAATATATATATACATATATGATATACATACATATACTCATATATATATATATATATATATATATATATATATATATATATATATATATATATATATAGTTCGTCGCTCAATTTATAAGGAGAATCAGCGCGCGTTTTGCCCCATCTGATGGACAACGAGCAACGAGCGAAACTAATACCAGCGCTTCTCCACTCGTTTCCTGAAGCGCCCAAGAGCGTCTGCGGGGTATTTCCGTGTAAACACTCTCAGGCGCCATTAACCAGCCCTCAGCCCTCCGTTCTGAAACATGCGTGTGACACTGATCCGAAGCGCTGGAACACCATGCACCGTCTTCGTTTCGTGACTCTATTTAGGGACGTGACTCAAAATCTCGTTACTATTTTAAATATAAAGATATTTTAAAGGGTCCTTGATGTAATCATGAAATAGAATTGGTCATTATTACTCTTATTACTTAGCAATGTGTTTTGACAACCAATTAATGTTTAGTTTTGAGGGGATATGAGTCGACTAAGTTGGCAGAGGTAGCATTATGTTATCAAATAAAAGTTAAGAGCCACTGCCATGTGCGGAAACTACCATGTGCTTAGCCGAAGCTCTAAGGCGCGCAACGCAAGTCTGCAGCAGCGTATTCAAAACTGCTTGTAAACCTGTACGTGACGTGTCGGCGACAAGCACTGACAAGTAGTCCGTGCGTCTCTCTTTACAGGTAGGCCTCATTTCTCTCCAGGCATTTGCCTCCATGGTTTCGTTTTTGTGCATGACATCTGTCGGGTCCCAAAGTAGGGTATGTCCATGGCTCGGGTGTTATTACGGGGGTGGCGGGGGGTTAAGGGGCACCAGAAGGCCGTGCCCTCATTTTTCAGCGGTGTCCCCCTCCCTACTTAATTTTACGATCTGCCAGGGGCTATCTTCTAGAAATTCATGAGTCACTGCGTCCCTTCCCCTGTATTCCAAAGTTCCCCCATCACCGAATACTTACCCCGGTGACGCCCCCGGTAAAGTTCAACTATCTCTCCTAACTGCTTCCAGGTCCATGCAATATTTCCGGTTGCTGCCTTGTCGATGTCTGCGTGCATAAGTCCCCACCATGGACACTACCCTGTCACGCGAACAGCAGGGCCACGTCCGCGAGAGTGTCTTCCTAACAATTTGTTGTCTAACTTGTCAGAACTTTGTTATCAGTGCAAGTTCACGACCCATGGAGATGCGCCTTAAAGCTCTCACTGCCTATCGGTTTGTCTGTTCATATCTCTTTCGCGCAATCCTCTCTATTTTTCTGTCTCTCTATTTGGCTTCCTAGCTTTCCTTGTATCTCCCTCCCCACGTCTCTCTCTCTCTCTCTCTCTCTCTCTCTCTCTTTCTCTTTTTCTCTCCCTCTCGCTCTCTCTCTCTCTCTCTCTCTCTCTCTCTCTCTCTCTCTCTCTCTCTCTCTCTCTCTCTCTCACTCTCTCTCTCTCTCTCTCCTCTCTGCTCTCTCTCTCTCTCTCTCTCTCACCTCTCTCCTCTCTCTCTCTCTCTCTCTCCCCCCTCTCTGCTCTCTCTCTCTCTCTCCCCTCTCTGCTCTCTCTCTCTCTCTCTCTCTCTCTCTCTCTCTCTATATATATATATATATATATATATATATATATATATATATATATATATATATATTCTCTCTCTCTCTCTCTCTCTCTCTCTCTCTCTATATATATATATATATATATATATATATATATATATATATATTCTCTCTCTCTCTCTCTCTCTCTCTCTCTCTCTCTCTCTCTCTCTCTCTCTCTCTCTCTTCCTCTTCCTCTTCCTCTTCCTCTCCCTCTCCCTCTCCCTCCCCCTCCCCCTCTCCCTCTCCCTTTCTTCTTCTACTGTGTCTCTATCAATCAACTCAGCATGCTACTTTTACCCCTTGCACACTTAATAAAATCCATCTGCTTACCTTCACTCTGAGGTACTCCTCTTGGGTCATGAGTCTCCGCGTCTGGTTCGCTCCCGTTTCGGTCTTCGGGTCGACGCTCAGCACTTCCTTATAAGGTTCAGTTGTTCTCCTTTTTTCTGCTTCGTTTTCTTTCACTTTTGTCGCTGTCTCGTTTTCTTTGACTAATAATGTTTTGGTCTTGTTTATCACGGTTGTGGTTTCTCCTTTTTGGTCTTCTGGTTCGTCTTTTTGGCTTTCTTTGTCTTTTGATTGGTTGCTTTTCCTCTCTTCGCCGTTGGTGATTTTGTTTCCGTCTCTGTTTTCTCTCGGTTCTTCCTTTCCGTTTCCATCTGTGTCTTCCTTCGGTTTACTTTCTCCGTCGTTCCGGCCGATCTCCTCACCTTCCTTTCTTGCTTTTATTGTTTCCTGTTTCACTTTATCCTCTCCGTCATCCTTTCTTCCCTTTCCCTCACTTTCTGCTCCTTTTCCTCCTCCACCCCCTCCTCCTTTTCCACTTTCTATTCCTCCTGTACTCTTTTCTCCTCCTCCTCCTCCTCCTCCTCCTGCCACCTCCCCATCCCCATCCCCACCCCCCCTTCCTTCACCGCCCACAGAACTCCCAAGCGGCGAAACTCCGTCCCCCAATCGGCCTTCGGTATCCCGTCGGAGTCCTCGAGACAATAACTCCTTCAGCTGTGACGGAGGTGGGCGTGGCGCTCCGGTTTCCTGTATCGTGAGGAACGGCGCTGTGCTATCGTCTGACGGAGTGCTGGCGAAGGAGTCCTGGCGCTGTGTGTCCAAGGGCCGGGGCGTATTCTGTGCGGGAGAGAAGGAGGGCGGATGGGCGTTAGAGTTTGGAATACTGAAATGCAAATTGATTTCTTCATTTCTGTTTCTGTTTGTGTTGGTATCGTGATTTTTATTATTAATGAATTTTCGTCTTTCTTGTTCTTCACTGCGTTTTATTATTTGTATTAGTTTTACGATAATACAAGTTATCCTTATCAACGTTATTATTTTTAACCATTGTTTTTATACATATTGTTAAAATACTCTCGCTATCGGTAT
>NW_028234440.1:15000958-15005958 GCF_977035675.1 Penaeus japonicus
GGTACGAAACACTCTTTTTATATATTTTACGGACTTTTAAGTAATTCTGATCTGAATCGAACTTGAGGAAGAGGACGAGAGGGAGAGAATAAGAGAGAGAGAATGAGTGTGTGCGAGAGAGAGGGAGAGTGAAAGACAGAAACAGACAATGTATATATGTATATATATGTGTATATATATGTATATATATATATATGTATATATATATATATAAATATATATATATATATATGATTATGTATATATACATATACATACATAAATATATATATATATATTTACTATATATATATATATTGAATTATATATATATATATATATTTGTAGGAGTGGTGTGTGTGGTGGTGTAGTTGTGTGAGTGTGTGTGTGTGTGTGTGTGTGGGTGTATACATATTTATATATATATATATTATATATATATTTTTATATATATATATATATAATTTACAGTTTTTATTATATGTATACATACATATATACATCCATTATAAGACGTGTGTGTGTGTGTGTGTTGTGTGTTGTGTGTGTGTGTATGTGTGTAAATGTAATATGCATACCACCACACACAACATCACACACACACACACACACACATATATATAAATATCTATACATATAATCCAATGTGTGTGTGTTTGTGTGTGTATATATATATATATTTATATAATATATATATTCAATTATTTACCTCCCTACGCGACATCGAACCCCCCGTAAATCGACACACTTTATACCGCTCACTACACTCTCTACAAAGAATTTCAAACCAACGCTTATGAATCCATACATTACCTAGTTTCTTATCAGAACATATACGAGATTTACAATCTCTCCCACGAGCGCTCGGCCACCACGGAATCACAAATTCCAAGTCCCATATCAAGTTACCAAGGTTATATGTGTAAGATGGTAGAATGCAGTAACGCATTTCATATATCAAATATTTACCTCCCTGACCACTCGAAACCCGCGCCGTAAGATCGAACAGGCAGGTTGATACCCTCAGCTACACACTCAAAAAGAATTTCAACCAGACCCTTATAGATTCCATGGACATTAACCTATGTGTTCTTAGCAGAACAGTGATAGCGAGATTTTGTACACAACATTCTCCCACGAGCGCTCGGCAGCCACGGAATCACAAATTCAAGTCCCATACAAGTTACCAAGGTTATATGTGTGAGAAATAGAATGCATAACGCATTTTAATATATACAAATATTTAACCTCCCTGGGACCGACTCGAACCCCCCTAAGGATCGACAGGCACGGTTGATAACCCAGCTACACGACACCTAAAGAGAATGTTTCAACCTGACGCCTTATGCAGATGCCATGGACATTAGACCTATTTCTTATCAAACAGTGATAGCGAGATTTGACAACATCCCCACGAGCCTCGGCACCACGGAATCACAAATTCAAGTCCCATATCAAGTTACCAATATATGTGTGAGAAGATGTGTAAGAATGCAGTAACCGATTTTCATATATACAAACATTTACCTCCCTGACCGGGACTTTCGAACCCGCGCCGGTAAGATCACAGGCACGGTAATACCGCCACTACAACGATCTAAAAAATGTTCAACCAACCCCTTAAAATCCATACAATACCTATCTTCTTATCAAACATGATACATTGTACAACATCTCCCACTCCTAGCACCACAATCACAAATTCAATCCCATATCAATTACCCAAGGTATAAGAAGATGTAGAATCAGAACGCATTTTCATATATAAAATATTTACTCCCACCACTCAACCCCCCTAAATCAAAGCAACTGATAACCGCCTCAGCTACACGACTCGTAAAAGAGATGTTTCAACCAACCCTTATGAGATGCCATGGACATTACCTATGTGTTCTTATTAGGAACAGTGATAGCATTTTACGAAAAACTCCACACCTCGGCACGGAATCACAAATTCAAGTCCCATATCAAGTTACCAAGGTTATATGTGTGAGAAGATGGTAGAATGCAGTAACGCATTTTAATATATACAAATATTTACCTCCCTGACCGGGACTCGAACCCGCGCCGTAAGATCGACAGGCACGGTTGATACCGCTCAGCTACACGACTCGTAAAAGAGATGTTCAACCAGACGCCTTATGAGATGCCATGGACATTACCTATGTTTTTTTTTTTTGTTCTTATCAGAACCGTGATAGCGAGATTTTACGAACATCTCCCACAGCGCTCGCAGCCACGGAATCACAAATTCAAGTCCCATATCAATTACCAAGGTTATATGTGTGAGAAGATGGTAGAATGCAGTAACGCATTTTAATATATACAAATATTTACCTCCCTGACCGGGACTCGAACCCGCGCCGTAAGATCGACAGGCACGGTTGATACCGCTCAGCTACACGACTCGTAAAAGAGATGTTCAACCAGACGCCTTATGAGATGCCATGGACATTACCTATGTGTTCTTATCAGAACAGTGATAGCGAGATTTTACGAACATCTCCCACGAGCGTTACTGCATTCTACCATCTTCTCACACATATAACCTTGGTAACTTGATATGGGACTTGAATTTGTGATTCCGTGGCTGCCGAGCGCTCGTGGGAGATGTTCGTAAAATCTCGCTATCACTGTTCTGATAAGAACACATAGGTAATGTCCATGGCATCTCATAAGGCGTCTGGTTGAACATCTCTTTTACGAGTCGTGTAGCTGAGCGGTATCAACCGTGCCTGTCGATCTTACGGCGCGGGTTCGAGTCCCGGTCAGGGAGGTAAATATTTGTATATATGAAAATGCGTTACTGCATTCTACCATCTTCTCACACATATAACCTTGGTAACTTGATATGGGACTTGAATTTGTGATTCCGTGGCTGCCGAGCGCTCGTGGGAGATGTTCGTAAAATCTCGCTATCACTGTTCTGATAAGAACACATAGGTAATGTCCATGGCATCTCATAAGGCGTCTGGTTGAACATCTCTTTTACGAGTCGTGTAGCTGAGCGGTATCAACCGTGCCTGTCGATCTTACGGCGCGGGTTCGAGTCCCGGTCAGGGAGGTAAATATTTGTATATATGAAAATGCGTTACTGCATTCTACCATCTTCTCACACATATAACCTTGGTAACTTGATATGGGACTTGAATTTGTGATTCCGTGGCTGCCGAGCGCTCGTGGGAGATGTTCGTAAAATCTCGCTATCACTGTTTCGGTTAACAAACTCATATAATGTCCTCATCTCATAGCTCTGTTAACACTCGTTACATCTTACTACTACAACCTCCTGTCATCTACGCCGTTCATCCCTCCAGTAAATATTTGTATATATTAAAATGCTTACTGCTTACATCTTCTCTCACTTATAACCTTGATCTAATGGACTTGAATTTGTATCCGTGCTGCCGGACGCTCGGGAATTCGTAAAATCTCCTACTCACTGATAAGAACACATAGGTAATGTCCATGGCATCTCATAACGTCTTTGAACATCTCTTTTACGAGTCGTGTAGCTGAGCGGTATCAACCGTGCCTGCGATCTTACGGCGCGGGTTGAAGTCCCGGTCAGGAGGTAAATATTTGTATATATTAAAATGCGTTACTGCATTCTACCATCTTCTCACACATATAACCTTGGTAACTTGATATGGGACTTGAATTTGTGATTCCGTGGCTGCGAGCGCTCGGAGATGTTCGTAAAATCTCGCTATCACTGTTCTGATAAGAACACATAGGTAATGTCCATGACATCTCATAAGGCGTCTGGTTGAACATCTCTTTTACGAGTCGTGTAGCTGAGCGGTATCAACCGTGCCTGTCGATCTTACGGCGCGGGTTCGAGTCCCGGTCAGGGAGGTAAATATTTGTATATATTAAAATGCGTTACTGCATTCTACCATCTTCTCATATATATATATATATATATATATATATATATATATATATACATATAAATACATACATATATACGTATAGATATAGATAGACAGATAGACAATTGGATAGATATATAGATAGACTAGTAAGACAGACATACAATCCATGAGTCTGTTTTCCAAACACACAAAATACTATAATCAACATGAACCCGTACCTACCATATGTTTTTTTTTTCTTCTAATGTCCCGTCTAATTTTGTTTCCCGCTTCATGATAAGCAAACTGACAGCATTGATACCATTGTGAAAGCTACGTTGAGAATTTAATCAAGGAAGGTCCTGTCGTGTTGATTTGAGTTGCTGCTTTTCACTCGAGATTGATGCAATTCTGCTTTGGTGTCAAAAGAAATGTTTTTTTTCTGCGTTTGATATGTGTGTCATTGGGTTTGTGTAACTGGTTAGGAGCACTTGGCCCGGGGAGCTGGATATTGCTTATTTCAGTGAACGTGGGCGCTGAGGAAATGATCAACCAAGGAGAATATACAGTGTGTGTGTATATATATGTATATATATATATATATATATATATATATATATATATATATATATATATATATATATGTATGTATGTATGTATGTATGTTTGTATGTATATATGTACATCCTAAGGGTCATGAAGCTGACGCCATACTAAATAGGCATAAACTGATCCTGAACACATTTCATCATGAAATAGGTGTAAAATTTAGTCGTTTCTCTGCTCTTAACTGATTAACTGGAGCTGAATGTCCTTTAATGATTTTAAGTCAAAATCACGCTAGATTTACAAAAAAAAAAAAAAAACACGGTTTTAGGCACACTCGTAATGCAACATTAATTGCTCTATATCATCTGAATAAAACCCCATTAATAGTCACAACAGAGGAATGATTTCACTTTGCATGACGCCATGATTGCTAATGATCTCATTCTGCAGCTTATTCTAACATATAGAATCTGAAGTTCCCTTTTTACCAGACTAGAAGAATCTAGAACTTTAAGAAGTTCTAGGGAAGTGTTATGAAGTTCTAGGGAAGTGTTCTAACGAAATCACGCACAACTTTTTCATTCATTCTAGGAAATTATGGTTGGCAAACCTTGT
>NW_028234440.1:15025958-15030958 GCF_977035675.1 Penaeus japonicus
AGTTGTTTTCCTCATTGAGCCCCCCCCCCCCTTATAGATGCAACTGTTCTACTGACTGACCCCCTCCTCTTACAGATGCTGTTCTCCTCACTGACCCCCCCTTACAGATGCAGCTGTTCTCCTCACTGACCCTCCTCCCCCCCTTACAGATGCAACTGTTCTACTCACTGACACTCTCCCTTAACATATGCAGCTGTTCTCCTCATTGACCCTCCCCCCTTACAGATGCAACTGTTCTACTCACTGACCCTTTCCCCTTACAGATGCATCTGTCCTTCTCACTGACCCCTACCCTTACAGATGCAGCTGTTCTCCTCATTAACCCCCCACCCTTACAAATGCAGCTGTTCTCCTCATTAACCCCCCACCCTTACAGATGCAGCTATGCTCCTCACTGCCCACCTCCCCTTACAGATGCAGCTGTTCTCCTCACTGCCCCCTCCCCCCTTATAGATTAATCTGTTCTCCTCACTGCCCACCTCCCCTTGCAGATGCAACTGTTCACCTCTCTAACCCCCACCCCCTTACAGATGCAGCTGTTCTCCTCACTGTCCCCCTCCCCTTATAGAAGTAGCTGTCCTCCTCACTGACCCCCTCCCCCCCTTACTGATGCAGCTATTCTCTTCACTGCCCACCTCCCCTTACAGATGCAGCTGTTCTCCTCACTGACCCCCACCCCTTACAGATACAACTATTCTCCTCACTGTCCCCCTTCCCTTATGGATGTAGTTGTTCTCCTCACTGACCCTAACCCCTCACAGATGCAACTGTTCTCCTCACTGCCCACCTCCCCTTACAGATACAACTGTTCTCCTCACTGACCCCCATCTCCTTACAGATGCAGCTCTTCTTCTCACTGTCCTCCTCCCCTTATAGATGTAGCTGTTCTCCTCACTGCCCACCTCCCTATACAGATGCAGCTTTTCTCCTCACTGCTACCTCCCCTTACAGGTGCAGCTGTTCTCCTCACTGACCCCCATCTCCTTACAGATGCAGCTCTTCTTCTCACTGCTACCTCCCCTTACAGATGCAGCTGTTCTCCTCACTGTCCCCCTCCCCTTATGGATGTAGCTGTTCTCCTCACTGACCCCCCCCCCCTTACAGATACAGCTGTTCTCCTCACTGTCCCCCTCCCCTTATAGATGTAGCTGTTCTCCTCACTGACCCCCCACCCCCTTACAGATGCAGCTGTTCTCCTCACTGCCCACCTCCCCTTATAGATGCAGCTGTTCTCCTCACTGACCCCCCACCCCCTTACAGATACAGCTGTTCTCCTCACTGTCCCCCTCCCCTTATAGATGTAGCTGTTCTCCACACTGCCCCTCCCCCCCTTACAGATGCAGCTGTTCTCCTCACTGACCCCCCACCCCCTTACAAATACAGCCATTCTCCTCACTGTCTCCCTCCCCCTATAGATGTAGCTGTTCTCCTCACTGACCCCTCACCCCCTTACAGATGCAACTGTTCTCCTCACTGTCCCCCCTCCCCTTATGGATGTCGCTGTTTTCCTCACTGACCCCCCCCCCCTTTACAGATACAGCTATTCTCCTCACTGTCCCTCTCCCCTCATGGATGTAGCTGTTCTCCTCACTGACACTCCACCCCTTTCAGATGCAGCTGTTCTCCTCACTGCTCACCTCCCCTTATAGATCCAGCTGTTCTCCTCACTGACCCTCCACCCCCTTACAAATACATCCGTTCTACTCACTGTCTCCCTCCCCCTATAGATGTAGCTGTTCTCCTCACTGCCCACCTCCTCTTACAGATGCAGCTGTTCTCCTCACTGACCTCCCACCCCCTTACAAATACAGCCGTTCTCCTCACTGTCTCCCTCCCCCAATAGATGTAGCTGTTCTCCTCACTGTCCCCCTCCCCTTATGGATGTAGCTGTTCTTTTCACTGACCCTCCACCCCTTACAGATGCAGCTGTTCTCCTCACTGCTCACCTCCCATTATAGATACAGCTGTTCTCCTCACTGCTCACCTCCCCTTATAGATGCAACTGTTCTCCTCACTGACCCCCTCCCCCCTTACAGATGTAGCTGTTCTCCTCACTGACCCCCCCCCCTTACAGATGCAGCTGTTCTCCTCACTGACCCTCCACCCCCTTACAAATACAGCCGTTCTACTCACTGTCTCCCTCCCCCTATAGATGTAGCTGCACTCCTCACTGCCCACCTCCTCTTACAGATGCAGCTGTTCTCCTCACTGACCTCCCACCACCTTACAAATACAGCCGTTCTCCTCACTGTCTCCCTCCCCCAATAGATGTAGCTGTTCTCCTCACTGTCCCCCTCCCCTTATGGATGTAGCTGTTCTTCTCACTGACCCTCCACCCCTTACAGATGCAGCTGTTCTCCTCACTGCTCACCTCCCCTTACAGATGCAGCTGTTCTCCTCACTGAGCCTCACCCCCTTACAAATGCAGCCGTTCTCCTCACTGTCCCGCTCCCCTTATACAGTAGATGTAGCTGTTCTCCTCACTGACCCCCCCATCCCCTTACAGATACAGCCGTTCTCATCACTGTCCCCCTCCCCCCACAGGTACAGCGCTACCTCTGCGTGAAGACGAAGGCCATGGTGGAGCGCGCCCTCTGGATCAACCTGGCGGGGCTGTTCGTGCTGATGTTTTCGTGCGCCTTCGGGGGCCTCGTGATCTTCGCCCGTTACTGGGACTGCGACCCCATCGGTGCCGGGGTCGTGACCTCAGCCGACCAGCTCATGCCTCTCTTCGTCATGGACACTGTGGGCGAGTGGAAGGGCCTGCCCGGGCTCTTCGTGGCGGGCATCTTCGCCGGCGCCCTCAGGTAGGGGGAGGGGGGAGGGGAGGAGAATACACATACACATGCATCAACATCAAACGTACAAACTTGCTTACGCAAAAAAAAAAAAAAAAAAAAAAAAAAAAAAACAGAACAATTTTCCCAACCTCTATTTATCTAGCTAATATCTATTTTCTTTCTTTCTCTCTCTCTCTCTCTCTCTCTCTTACAAACAAACCCTCTCCTGGCCTAACTCGCCCTCCCCCGACAGCACCGTGTCGTCGGGCATGAACTCCCTGGCGGCCATCGTCCTGGAGGACTTCCTGAGGAACGGCTGCTACAAGAACATCTCCGAACGGACCGCTACGATCGCGTCCAAGCTCCTCTCGCTCTTCTTCGGCCTCCTGACGTTCGCGCTCGTCTTCGTGGCGGAGCAGCTGGGGGGCGTGCTGTCGGTAGGGGCGTCGCTGCTGCTTGGGTGTATGGGTAGGGGTGGGGGTGGGGGATAGAGATAGATAGAGGGGAGGTGGAGAGAGAGAGAGAGAGAGAGTGAGAGTGAGAGTGAGAGTGAGAGTGAGAGAGAGAGAGGGGGGGAGGGGAGAGAAAAAAAAGAGAAAGAAAGAGCGAGAGAGAGAGAAAGAAATAGCGAAAAAGAGAGAGCAAGAACGAGAAAGAGAGAGAGGGGGGAGGGAGGGAGAAAAAAAAAGAGAAAGAAAGAGCGAGAGAGAGAGAAAGAAATAGCGAAAAAGAGAGAGCAAGAACGAGAAAGAGAGAGGGGGGGAGGGAGGGAGAGAAAAAAAAGAGAAAGAAAGAGCGAGAGAGAGAGAAAGAAATAGCGAAAAAGAGAGAGCAAGAGTGAGAGAGAGAGGGGGGGAGGGAGAGAAAAAAGGAGAGAGAAAGAGCGAAAAAGAGAGAGCAAGAGCTGGAGAGAGAGAGAGAGAGAGAGAGAGAGAGAGAGAGAGAGAGAGAGAGAGAGAGAGAGAGAGAGAGAGAGAGAGAGAGAGAGAGAGAGAGAGAGAGAGAAAGAGGAAGAGAGAGTGTGTGTGTGTGTGTGTGTGTCTCATATCACGGAGTCCCTATCAAACCCCGATAACCCTTTCCTTCCCTTCTCCTCGCCAACCGCAGGCGGCGCTGAGCATCTTCGGCATGGTGGGAGGACCTCTTCTCGGCCTCTTCTCCCTCGGCATGTTCTTCCCTTGGGCGAACAGTGTGGTAAGTGCGGGGCGGTGCGGATGTGATGGGCAGAGGTCATCATGTGGTGTTGGCGTCTTGTTTATCTTATCTGACACAGGGAGAAGTGATTCCATGGTTTTCGTGTTTTTTTTGTTTTTTTTTTTTTTAATATGAGATGACAATGCTATAGCAATTACAGCTGTAGGAGTTCCATTGCAGTTAATACTCTTGTGTTTGTTTCGTGTCTGCATTTGAAGATTACAGAGAGTTTACTTATTGTCACTTATCTTTTGGTTCTATAATCATACCGTCAGAGAGAGAGAAAGAACAATGAAACGCCTCACATAACGCCCCAAACTCAAACACAGATGCAATAAAACATCATCAAATCAAAATCATATAAAAAGACGAAGAATCAACTCCCCCTCCCCCCTCATTCTCCTCCCCCCCAGGGCGCGGCTGTGGGTCACGTGACCGGCCTGGTCTTCATGTTCTGGATCGGCGTGGGCACTCAGGTCGGGCTTGCAACGGGTGACGTCACGTATGAGAAGAAGCCGCTCAGCGTGAGTGGTTGCAACTTCACGCAATCCACGACCGAATTCTCATCCATCTCCACGGATTTCCTCTCGACTTCTGCCACGTCCTCTGTGCCTACCGAGTGAGGACTTCTGTTCTTGTGTAGTTATATGTCTCAGTATCGTATCTTATTACTCATTATATACATCCTTATATCCTTGTATTACCTCTTTCCAGAGCTCATTACTCATGTTATATATCCTTATATCCCTTTTATTACCTCTTTCTAAACATAACGAAAGACTCATTACGCCCATACTTAAGCCCCGCGGTCTCTACACGCCTCCATTCCTCATCGCCCTTCTCCCTCGCCCCCAACCAGGCCTCCTTCGGGAACCCTCGGCCTCTACCAGCTGTCCTACATGTGGTACTCCGCCACGGGATGCTTCACCGTCATCGTGGTAGGACTGACGGTGTCCCTGCTGACGGGCGGGAGGGATCTGGGGAGCCTCGACCCCCGCACGCTCTCGCCCCCCCTGCTGTGGCTGA
>NW_028234440.1:15035958-15050958 GCF_977035675.1 Penaeus japonicus
GGCTACAACAACATCCAAGCAAGTCCTAAATCGAAAAACCAACAGCCGTTAATCATTCCCCGACGCTAAAGCAATACTCACAAAGTCCTCTCCGAGTCCTTCGATGCCCGGGATGAACCTCTTGAACCAGAAGATGGCAGGAGAGAGAGTCCTTGGGTCAAGAGTCCTTACGTTCTGGAGTCCTGTCACGAGGGACACCAAGAGACCCACGACGATGACGGTGAAGCATCCTGTGGCCGAGTACCACATGTAGGAGAGCCGGTAGATGCTCAGCGGCTCCTCGATTTCTCTGCGGAGGGAAGGAGGAGGGAGTGAGGGAATGAGGAGAGTGATAGTTGTGATGACGGTGAGAATGATATTGGTAATGATGGCACTCTTGATACTGATAATAATTATAACATTGATGACAATGATGATAACAAAAATAACTATTACCATGTTAATCATAAAAAAATAATAATGATAATAATAATAATAATGGTAAAGATAACAATAATAATAATAATTATGACTGACGATAATCAAAATGCCAATAACAAATCAACAAATCAACAACTAGGCAATCAAACAGGAGGACAAAGAGCCTTCCCAAGAACAGCGCTTCGCCGCCACGCAACGCCGCCTCACTCACTCTTCGGCCACGAGGGGAGACGTGTCGACAGCCGGAAGACCGCTGCCGATGGTGTTGTTGAAGTTGCATCCTGCGATACTCGTCTCTTTTCTGTCGAAGGTGATCTGGCCGTTCCAGCGAGCGACCTGGTGACCTCCGCCGATCCAGAACATGAAGACCAGACTGGTCAGGAGACCTGTGAAGGCGCCCTGAAGGGAGAAGAAAAATGGTTGGTTGTTGGGCTCTTGGTGGAGAGGGGGGAGGGGAGGGGCAGGGGTATTCTTGCTGTCTTTTTATTCCGTGTGATTTTTTTTTTTTTTTCTTAAGAGATTGATATTGTTGAAGGTTAGTAGATATGAAGTTGGGAAACTGAATATACATCGTAACGAAATAGGTTTCTCATTAACATCATGACGATATATTTCTTTATTAGAAAATATATCAAGCATAACATATAAACAAACCTATTTCATAACGACAAGTTCCAAAATCGAATACTCCCAACATCACCAAAAACAAAAAAACGATATAATCACCATAATCGAAATACTAATGACGATAACAACACAAATGATAACAACAACATTAATGATCTTAACTAGACGCCAGTGACATCGATCCAGAAACTCAAACCAAAGTGTACCTTCGAGTTGGCCCAAGGGAAGAACATGCCCAGGGTGAAGACTCCAAGAAGAGGTCCTCCAACCATGCCGAAGATACTCAGGGCAGCCTGGAGGAAGAGGGAGAAATGGGAAAGGATTTTGGGTTAATACGTTGTCTGGGGAGGGTGGAGGAAGGAAGGGGGTTATAGTGAAAGATTTTCGTTTTCATTCTTTCATTTCTTATTGCGGAATACTACTGATAGTCATACAACAACTACTGCTACTATTCTTAATGATAATGATACTACTGCCTATAGGACATAATTTTAGAGATATTTACTCAGATTCTAGCTATGATATTTAATAATTTTCGCCATATACCTCGAGACCTAATAGCAAATCCCCAACCAGAAGCTCGAGGTCACGCATTATATCCACCGTCAGACTCGAAAAACAACAACATAAACCACCATACTAATACGTACAGATAAGACGTTTCCGAGTTGTTCAGCCACGAACACCAGGGCGAAGGTAAGGAGTCCGAAGAAGAGGGACAGAGCCTTAGATAACAACGTGGCTTTCTTCTCGCTGATGTCGGGACAGCAACCGGCCTTCACGTAGTCTTCGAGGACGATGGCTGCCAGCGAGTTCATTCCCGAGGACACCGTGCTGTCGAGGAGAAAGGGATGCCAAGATAAGAGACGGATTTAAGTGAAGATCTTTCGGATATAAGATACAAATAAATAAATAAAACATCCAATACAGTTCATGATACACATAATACATACATAGTAAAAATTCATATTGTACAGAAATTAATCGCACGCGAAAGAACAAATCAAAGAAAGAAAAAGAAAATCTAAAACTGTCTTTCCAATAGTCTTATCTAACTCTTGAACCAGACAATACAGGGATCATCACCCTACTACCTGGAGACTACCTGGAGACTATCTGGGGACTACCTGAGGACTACCTGGGGACTACCTGGAAACCAAGGGGAGCAAACCCTAGAGCCTTCTTCTTCAGATCCTACTAATTGTTTCGCATCTAATAAGGATCTCTTGTTTATAGTCGCCTTTGATATTTGTTAACTACTACGATACAATTATGAAATCATTAAAAACGTTCTGAAGCTGACCAAGAGGCGTCTACACCGGGGGAGTGTAACTGTAGTGTAACCAAGACGGAAGGACGATTGCGGCTCGAGAATTAACACTGATAATGGAACCCGCCTTTTGTCGACCCTACCATCTCAAAGCAAATAGAAAGTACCACACCAAACCCATTTTCTTTCCCAAACCCACACCTACCCCAAGACCTTTCCCAAACCCACACCAACCCCAAGACCTTTCCCAAACCCACACCAACCCCAAGACCTTTCCCAAACCCACACCAACCCCAAGACCTTTCCCAAACCCACACCAACCCCAAGACCTTTCCCAAACCCACACCAACCCCAAGACCTTTCCCAAACCCACACCAACCCCAAGACCTTTCCCAAAGCCAAAGAACCCCTTCCGCCAACATTCCGAAACGCGATCCCGACGGGGACGTACCTGAGGGCGCCGGAGAAGATTCCCGCCACGAAGAGGCCCGGGAGGCCGTACCACTGCCCCAGGGTGTCCATCACGAAGAGCGGGAACAGCTGGTCGCCCTTGGACACGACCCCCGAGCGGACGGGGTCACAGTCCCAGTAGCGAGCATACACGACCATTCCTCCGAAGGCACAGCTGATCATGAGGATGAAGAGCCCGACGAGGTTGATCCAAAGGGCGTTGATGGCCATCTGCTTCGTCTGGACGCAGAGGTAGCGCTGGACCTGGTGGTGGGCGTCGGAAAGGGGCGGGGCGTTAGTGCGGGAAGAGGAGGCGAGAGGGGGAAAGGTTATGAATGAAGGGAGGCGGTTAGGTTAAGTTAGGTGCGGTGCGCCGTCGTCGGGAAGGATTTTCCGATGTGCCGGGGTTTGTTTGGCTGTTTCTGTTGATCTTATATTCATCTTTTTATCTACTTATACGCGTGTGTGTGTGTGGGCCTATATAGCTGCATTCACACGCACACACACACACGTGTGTGTGTGTGTGAATGCAGCTATATAGCCCCCCCCCCCCCACACACACACACACATACACATACACATACACACACACATACACACAACCACACAAACCAACTCCCACGCGATCCAAGTGACACCCCCCCTCCCCCTTCCCCAATACACAACCAACATCCCGACCCCCCACCCCCTACCCCCCAACCCCCACCCACCCCCGACCTCGACCCTCCTCACCTGAGCTTGATTAACGCCGTAGATCGTGATCCAGGTGAAATAGCCGCCCACGATCAGCGTCCAGAAGGTGTGGCGAGTGGTGGGGTTCGGGTCAAAGTTCACCAGCTCGGCACGCCCACTCTCCACGTTCTTCTGCCACACGTATTCGAAGCCGCCCACGTCTATGGCGCCCTTGATGATGACGAACATCATACTGCCGTACATGATGATCATCTGCGGGCGGGATGGGGGCGTTATAGTGTTGCTGTTGTTGTTGTTTTTATCATTATCACTACTATCATTACTAATCCTACTGTTATTATCATCAATGGCATCATAACTATTATCTTCATCATCATCATCATTATTACTTTCATTATTATTATCATTATTATCATCATCACTATTACTATTACCATGAACACAATCACAATAACAATACTGACATCAACACCATTACACTCCAGTTTCCATCACTATACCATCTACTCCCACCCATATCACCATCACCAATGCCCTCTATATCTCCACCTACATCCGAATAAAACATCTATAAAGAAATAAAAAAAACTCAACCTATTTACCTGAATGGCGTCAGTCCAAAGCACGGCCTTCATCCCGCCAAGTGTAGTGTAGAAGATACACACGAAGCAAATAAGACTGACAGACACGTAGACATTCAGACCTGTGACCTGAGCCAGAGCCAGAGCAGGTGCGTACACGACGATGGCCATGTAGAGACACATCTGTAATGGGACACAGGCATATTGGGACACGGTGAGTAGGAATGCACCCTAAATCGTGTAATGGGACACAGGCATATTGGGACACAGTGAGTAGGAATGTACCCTAAATCCTGTAATGGGACACAGGTACAGTGAGTGGGGATGTATACTAAATTCTGTAATGGGACACATGTACAGTGAGTGGGGATGTATACTAAATTCTGTAATGGGACACAGGTACAGTGAGTGGGGATGTATACTAAATTCTGTAATGGGACACAGGTACAGTGAGTGGGGATGTATACTAAATTCTGTAATGGGACACATGTACAGTGAGTAGGGATGTACACAAAATCCATCACGTTTCTAGTGCTGAATGGGTTCCTCTTTAGACCCTAATACGAAAATGGGTCACTGAAGTTGTGGCAAAATGCATTGGTTAAAGAGAGAGGTTAATTAAGGTGAATGGTTATTATGGTTGTTTAGAGGATCGTGTTAAAAACTAGATCTCTTCAGAAAGGAACAAGTAAATGAGTGACTAAAACATCGAAGCTTTCAGTTTAATTAAATCATGGTATTGTTTTTTTTTTTTTTAGCTTTTAAAGTTACAAGCCGTTCAGAAAGTTACAAGTAAATGAATCACTAAAACATGGAAGCTTTCAGCTTTTAAAGCTATAAGCCGTTTATCTTAGTAACACCAGTAAAATCAACAACTTATTTCCATATCATATCAAACTAAACTGAATTTCCTTCAATTAATCTTCTTTCCTTCAATTAATCTTCGTCAGTCGTCAGCCAACAATCCACTCACCTGAATGATGAACGTAAAGGAACCGATGTAACGAACCACTCTATGGAAACGGCGTTCGAGGTATTCGTAGGCTGAAGTGACCTGTGGATGAATTCATGTTTCAGAAGACTAGGAGTAATATGTAATACCTAACATTTTTTTCTGATTTCTAAAGAACAATTGATTAAGTTTCCTATTTTTGTTTACGGAGGAATAAGAGTAAAATATGTATGATTCATATTTTTATCTTTGATTAAGAATATACTGTACTTTTTTCACGACTAACTTATCTAGCAATTTGAAAATGGGTTACTTTGGTATACGAGTTTTATAACACCATTTATGTTATATGGCGTGCAATTTATCTCCATTAATGTAATAGAATAGAATAATAGAAGCTCTACAGTCACTGCCATTGATATATCATAAAACGAGAAACAAGGGACACAGTAATATCAATTTAGAAGCGAAATATATGACACATACCTGTCCTTTATCTCTGATGCATTGAAAGGTAAAATAGTATGTGTGTATCAGTTCTACGATAACGCTTATATCTCTAACTCAAAACATCAAATATACAAGTTTGATAGTCTTCTTTTTTTCTTTTGATTGAAGGGCTCTCACGAGTATTTCATCATTATTATTATTATTATTATTATTATTATTATTATTATTTGCTCGTATCGTGAGCGAGAATGAAACAAACTGCCTGTCTGTCAGCAAAAGATGTCCCTAACCTGCAGCTCGTAGAATACGGGGAAATACAGGTAAGCGGCAGCGGGCATCACGAGGAAATACGAGAACCCGATGAGCCAGTAAAGGAAACCGAACTGGTACACTTCCGACGGCGTTCCGAGCAGCGTGATGGCCGACATGAAGCTGAGGAAGAAACAATAAGGTTAGGGCGCTTTCAAGCACACTTTAATGCAGCCACAATAGGAAGGGAAAAGCCGTGGCGTTGGTAGATCAATCACTTTTTTCAGACTGTAATTTTTTTATTATTGTGAACGCGTTTTATTCTATCTTTGTATATATATGTTACTGTCTTTGTGTTTGTATTCAGCTCATACAACTTAAGTTATAATTACATCTTCTAATATCCTTATGATGCTAATACTTTGACAGCAACACATGTGACGTAATAGAAGAGAGGTGTGGCTCCTTAACTTATCCATGTAATGAGGGCGTATTATAGGCTTGGGTTTATGTCTTTGAATATATATATATATATATATATATATATATATATATATATATATATATACATATATATGTATGTATGTATGTATATATGTTTTTTTTATTACAATAAATCTAACCTGAAATCCACAAACGACCTCCCCCCCCTAAAAAAAATAATAATAACAAAAAAATAAATGAATAAAACAAATCTAAACAAACAAAGGAATACAAAAAAACAACTCTCTTTCTCACCTGGCAATCAAGGACATAGCAACGGGAAAAGTCGTCATGGATTTTCCCGCCATCAGGAAATCGCTCGTGTTTTGTTTCTTGCCACACACGCCATAGAAGATGCCGATGCCAGCTGATATGGCAAGCATGCACCCAAAGACCGTGTAGTCAACCCAAGTGAACCTCTCCGCCAGTTCGTTGATGTCGATGGTCATGGTGGAGGCTTGAGGTTAGCTGCTTTCCTCCGAGGTCAGGTTAGCTGTGGAGGAAAATTTGGTTTAATTGCTTGTGGTAGTTGTTGGGGTGGTATTAACGTCACTGGTGTTGTTGGTATTGTTATTATTGTTGCTGGTGTTGTTATTATTATCACTGTCATTATTGTCTTTATATTCATGGTGAGGTTAGCTGCTTTCCTTCGAGGTCAGGTTAGCTGTGGAGGAAAATTTGAATTAATTAAGCTTGTGGTAGTTGTTGTTGGGGTGGTATTAACGTCCCTGGTGTTTTGATATTGTTATCATTGATGATGTTGTTGTTATCATTGTTGCTGGTGTTGTTATTATTATCATTATCATTATCAGTGTCATTAGTGGCATTATTGGTATCATTGTCTTTATATTAATTTCCTGAACACATGATAAAGCCGGGTTTCGTTAATGCGTACGAATATGCAAAGTTTTAGCAACCTACATCATGAAAACAAGATACAATTCGAAAACAAAGGGCAATAAATCATAGTGAAAATCAAATAGCAAAAACCGATAGACACAACTTTTCAAATCAACTTCTTTTATTCAGTTACATATCTCTCTATTAAAAACACAATTTAAAATATAATTCTGAGATCTCCGCCACGTAAGAAAAAATGTGAAAAACAGATATCAATGTTAAAAAAGGGAAAAAAAAGATAACAGTTCTTTTCATTATCTACATGACTATCTAAGTTACATATTTTGTATCTTCGTAAAGTTACATATTTCTTATTTATTCTATTTACGTTAGCACTGCAAGAAGTTTAATTGGTAATAGTAAGTTATAAATATTGTTGGATAAGTATTGTCTATATCATTCAATAGTTGTTTCAATATCCATCGAGATAGAATATTCATTCAATAGCATAACCTGTTTTCATTACTGTTAATATTTGATATAGCTTGTATTTGCAATAATACATAACGCTTCGAAATTTACCGCATTAAATGGGCCAAGTTTTTAACATTCAAGAAGAAATCAAATGTGTGTAATGTTAATAATAATTGATCTAAATACATTTCTATGTCACAACACAAAGACACATTTTCTATAAACCTGAGAAATAACAGAAAACGGAAATACAATATCGCATAATCTCTGAAAAAATAACTGTTTTCAAACAAATAGAAATATATAATGATAATGATGGTAATATTGATAACTACCTAATAGTGATAACAGTGATGATGATGATAATAGTAATAGTGATAACAACAACAATAATGGTAATAATAATAATGATACTAATTATAATAATGATAATTGTTAGAATAATTAAAGATTATGATAGAATAAGAATGCTTATAATTTTATATCTACTGTGTATACCTCAGAAGAATACCTCATGTTTATTTTAGTTACCCCACGAAATGAACGTTTTCTTTTATATGCGCCACCCTACGGCAATATTTACAAAGTGTAATGTAAACAACCCTCTTCTCTCCACGGACTTCTCCCGGAATACACGCTTATACGCAGTAGCTGTGTTTCTCGGATCCCCACATCAATTATCTGTACATTGACAAGCCAAACTTCCTTAATTCACGCATAGAAGATGACATCTTCCACCACCTCAACAGGTTATGGGCCCAGATTTAAGGAATTTGATGGTAATGCAGATAATTATGATTTGTGGGAAGAAAACTTCACAGGGGCTCTCCGAGTTCTAAAACTTCATCTTCCTTTTGATAAGTATGCTTGCAAACGCCCAAATGATTATGATTTGGAAGAGGCCAAGGAAACAATCTATGCCCACTTAACAGGTTGTCTTGACAGAACGTCACTTGGCATGATAAAGCGTGAAGCGAAGGGAGATGGAGTGAAAGCGTTGACATTGCTACGAAAACACTACCGAAGAGAAACACAACACACATTGTTTGCTCTATAGAGATCATTCATAAACAAAAGGATGGATGATGACAGTGTTACAGCATATCTTACGTCTATAGATGAGACAGTAGCTGCTCTCAGGGAAATAGATGAACACATTACTGATGGTCTTATAGTAACACTGGATGGACTTCCAAAGAAGTATGAAAAATTTGTTGATGTAGCTAGCCAGCGTGATCCTCCATACCAGTACAGTGAATTAAAGGGTAAATTTTCCGAACGCCGCCGCGTTACGAAATAGCACAAGTGGTATCGATGGATTCCTCTCAACCTCTACTATTCATATATAGTGAAATTAATGAGCGCTTGCACCTCTGAAGCCCACAATCTGGGTCCCGATAGTAAGGGAGGGCATGAAGTAGATCAGGGAAATTGCGGGGTAAAATATGAATTCCGGCCATATTTCGTTTGCAAAATCTTAACCAATTACCTACCTAACTTTGCTTAGGTTTGAAGTTTGCCCTAGCCAAGGGGGGGGGGGGCTTCGCCCCCACCCTTTTAAGGCACTTCGTGCTACTTCGGTATGAAGAAAACCTTAACCCTTAACTACCTACCTCACTTTACCTAGTTTTAAAGTCAGCCTTTGCGAAGAGGGAGCTACGCCCCCTGTGGATCTCCCCTATTCAGGGCACTTCGTGGTACTTATGATGCGTAATTAGTTCTGTAGATGAAAATGCCGCGACCACGAATAACCTTCACACTGCGCCATGATGACAGCAACTGAGTCTTCGTCTCATATATTCCTCAGGATATGAAACTAGGACCGATAATGACGCGCCCACTCAATAGAGGGCACTCTATAATTATATTGGAAACAATGGGGAATATTGCGCCATCTATCGAGAGAACATAACAGCACATGCAGGTAATTCATTGGGGGTTTCCAGTCCACAGCTTGTTGCTAGCCGTAAATACGTAAACACAGCCATGTTTAAATTCCAGGGCGAGGATGGTGGTTTCGGGTTATCTTGCCCAAGGTATGTTGCACGAAGCGCCCTAAAAAAAGGGGGGGGGGGCGAAGCCCCCTCTTGGCTAGGGATTAATTCAAAACAAGGCAAAGTTAGGTAGGTCATTGGGTTAAAATTTTGCAAGAGAAATATGCCCCGAAGACGAGGTAGCACGAAGTGCCTTAAAAAAAAGATCCAGATTGTGGGGTCCAGAGGTGGAATCGCGCATAATTTCCACTATGTATGGACAGTAGAGGTTGATAGGAATCCATCGATACCATTTTTATGGTATTTCGTAACATTTTACCCCGCAATTTCCCTGATCTACTTCATGCCCTCCCCTACTATCGGGACCCAGATTGTGGGCTTCAGGGGTGCAAGCGCTCATTAATTTCACTACATATGAATAGTAGAGGTTGAGAGGAATCTATCGATACCACTTTTGTGGTATTTCGTAACGTGGCTTTGTTCGGAAAATTTACAGAATGTAGCTAACTTAGAAGAAGAAAGCTTCTTAATGATTGACAGTGGCTGCACTTCACATATTGAGAAAACTGAACCAAAATTTGTGAGATTTCAAGAGTCTTTTGATCCACAAACTCATTACATAGAGCTGGCAGACGGCCAAAGACAACAAGGAACAGTGAAAGGAGTCGGTGATGTGAAAGACTTCATACAGGATCGAGACGGCAACTCACAAAGAATTCTACTAAAATATGCATTATACATACCAGGATTCAAATAAGATATCATGTCAGTTTGGAAAGCTATCAAGAGTGGACATACTGTTACTTTCTCACCCGAAGGCAGTACTCTAACTACCAAGGATGGCAGGATATTCGACATTGTGGAGAAAAACAAGTTCTATCTACGTAGAGGTAAGCCACACACTGGTTCTCAGATGGATAAGTTTAACAAAGTCCATGTAGGGGAAGCCAAGCACACCCTAGAGAGGTGGCATAAAATCCTAGGGCATTGCAATGTGGCTGTTGTGCTAAAACTTGAAGCAACTGTTGACGGAATGCATATAACTAGGAAAGATAAGTTCAACTGCACCACATGTACATTTGGTAAGATGACACATTATACGAGTAGAGAACCTGACAAAAAGGCCCAACAGACATTAGATTTAGTCCACTGTGATGTAGTTGGTCCTGTAAACCCACCAGCACGAGGAGGTTACAGGTACAGCATCTCCTTTATTGATGACTACTCCGGAGCTCTTAGGCTGCGTTTCCACCAAGCGCGTCTCGTCTCGTCAAGTCAGAGCGAGTCATTTGACGCGTGATGACTTGACGAAACCCTGTTTCCACCAACATCGTCACACTCGTCATGCCAATGCGATAACTGGCGGGTTTCACTGCACAGTTCCCCGCCAGAATTCAAAGAGGATGGACTCACAATTGCTTGCTGCAGTAGTTGCTTAGTCTAAGTAGTTGTCTTAGTTATCTTATATATATATATGTATGTATGTATATATACATATATATGTATATATATACATATATATATGTATATATATACATATATATGTATATATATACATATATATATATATATATATATACAAATATATGTATATATATACAAATATATATATATATATATATATATATATATATATATATATATTTACATATACATATTTGCATATGTATATATATATATATACATACATATACATATCTATCTATCTATCTGTCTTTATATATATACATATATATATATATATATATACATACATATACATATCCATCTATCTATCTATCTATATATGTATATATATGATATATATTTAATATATATATATATACATTTATTTATATACTTCCATATGTATATATATATATATATATATAATATATATATATACACATATTTACATATATACATATTTGCATATGTATGTATATATAAATATATATATACATATATATATACATACACATACATATATATACATATATATGTATATGTATATATATACATATATATATACATATATGTATATATATATATACATGCATATATATATATACATACATATATGCATGTATATATATGTATATATATGTATATATATACATGCATGTATATATATATATATATATATATATATATATATATATGTATATATATATAGATACATATATGCATATATATATGTATACATATATATTATATATATGTATATATATACATATATATGTATATATATACATATATATGTATATATATACATATATATGTATATATATACATATATATATATATATATATACATGTCTAAGTAGTCTTAGTCTTAGTAGATGCTTAGTCTTAAGACTAAGTTAATCAGGAGTTAAATTTTCATGATGTTCACACCAGCGCTGACGAGCCGTGACTGATGAAAAAATGGGTCCAACCCTATCCGCGACGAGACGCGACGAGACGTGACGAAACTCGCTTGGTGGAAACGCAGCCTTAGAATTTACCAAATTAAAAGTAAGAGTGATACTGTGACAGCTATGAAAAGATATCTTGCAGAAACAGCACCATATGGGAAAATTAAACGCCTAAGATGTGACCACTGAGTTCAGAACACTCTTAACAGAGAACAAGATTAAACAAGAGTTCTCTGCACCCTATTCACCACATCAGAATGGCACACTTGAGAGATCACACAGGTCAATATTTGACATGGCTCGCTGTTTGCTGATTGAATCAAAATTACCTAAGGATATGTGGAGTTATGCTGTGAAGACTGTCTGTTACATCAGGAATAGGTGCTATAACCCCAGGACTCAAAAGACCCCAGTAGAAATGCTTACTGGAAGACGGCCAAACATAAGCAAAATGAATATCTTTGGAACAAGATGTTTTGCATATGAACAAGAGAGTAAGAAATTAGATCCAAGGAGTAAGGAGGGAGTATTTGTGGGCTATGATGATCAAAGTCCAGCCTACTTGATATACTTTCCTGATACTCAGACTATAAGAAATGTAAGAATAGTCAAATTTGTGGATAACTCGTTTTGTAAGACAGAATCCTCAAGTGCCGAGCAAAGTTTTGTGGATAACTCATCTTGTAAGACAGAATTCTCAAGTGCCGAGCAAAGTTTGAGTGACAACTACATTTTGGTGGAGACGAGGCTCCAGCAAAAACCACTTCAAGCGGCCCAAGATGAGACGCCAGCTGACGCTGATGGGGACAGGAAGTGTCCAGCTAAAGACCAAGAAGGAATACCAGTGGATGAAGATACAGAAAGAAGATATCCATCCAGAGAAAGAAAGGAACCCTCGAGGTTAGATGACTATGTTACAGATGATCAGGATGACAGTATCTCCAGTGTGACACATACTAGCTTTATACATCACTGCTATCGAATGTCACATGATCCAATACCAGTCACCTACCAAGAAGCTATAGCATCTCCAGAGGAACATCAATGGAAGAAAGCCATGGATGAGGAGATTGCTTCACTACAGGACAACAACACCTACGAACTGACTACACTACCCAAGAATCGCACAGCAGTGGGTGGAAGATGGGTGTATCAAGTGAAACCTGGACCTAACGGCAAAGAAAAATTCAAAGAAAGATATGTTGCCAAGGGATATTCACAGGTAAAAGATATTGACTATGAGGAGGCTTTTGCGCCAACAGCAAGAATGTCTACACTCCGCACTTTACTGGATGTAGCTGTACAAAAGAACTTGATGATACATCAAATGGACGTCAAGACAGCTTATTTGAATGCGGATATTGACCATGAAATATATGTGGAACAACCTGAAGGTTACAAAGAAAAGGATAGTGATGGAAATGTCCTATATTGTAAGCTGAAAAAGTCACTTTATGGTCTGAAACAAAGTGGAAGAATGTGGAATAATCTGAAACATAAGTTTTTCCGTTCAGAGGGATTTGAACAATCACTAACTGATCATTGTTTATATCTGAAACATGATGACTATGAAAGTACCATAGTTCTCATATGGGTAGATGATTTGATCATTGCCAGCAGTAACATGTCCCTGATGAATAAGTTAAAACAATCTCTTTGTGAAAATTTCAGGATGACTGATTTAGGGAAACTAAACTGGTTTCTAGGTATGTCATTTGTTACAGGCAAAGAGTACATTGAAGTGAATAAGCTAAATATTTGGAAAAGATTTTGGACAGATTTAGAATGTCAGATTGTAATACAAGAAACACACCATGTGATCCAAGTATTGTTAACACTTCTACTGTAGAATCAGAGGTATTGGCTAATGCAACTCTTTACAGAGAGATAGTTGGGAGCCTTATATATATTATGACAGGTACCAGACCAGACATATGCTATGTAGTTACCAAGCTTTCATAATATATGTCAAAACCAACAAAAGCCCATTTGAATGCAGCTAAACATGTTCTTAAGTACTTAAAGGGCACTTTAGATTATGGTCTAAGGTTTGATAAGTCAGATGAACAAATGAAACTAATGGGATTTTGTGATTCAAATTGGGGATCATCTGAAGATAGGAAAAGTATAACAGGACATTGTTTTCAACTACATAAGTTTGGACCATTGATATCATGGAAAAGCAAAAAGCAACAGACAGTTGCACTTTCATCATGTGAAGCCGAGTATATGGCTCTTACTTCTGCCATTCAGGAGGCAAAGTTCTTAAAACAAATAATGTCTGATCTATTTAGATTTAAGGTTAAGTCAGTAGATTTAGGAGTTGACAACCAAGGTGCTATTAATCTAGCCAAAAAAACATAAATTACCAAAGGTCAAAACATATTGACATCCGTTACCATTTCATTAGAGATGAAGTGAAGTTGGGTAAAGTGAACTTATTCTTTGTACCTACCAGAGAGAATCCAGCTGATATATTTACCAAACCTGTATCTCAAAAGAAGTTGAAAGATTTTAAGTTTATCAGGGGATAGATTCTCTCGTACATCATAACCAATCTTTAATTAAGAGGGGGTGTTGGAATAATTAAAGATAATGATAGAATTAGAATGCTCATAATTTTATATCTACTGTGTATACCTCAGAAGAATACCTCATGTTTATTTTAGTTACCCCACGAGATGAACGTTTTCTTTTATATGCGCCACCCTACGGCAATATTTACAAAGTGTAATGTAAACAACCCTCTTCTCTCCACGGACTTCTCCCGGAATACACGCTTATACGCAGTAGCTGTGTTTCTCGGATCCCCACATCAATTATCTGTACATTGACAAGCCAAACTTCCTTAATTCACGCATAGAAGATGACATCTTCCAACACCTCAACAATAATAATAAAGTCAATAGCAGTGAACGCTCCCTGTCTTATGAAGCAGCATTGTTGCATGCACTTCTCGCTCTCAATATGCTCTAAAATTAATTATGAATAGCGGGAATATTGAGGCCTTGCATACATGGCTTTGCAATTGCTATTGATCTTCAATATAATAGAACCGTGATTTATTACTGTACATACCCGATGCAAACTAGGTATAGAACATATATTTGTTTGCGTGTAT
>NW_028234440.1:15055958-15060958 GCF_977035675.1 Penaeus japonicus
GGGAGAAGGAGAATTATGGGGACATTCATTGCCGGTAGTCAAGTGTGGATATTTCATTCCATACTATTTATTAGCGACGTGGCTTTGTGTGTGTGTGTGTGTGTGCCGGTTCTGATAACAATGACATGCGGAAAATGAAGGATTTGCATAGGTAAACTTTTTGTTGTTGTTGTTTTTCTTTTTCATTCAGATGTTATCACACCTATGTGTTATTCACTTCATGACGTCTGTCTCTCATGGAACTTAACACGTGACTAAGTTGCAACAAAACAGAATATGGGATGTGAGGTTGTTTTTCTAGTTTGTTGTAACACAAATTTAGGAGTGTATGTTTACACTTGGTTTCTTAATCCTTAAACTCATTTTAAGATTAGTCATAGTTCAGTACGGGATGTGTGAGTTTTTTTGTTTTTTTTCTTACACTTAAATTTATGGGCGCTACATTTTTGCATTTTTGTCCGTGGTATTGCATTGAGCTGGTGCATTGCATAGGAAAATTCCTCATTATCATTCAAACCTTTTCGTTTGAAGTTATTTATGCACAGCAACGGCACGAATACGTAGTTCAGAGTCACCTTGGAACAAATAATTTTATACAAAGAATATAGTTTCCTTCGCTACCATGACACAACGAAAGCGATCGCGACTATAAAAAAAATAATAAAAATGTATTATTATTGCTAAGGTAAAGTTCCATTTAAAACTAACCCCGGCTAAGCCTTAGATATCTAAGAATTAAAAGAAATTAAACGTAATTAAAAGTATTTGTTTACCCACAGACAGACTACGTAATTAAGAGTTACCTTGGAGTGTCGCTCATGACGCGCCCTTCGCTGCCATAACAAAAGAGATCGCGAATATAAAATGGCGCGCTTACACTCGCATGAATGTTGCTAAGGTACAAATGTATTCAAAATTAACCTCCATTTGAGTCTCAGATATCTAGAAATACGTTCATTGACGGGGATTTGTAGTGTAAGATGTATATTCGTTCGTAATACGGAAAATCTGAGTTTTGTTTTGTTTTGAAACGAGCAATAAATAGTCTGTATTATCCTGCCACTTGCATGGTCAACTATGAAGAGGTATGTATCTACGAAGTCAAAGAAGCCAAAGACGAATACGAACAAAGAAAAAAATATTCTATTTTAAGTCGCCTAACCCAAACGCCCCTTGAAAAATCCCCTTCGGCGGGAAAACCCAGAACGCTACTCTTTTGCGTTTCCGTTTTAGAGGACATTTCCGGATATGCTATTTCGTTAATCAGAAGGATTGTTTCGCGCTCTTGGCCTTTCACTGCTTATGCGTCAGTGACTTTCCAGTGATGTTGTAAATCTGCAAAGACTGAGGCACAAAGGGGACATTATGCAGATATTGTAGCACAAAGGGTTTATTATTGGCCACGAAGGTGTGTTGTATATCATTGTACTTTTAATGAGCGGCCTTGAGGTGGTAATTCATCGTGTTAGAACAAAAGATGGTTGCGTGTCAGTCTGGGTGATGGGTATTGAGAGGGGGGGAGGGGGGCCCCCGTAAGACGAATATAATTATTTCTGAGAAGAGAGAAAAAAAAAAAACTAAAAGGTAAATAACATAGAGAGACGGAGATATTTGTCACGATCACAACAGGATGCAATCTAAGAAGATACAAAAATTCATCAAGGTCATACGGTACACGATACACACATCTCAAGGTCATAGGAGATCTGTATTTATTAAGACAAAAGCAAACTTGAACGCATTTCCGTTTGGGGATATTTATTATCAAAAGCGATTATAATAAATCAATATGATATGTAAGTACAAATGATTTTTAATGCAAATCAGTGAATTTAATACAAAGACATTTAGTGGGCGATTAATTACAAAGTCCCCAGAAACCTTTCTCTATTTCCTAAATACACGTCATGCGCAAGAGTAGCGTGTGATTAAAATAGTATTTCCCAGCTGGTATTACTTAGCTGTAATCAGGAATAATCACACACACACCAGAGTTGCCAAAATTTAAGAAAATTGTTCGTAAACAGCTGGTTTTGGCTGTTATAGATAGGACTGATGACTATGGCCAGTATTTTCTGGACAAATTTTATACTTTTAATAAAAAGAATACTTGACAATACGCATTTCCCATTATCCAATTTTTGGTGAAGTATATTTCAATATTCTCTCGTGAAAAAAAAAAAACTGAAAAAATCACTGGTCTCGCATTTTGAGACAATAAAGTCATTAAAAAGTGAAAATGTCACGGACCAACAATGTGAACATGAGCGCGTGTTTTTTATTAGTGAAGACTGAAATGTTCTCCTCGGCACAGGTATATTTTGACTCCAGAATTTGGCCAGTGGTAATATTGAACATGGAAACTGTCACCTACACTCACACAAAACACACACACAGTCTCTCTCTCTCACTCTCTCTCTTTCTCTCTCTCTCTCTCTCTCTCTCTCTCTCTCTCTCTCTCTCTTTCTTCTCTCTCTCTTTCTTCTCTCTCTCTCTCTTCTCTCTCTCTCTCTCTTTCTTCTCTCTCTCTCTCTCTCTCTCCCCTCTCTCTCTCTCTCTCCCTCTCTCTCTCTCTCTCTCTCTCTCTCTCTCCTCTCTCTCTCTCTCTCTCTCTCTCTCTCTCTCTCTCTCTCTCCCTCTCTTCTCTCTCTCTCTCTCTCTCTCTCTCTCTCTCTCTCTCTCTCTCTCTCTCTCTTTCTTCTCTTCTCTCTCTCTCCCTCTCTCTCTCTTCTCTCCCTCCCTCCCTCTCTCCCCTCTCTCTCTCTCTCTCTCTCTCTCTCTCTCTCTCTCCTCCTCTCTCTCTCTCCCTCCCTCTCTCTCTCTCTCTCTCTCTCTCTCTCTCTCTCTCTCTCTCTCTCTCTCTCTCTCCCTCTCTCTCTCTCTCTCTCTCTCTCTCTCTCTCTCTCTCTCTCTCTCTATTTCTCTCTCTCTTCTCTCTTCTCTCTCTCTCTCTCTCTCTCTCTCTCTCTCTCTCTCTCTCTCTCTCTCTCTCTCTCTCTCTCTCTCTCTCTCTCTCTCTCTCTCTCTCTCTCTCTCTCTCTCTCTCTCCCCGACACAGAAACACACCTTTGTAAGCGTTATGGCCTCCCGAGGTGGAGCTGACCATTTGTATTCCTCCGCCGTTCTCTCTCCGTGCTAGATAGGCCTTCCCATCAACACTTAGGCTTACGAGAGCTGTATCTTATAAACGATATATACAGGTCAATATATATGTTTTTTTAGAATTGTAATAGTAAAAGATGATAAGTAAATAAGTAAAAGTAAATAGATTAATCGATAAAAAAAATAAATGCACGAGTTGATAAAAAACAAATACATGAGTTGATTTTTAAAAAATCATGTAATAAACCTATCAATGGCGCTTAGCAACAGCTGATTTTTCTGTTGCACTGTTACAAATTGTCAAAATTCCTGTTTAATTTTCATCCACAACTTTAATCAACAAAGTATACCATTTTCGCTGAATTTACCGAAATACAGACAGAGTTATATACCAGTGATATGAATGTAAAGAAAGTTCATATGTTGATGTAGCGCCGAGGGACATGACTGCTAAAGTTGAGTGTCAATGATTTCGTTGCACTGAATGATAAGTGCTTCTTATACATTTGCAATCTCTTTCAGGTACCAATTTGTATTTTTTTATTCTTCTTTTGGTGTGAAAAGTAAATGACAAAAAAACAAACAAAAACAATTGCAGAGCGGAATATCATACTAATAAAAAATACTTGCACCGATAATTAAGAAACCAAGACCATACTAAAAAGTCAAGCGATTTTACTCTCGCAGAAAATCAAACAGCCACCTCGATACCATATCTAAGCTACGAGATTATCTTTTTCATATATGATATAACGATTGTCACATCAGTCGAGTGATACGCCGCAATATGGCTTCCGTACTTAACACTTATCTGGAGCAAACTGGATAGTCAGCTCCACACCTTCTGGCCGATCAAAAGCGAAGGCGTTGGTGGCTGTCTTGAGAATTGAAGACCGCCTAAAAGCTATCACGTTGTAGTAAGGTAGGGAACGCCGTGGCGGGTACGTGCATTAATCGCTTCTATGGGATCTCTGTATCATTTTGTATTCCCTTCATGTAAGTTATTGTTTTTTTTTAGTAGTAGTTATGGCACGAAGTATTTAAAAAAAAAAAAAAACATATAGTTTCAATCCACATTAGTGCATATTATACATACTATTGTTATTGTCGAAGCCGGTCCCAATCTGGTGCTCACTGGTCTTATATATATTCCAATATATTCAGACTCAAAGATACTTGTTTGTAATCAGCGAGGCCTACACGCCATGCACTCGGGTGGTCGTGTTTCCGTAGGCCAGGAATTGCCACAGTCACTCCATGCAGACACACAGACATCCAGGCCGCGCCGAGAAACACGTTTAGATAAAAGTTTTGTGACAGGCGAGGGATGTGCAGGTATTCATGCAGAATCCCGGTATGCAATCCCTCGTTCAGGATATGTAGTGTAACCAGTTTGGTATGTTAATGATTATGCATTCGAGTTCCTTTGTATTCATGTTGTGTCATTATTATGAGGGCATTATTGATTTCCTTGTCATTATAGATTGGTTAATAGTATTCCTCGTAAATGTTTAAATGAAAAGATAGACAGGGAGAAAGACGGAAAGAGACAAAATTAATGGACGAGGAGATTGATAGATAGAAAAGAGACATCGAAAGATGGAAACAGAGATAGATAGATGGAAAATGGGTAGAGGCAGCCAGACAGACAAAGACAGAGGCAGAGAGAGATGGATTGATAAACAAATGGATTGATAAACGGATTATTAAAGATAGACAGAAAGAGAAGGTACGATAAACAGAATAATAAGAGGTATTCTTGCTTTCTTTTGTGTTGTATCGACAGTAATGGACACGAGATAAAATAGGATACGAACGATATACTTTTGGGATTCTGTTAACGAAAGAAAGTGAAACAAAAGGAAAAAAAAACTAAAGAACTTTTACTTTAAGAGAGC
>NW_028234440.1:15065958-15070958 GCF_977035675.1 Penaeus japonicus
TATATATATATATATATATATATATATATATATATATATATATATATATATATATCAAATGATCTGTCATTGCCAATCAACTGCACAGAGATGACCTGGTCTTACCAATTGCAGCCAAATTGCACCGTAATCATGCCACGCCCGAACAACTTAACATAAACGGAATCCAGTGAAATGAAAACCAGCCACAATAGTAAAGGAAATACTAGACCACTTGGCAGTTCTGAAGTGCAGCGGTGTTTTACCTTCTCATAATAGTACACGCCATTTTGTTTTTGTACCTTTTTGTACGCACAGGACTCTGAATAATGCTTTGTGTTAATGGAGTGGATTAATAAGTTGCATACTTTTTCTGTCGCTGTAATCAAGATTACTTTGATTATTGCCGTAAAAAATAGAGATAAAGATAACAGTAATAATGTAATATAGGTCATAGATTTTTTTTTGTTTGTTTGTTTCTCATTTGACAACCCAGAGCCATCGAAGAATGGTCAGGAATTGATCAGTCTCGCGTAGAATGGGACACCGAATACATTAACAGCAGAAAAGAAAACAGATGCTGTTGACTTCTGGATGGTGCTTCGTGTTCTTGCATTCAAAACACAAAAGAATATGAACTCTATTGTGTTTGCGAAGAAACCCAAGTGAATTCTTTTATAATTGTTAACGTGTGGTGAATTGAATGAGTTATTTTTACAGTGGAAACGTTAGTGTCTGTATTACAGATTTGAAAACACTTGAAATATTTATAAGATTACAAAGTACATATATCATCTCCTTGGATGATACGGTTTTGAGTTCCTCCCTTGAACAAACACTGGAATTCGAATTGTATATTTGGTCGACGTGCTCTATTATATGTGAGAAAACGTGTTTTACACAGAGATAAAACAACTGTTTTATATTTATATATATATATATATTATATTTTAGTATGGACCATTTTAGAAACGTGTTTTGAAATAGAGACACGCTTATATTTGTATTATTTGATATGAATCATACCAACATTTTTTCAGGAAATGAGACTTATATTCAAAATAGTATTCAAATATTCAAAAATGTATATACGCCGATATATATATATATATATATATATATATATATATATATATATATATATATATATATATATATGTATGTGTGTGTGTGCACCTTTATATATTTGTGATAACAGTAATGATAACAGCAATGCTAATAACAGATAATACCGACAATAATAATAATAATTTCCAGTAACGCCATTTTTGTCGTAGAACAGCGCGGCAACCAGTCAGCGTGTTTGCTTTTTTCCTTCTCTAAAGTAGTCAGGTTAAGTAAAGGTTAATAGGATGAATATAGTACAAGCCTCTTTTTATCCAATAGTACCCTGTTGGATAGCTCCTTGTGTTGGTGGGAGTATTCTGAGGTCCTTTGGAGGTGAATCGCTTTTGGTGTGTGTGCTGTGTGGGGTGGGAGGGGGGGGGGATGTTCTTACCCCTCCCCTCCCCTCCCTTCCTCCTCTGTTTTTTTGTTTTTTTCTGCCTCTTACTCTTTTTCTGTCTCGGTTCCTTTCTCTCTGTCTCTCTAACTCTCTCTCTCTCTCTCTCTCTCTCTCTCTCTCTCTCTCTCTCTCTCTCTCTCTCTCTCTCTCTCTCTCTCTCTCTCTCTCCTCTCTCTCTCTCTCTCTCTCTCTCTCTCTCATCTCTCTCTCTTCTCTCTCTCTCTCTCTCTCTCTCTCTCTCTCTCTCTCTCTCTCTCTCTCTCTCTACTCTCTACTCTCTCTCTACTCTCTACTCTCTACTCTATACTCTCTCTCTCCTCTCTACTCTATACTCTATACTCTCTCTCTCTCTTCTCTACTCTCTCTCTACCCTCTCTCTCCTCTCTACTCTCTTTCTCTTCTCTACTCTCTCTCTCTCTCTCTCCTCTCTATTCTCTTTCTCTTCTCTCTCTCTCTCTCTATCTCTCTCTCTCCCTCTCTCTCTCTCTCTCTCTCTCTCTTCCTCTCTCTATATCTTCTCTCCCAGGTAACGAGACTCTAAGCTAAGCACCACGAGAGAAGGACCTCATAGTCCCTTCGTGAGAGAAGTGACCGTGAGGAGGAGAAAGTGAAGGGGGAAGAGGGAGAGAGTGAAAAAGAGAGGAAGGAATTGGTGTGCGTGCGTGCGTGTGTGTGTATAAAACAAATACATATATCTGTATATGTTTTTGTATATCTATCTATATCTATCTACATATATATATATATATATATATATATATATACAAATATGTATATGTATGTATATATAATTATATATATATATATATATATATACATATATACACACACTTTCATGTACTGCATATCCGCAGACGCATACGTGTGTCCTCATGCGTGTACGTATGCTCGTCCCCATGACTGTATACGGAAAGACCCCCCTCCCCCCTCTCCCTACACCACTCCCACTCTGAATCCTCGCTCCTCCCATGGAAAGTGTGGGTCAAGGCTGACAGCTGTCTCCTACCACGTGGATTCCCCCGTACGTGTGTGTGTGTGTGTGTGTGTGTGTGTGTGTGTGTGTGTGTGTGTGTGTGTGTGTGTGTGTGTGTGTGTGTGTGTGTGTGTGTGTGTGTGTGTGTGTGTCAGTGTGCTTGCTTATATGGGGCTCCATCATTGTTTATACTATCTTTCGCCATTGTTTTTGTTCGTGTGTCTTGTTATCAGCAGTGAATTATTATTCGATGTTCAGGTGCGATGCGTTTTCATAACTTTCTTTTCTTGCTTGACATAAAAAACATGAGCGCATCGTGAACGTACGGCAACGCTCGTACCGGAACGCTTGGAACAACATCATAAATTCCTAAAGACCTTGTTTGTTTCTTCAGTAAAATAATAGTAATAACAATACAGTGAAAACTGCATAAACATACATTGCGAAGAGTCACATCCCAAGCTATCTTCGGAGGATCAACATCAACACGGATTCCCTCAACCGGGTATCACAAAAACGGCCAAGGGGATACGAGCCGAATATAATATGATTATACATGGAAACAATATGGGAAAAAATATTAGACAAAAACTGAGTACATGACCGACTAATATAGAATTATACATTATATCACGGCGATAAATAAGATAGGAACTACCGAGCGCGGATTAGAGCAAGGGAGCCAAACTTATTTACACTGGCGCCATAAAAGAGGAACAGATGATAATATAACAAGTGTACGAGATGAGGCACCCATATATGTTAGTTAAAATGTAACGTTTATACGTAAAATACACTAAAGGGCGTTTGAATGATTAAAGGAAAAAGAAATATATATGAATACAAATGAAAATCATGTAAAAAAAAAAGGCAAGGCTGGAGGCGCATCTGGCAGCCAGCCACATATGCATGAGACCCTTCCTTAAGGGGATACAGGCAAGTGCATGATATATAATTATATATTCATTCAATAAGAATGTTAGATTAGCAGACGATTAGAAAAAAAAACATTTATAAATAAATATAAAATAAATCATGCATTTTAAAACATATAAAATGAAAATCAAGATCAATATGGCGTGACAAGAAAGCAAGTCATTAAAATCCGTTTCGAAACATGATTTCGAGGCTGAGAACCTTGCCTGACATGACCCAGTTACATTTTTGGATAAAGTAGGTCAAGTTTAAGCATTGGTGCAAGGGGGAAACGGGTGTACATTTGCTTGAGGATCAGTTTTTATCTTAATCTCGTTTCCCCTTTACTCTTTGGTCAGCGGGGCGTAATTGACGATATTCAGGATTGTAAAATGTCAGTTTCAGATTAATTTTGGTTCTTTCTCCTTCTTGTTATCTTTATGATGATTATTATCATCAGTTACACCTTGCTGTTATCATATTTATCGTTATTATTACCAATGTCATTATCGTTATTGTCATCACCATTATTATTATCATTATTATTATTGTCATCGTTATTATTTATATGTTTATGATCATTATCATTATCTTTAAAATCACCATTATTATTATTATCATTATTGCTATTATTGTCATCATCATTACCATTATCTTGTCATTGTTTTGTCATTAGCTTTACAATTACTATTAACATTATTATCATCGTTGTGTTGTTGATTTCATCATTATCATTATCCTCATCATCATCGTTATCATTATCATATAATAATAATAGTAATGATGATAATAATAATGATAATAATCATCATCATCATCACCACCACCACCACCATCATCATCATCACCACCACCACCACCATCACCACCATCATCATCACCACCACTATCTTCCCGTCCTTTAGCATCCTGTTTGTGACCATTCTATGTCAATCCTGAAAACACCTTGACACAGATGAAGTGCTTTCATCCGCTTCTTGATAAATGCCTTCTTATTATGCAATAGATAGGATTCTTCACAATACGTATGTGTGAGGGACTTTTTTTGTTTTGTTTGTTTGTTTGTTTGTTTGCTGCCTTTGCTGTTATTGTTGTTTTGTGTGGATGCGGAGGGTGGGGGAAGGTGGGGTGAGGGTCTGTATCTGTTCGTCGGTGTGAGAGAGAGAGAGAAGAAGGGAGGGAGAGAGAGAGAGAGAGAGAGAGAGAGAGAGAGAGAGAGAGAGAGAGAGAGAGAGAGATACAGAGAGAGAGAGGGGAGAGGGAGGGGAGAGGGAGAGGGAGAGGGAGAGGGAGAGGGAGAGGGAGAGGGAGAGGGAGAGGGAGAGGGAGAGGGAGAGGGAGAGGGAGAGAAAAGAGAGAGTGAGAGAGAGAGAGAGAAAAAGAGAGAGAGAGAGATATTTTTTTGACTTTGATGAGTTTATTGAGACGAGAGAGAGAGCGAGAATGAGAGTGTGTGTTTATGTGTGTGTGTGAGACAGAGAGAGAGAGAGAGAGAGAGTGGCTGTGTGTCTGTTTGCCTGTGCGTGTACGTGTGTATGTGTGCGTTTGTCATCTGCTTGACATCCCCGTCAGACCTCGACCATCCTGAATAATGTCACAATACACCCCCCACCCCACCCCACCCCGCCG
>NW_028234440.1:15080958-15083458 GCF_977035675.1 Penaeus japonicus
CTTTCTTATCCCCTTTTCTGCTACTCAGTTTTCGCCGAAAAAAGAAGAAGAGGTTTTCGTCCCGACTCTTCGTTTCAGCTTCGAACGTAGCCACCATCGTTCCCCTTTTCATTCCTCGATTCGGTTCTTTTCTCTCGTGCGCCTGAAAGCAAGAGTCTGAATAAAGATGGAGAACAGTTTTCTTTAATATCTTTGTGGGTTTAGAGGTAATCATGACATTTCAGCAGAGAGCACTGAGGCACTTGTCCCAGTTTTCTCTATGCACTGTTTACACAGCTCACAGTGGGCTCCCTACCATACCTTATGTAAACAACATACAACTACAGATACACACTAAAATAGATCAACACAACACATGTACCAACCACCCTATATCTCATATACCTAACTCACATTAATCACTATTATCATATGCAAAAGTAACTTTCGAGAGTAATAACTGAAATTTGGCCATTGTACTTACCAAAAGAGTCTTAGAGTGGTCGAAGCTACACGAAGCTATTGGGAGTGGTAATGATAATGACAATGATAATGATAATAAGAATGGAAATGGGAATTGGAATGGTGATGATGATGTTAATTGTGATAGTAATAATGATAGTAATGATAATGAAAATTATGATGGTAATTGTGATAGTAATAATGATAGTAATGATAATGAAAATAATGATGGTAATTGTGATAGTGAAATGATAATGATAATAATGATGGTAATTGTGATAGCAATAACTAATGTTTACACATACTGTCAAATACATCAACATACAAACATCACATGATACACATTCTTGTAATACAACATGTATGTATCTCTTGAGCCATGCCAAGCCAACTTTGACGAATAGACACATAACACTTTATTATCGCAGTTATGTTGACATTTATTTATTTATTTATAAGAGCTGGCAACCGCCCTCACATTCCAGGCTCCATACCCGTGTAACCGCTGCTGTGAATGCTGATGGGAAAACCCTCCATATAATTGGGATGGTTGGAACATGCAGACAGACCGGGATCGTCGGCGCTACCACTGACGCCTGGTATCGCCTCCTGTTTATACGTGTCGTTATAGTGTTTTATTACAGTGATCATTGTGCTGTAGTGTTTATTACTGCTCGTGCACCATAACGTCAAACTATCTGTGTTATGTTATAAACCTTTTTCTTTTGTATAAACCCTTTGTCTGGCATCATATTCCTATTTTGTAAGAGTTATTAGTTTCAACATACTAAGACACTCATCGTAATAATAATGATGATAATGATGATGATTATAATGATAAAACTGAGGATTTGAATGACGATGATAATGATAATACTGATAGTAAGTTTCCCGCGGTCTATTCCCTCTAAGAATATTACAAAACTACTCTACAAAAAAACTATAGATATTTCTCTGTGGACATACCATTCTCTATATCACTGAATTATGAATCAAGAAATAATTATGTAAAAGAAGATTAATTGATTTGATGATAAATAACTTATTTTTTATTACATTATAAAAATAGGTTTGCTGAAAGTAGAATTAGAGCAGGTATTATCATCATTACAATGAATGTTATTGCATCATAACGCTGCAATGCGATTATTTTCTGATATATGATGTCGTTCCCGATGCGTCACTTAATAATTTAACAAATTAGTGTCATGTATACAATATATATACAGGTAGATAGATAGATAGATAGACAGGCAGATAGATAGATTGATATAGATATAGATATATATACTTTTTTTTTGAGATAGGCATTTGTTTTGTTTTTGTTTTATCTCGAAATCTGTTCTGTCATTCTCTTGCGTTTATCCACAGCTTCAAGGTAAGATTTGAAGGAAATAACAGCAAGAAATTAAGATTTTGCGTCGGTTAGAAATGCGAGATGTGCGGGCGCCTCCAGCTACGCTTTTATTCGTTCCGAGTGTAAATAATGCAAGTCGAATGACGTGAAGCTGTGCTGAGATAGATAGAGTGTGAAAGAGAGATAGATAGATAGAGAGAGATTATTTCTTCATTGGCGACCTAACTATTAACACCTTAATCCCATTCCGGATTAATCATGGGGCACTCCTTAGACATGCCCTTGTGCCCAAGACAAAGGGCACCGAATTGCTTTGAATGAAAAAAAGATATTTAAATTAGTTAATGTGACGCACGACCCGCAGCTGCGGACTCTAAACAGGCCAGCAGGATTCCCATCATCCAACCGACCCAACAAGAATATATAATTACTTACTTATATATATGAATATATATATATATATATATATATATATATATATATATATATATATATATATATATATATATATATATATATATATGTATGTATGTGTATATATGTGTGTGTGTGTGTGTGTGTGTGTGTGTGTGTGTGTGTGTGTGTGTGTGTGTGTGTGTGTGTGTATACGTATGCACACACACACACACATACACACATACACACACGCACACACACACACACATACATATTTATATATATATATATATATATATATATATA
>NW_028234440.1:15088458-15098458 GCF_977035675.1 Penaeus japonicus
AATGGACGTGTCTGAATCCCGCCCAGTTTGAAAGTGGGGAAAGGCTCTTTTTTCATATAATTCAGTAGGTTTGGGATCGTAATCCATTCTACTGTCTCCATAATTCCGTTTGATACTAAGGGGTATGAAAGGTTGAATTATATATAAATACGAAGCTACAGTTGAAACCCTTGGGATATCTACGGTTTACCGAAGTTCTGTCCTGACAAGTGGGTATGATTTCGTCCACCTGACTGGCCATCGTCCACCCGCCTAGCCATCGTCCACCCAGCTGGCCATCGTCCACCCGCCTGGCCATCGTCCACCCACCTGGCCATCGTCCACCCGCCTGGCCATCGTCCACCCACCTGGCCATCGTCCACCCATCTGGCCATCGTCCACCTATCTGCCCATCGTCCACCCACCTGGTCATCGTCCACCCACCTGGCCATCGTCCACCCATCTGGCCATCGTCCACCCACCTGGCCATCGTCCACCCACCTGGCCATCGTCCACCCACCTGGCCATCGTCCACCCACCTGGCCATCGTCCACCCACCTGGCCATCGTCCACCCACCTGGCCATCGTCCACCCATCTGGCCATCGTCCACCCATCTGGCCATCGTCCACCCACCTGGCCATCGCAGGACTACTGTCCACCTTTCGTCACCCAATCACAGGTTGACTGAGCACAGGATCGGACTTTCAACGTCAGCCGGATATGACGCGCGCCGTTTGAAGTTTGGATTACGAGTCTGAAAACTACTGCTGTGTTATGTTATTCCTGTTGGGGATTTTTCATTTCATTAAGTATAAAAGAAAAAAAGAAGTTACACAAAGTCTGGGAAATCACGAGAGGTGTACAGTATGCAATAGATATTAGGCTACACAACATTAAAATTCATACCAGTTTTTAAAAAAATCAGTATTGTTTATCATCATATGCTGATCAGCCGTCATTAATCAAGATCAATAAAAAACAGAAGACAGAAGGAATGCCGATTATATAACGACCATTCTCACCAACGGAACCCTAAGGCATAGTTTAACCTAAACAACGGTATACAGCAATAAATTTAACTACCACGGTGCGTCTGTATCACCTTTCATTGTTAAAAAAAAACTATCAACCTTAAATTCACTGCTCAGTATTGATACTCAGTATACTAAGAAGTTCAAATCGTGTGTCTTTTTCTCTCATGCAATAGTTTATTTAATTACTATGCTTGTCTTATTCACATGACGGTGCTACGTGCGCAGTGTTTTCAACAAAATAGGAAATGTCATGCAAGGAAAAGGGGCACAAGGACGAGACCCACAGACCCGCCCGAGGGTGAGCATGAAAATTCATCATGCAGGAGGAATGTGACACCTTCTGAGAATGAGGGTAATAATGATACCAACAATGAAATGATTGTAATAGAGATAATGATGATAAGGATAATTCCAATGAAATGATGTTTATAATGCTGATGATGATAAGGATAATTCCAATGAAATGATGTTTATAATGCTGATGATGATAAGGATAATTCCAATGAAATGATGTTTATAATGCTGATGATGATAAGGATAATTCCAATGAAATGATGTTTATAATGCTGATGATGATAAGGATAATTCCAATGAAATGATGTTTATAATGCTGATGATGATAAGGATAATTCCAATGAAATGATAGTTATAATACTAATGATGATGATGATAATTCCATTGATAATGATAGTTATAATGCTAATGATGATGATGATAATTTCATTGATAAAGATAGTTACAATGCTAATGATGATGATAATTCCAGTCATAATGATAGTAATAAAGATAATGATGATAATCTTAATGATAGTAATAATGATGTTAATAGTAATGATTATAATAATAACAATAATGATGATAATTATGACAGTACTCATGCTAAGGATAAAAAAGGCTAGTAATTATGGTATCAATAATAATAGTAACTATAATAATGATATCGATAATCATAACAGGGGACTGGTAATGAAAATGAAAATAAAAGTAAAGGTAATGTTAACAAAAATAGTGGTTATCATTATTAATATCACTGCCATTGTTGTCATTACTATAACGATAACAGTGATAATAATAATGGATTATAATGATAATAATAATAATAATAATGATTGCAAGAACAACAAAAATGTCGGTATAGAAATGAAATAAAACATATAAACGAATAATAACAACAAAAATGACATGATAATGTAAATGAAGTTTGTATGTGTGTCTACTTATTTATATATCTATCTATTTATCCAGTACTATCTCTCTCTCTCACTTTGATTTCTCAATTCTCTCTGACTCTAGATGCTCCTTTGTCTCTCTGTCTCTCTCTCTCTCTCACTCTTTTTCTCTCTCTCTCTCTCTTTCTCTTTCTCTCTGTCTCTCTCTCTCTCTCTGAGAATTATATAGAATGCTAACATATGATATTAAATACAGAAATAAATCAAATACAAATATCATACTAATGTCGTAAGGCAATCGCCGGGTCAGGTCAGGTCAACTTTGATTGATGGCTAATTCACGCATAGGCATCTTTCCCAAGTACCTCGACCCTCAAAATGAGCTTAATCGATTGTCACGCCCCGTACATTCCAAACTACCTTCCCACGTAACCGTTGGGGACGTCGGATGCTGCACTACCGCTGACGCCTGATTTCTCCGCCTGTTTACACGTGTTGTGATATTGTTTATTGCTGTGACCATTGTGCTGTAGTGAATATATCTATCGTGCACCATAACGTCAGACTGTCTGCGTCATGGAATAAACCTGAACTCTCTCTCTCTCTCTCTCTCTCTCTCTCTCTCTCTCTCTCTCTCTCTCTCTCTCTCTCTCTCTCTCTCTCTCTCTCTCTCTCTCTCTCTCTCTCTCTCTCTCTCTCTCCCTCGCCCGCGCCACGCTTGAATGTAAACAAACATCTCAGAGAGCTCTCTACTTTTTAAGGAAATTTCTGGGGATTTAGCGATCTGCTGGCTTCCATCCTTGGCAGAAATAGAGAGTGAGCACCAGTCAACTGTTTTGTGGCATATAGGTTTTTGAGGGTATTGGACTTAGCCAGTAAATAGCCTAAAAAATTTAAAATTTTCGTTGCTTCCCTCTCGCGCGGATTTCCCCGGTCTGCGCATGCGCAGTACGGGGTGTGGCGTGGTGACGTCACGCCTACGTCATTTTACCCCGCTAGAGATTGTTGCCGACTCTGAGGTTAATAAAATTTAGACAATATGAACTACTCTGGCCCTGGCACCCTTGCCGATGTTGAGGACGATCTCGCCCTCACTGACAACGAGGATGACGTAGATAATCACTGGCCACCATTAAAACCCATGGATCATTCTGGTTCTGCTCCCTTGCATCAAGCTAAGGCCCCCCACCCTACCACTCAGCCTCTCACCTTTACCAAGCGACCCATGGAGCAGGTGTCGGATTCGAGTGAACCGTCGTCTCCCACTCCTAAGTCATCCAAGCTCACTGAAACATCTCTACCCATGGCTCGCAAACTTTCTCCATACAACCTTGATCCCTACAGGTCATCTAATGCTTCTTATGTCCCTCCTGCATTTGCTCCAAGAGACTCGTATGTCAAGCTTATGTTCCTTGACAACCCAGGTGTGGATGTGAAGATTCGGTGGCTTTCTGATGTTACCAAGACATTCTGCCTTGAACGTGAATTAGCCGAGGTGAAAATGTCAGCTGTCACCTCCCGTTTTGTATACATCTCACGAAGGCGTGCTGACATCATACAAAGAGCCACAGAAGGGGAGTTTTTGTCCTTGAAGCTTGATGTTCAAGACTCGGTTGACAGACCAAGAAAATTCCCCTCGTATCTTATCACCCGGTACCCTGTCGGCATGGACCCGTCACTAGCCAAGGAGCTTCCTGGCATATACACAGCGCGTCGCTTCCACCAACATGGCACACCCATCAACAGGCTCGTCGTCACCTGGAGCCTTCCAGACCCACCACCACCAACATTCTGCTTCAGCTTCCTTCCTTGCCTTCCACCCAGTGAGCTTAGAAGGATGAAAGATGAACAGCCTTGGTGCTACAAGTGTTGGGGAATTGGACATATCTCCCGGTACTGTTCTGCCTCCTCCGACAAGTGTGGCTGGTGTTCCGGCACTCACTCTTCCCGCACCTGCCCACACCGCAATCCCCAGCAGCCCACCACCACTGATGCTAATTCTACATCGGAGCAGTCTTCACCCCCCACCCCAGACACAACGATGTGGAAATGCCCTCGCTGTCACCAACCTGGAGTGAATGTGTGGCATGGCTGTGCCAAACGCTCCCCATCTGCTGCCTCGCACACTGCCCACCCCTCCCAGCCATTACCACCACCACCACCGCCACCACTACCACAACTACCAATGGGCGCTGCCTCACTACCTCCAGCTTCTACCCAGACTGAGTCACCACAAATCCTTGCCCTTCGTGAGGCCGTTTCCAACTTGACGGCACGATGCGCAGCAGTCACAGCACGTTTTGATGCTATTGAGTCTCACATCGAAGGTCTGGCAGCCCAGCAAGCTACCACTGAGCGCACCCTCGCCACACTCGTCGACTCCAACCAAACCATCATTGCAACTGTTACCACCTTCTCCGAGAAAATGGAATACCTCGCTGCTGGCTACGAAAGAATTTGTGACCATCTTTTCAAGAAGCTACCACGAATCACACCTCAGAGTGATACTGCCTCAACGTCATCGTCCCCACCAGTCTCCTGTACACCTAGACACGAACTTCACTAGCAGGATGCAGCTTCACATTATCTCCTGGAACGCCTGTGGAATGAGGACTTACTCAAAGCTTGCTTCACTTAAAACATACATAGGTCACCACCATCCACATGTTATATTCATACAAGAAGCTTTTGTAGGTGGCCACATGCCCGGGGAAGATGCCCCTCCACTCCCAGGCTACATCCCTTATGTCCATTACGCCAGAAACGGCCTCGTGAGCTACATTCATTCTTCAATATCCCATATACTCCTGCGCTACTCTACTGATAACGACATGACATTCCAGCTCTTTGAAGTCACTGTGGGTGATGGGAAGCTGCGGCTCTGCAACGTCTACTCTGCACCTGGAAGGATCAACCTCCCTGCTCTCCCTACTGCTCCTTCTCATGGCATAGTTTATATGGGTGACTTTAATGCCCGCCACCCTGCCTTAGGTGATCTCTCCCCCACGCCGAACCGTAGTGGATTGCCTCTCCTTGAATATATCCGTCGCCACCACCTCACTCACTGGCCCACTGGGGCGCCACACACATCCGAGGAGGCACGCTTGACCACATCATCACTTCCGGCTTGGTGGCGTCGCAAGTCAAGTGTTTCTCCATCCAGGCTCTCTTCTCTGACCACATCGCTCTTGGCCTTCAGTATACACTGCCAGTTGGACCTTCCCTTCCTCAGACTCGCCTCCGCATCACTATCCCTCCGAAGTACTGCCCCAACTATGTCTCCTACATCTCCAGTCTTCTATCAACATTTGATTTCCAGTCACCAGACAGACTATACTCCTCCTTGGTTGACTCTACACACAACTTTTACACCTTTTATGTGACACGACCACATGTAAAACGACATCTTGAGACCCAGGCCTGGACGCTGGATCAACGTATTCTTCTGGCAGAAAGGAAGACAGTGGAAGATGGACGCGCTTTCCAGAAGCAACCAACACCTGCTCTCCTCCACCAGTACCAGGCGTCCAGAGATGATCTCGTTGGTCTTCAGCAGTGTGTTCATACTGAGTCTTGGAGGAAGTTTACTGATTGCATAAATTATCAGACCAGTGTCGGCTCCATGTGGCATTTGATTAACAGAGTCATCAAGAGGAAACCTCCAAGCGCTTTCCACCATAGCCCCACCCAATATGCACAGGACTTGATAAATACCTGGTCTGAGCAGGCACAGGCATGCAATCTTCCCATTCATATTCAAGAGGCTCTCTCCACTCACAGGAACACTCGCAGTTTGCGCCTAATGACTGCATTACTACGAGCGGATGAAGAAGACAACTTGCTTATCACGGAAGACGAACTGCGCCGTGCTCTCGCCAGGGGTAAGTCAACGGCACCCGGGGATGATGGTGTCACCTACCAAGTCCTCCGCCTCCTCGTCAAAGTCCCTGGTAATCCTTTGCTGCAGTTGTACAATCTTTGCTTCATCAGGGGTTATGTGCCCCTTGCGTGGACTTCAAGTACTGTTGTGCCCATCCCCAAGCCTGGTACAAACAAGTTCAGGCCGATCTCATTGACCTCCTGTTTCTGTAAAGTGCTTGAGCGTATATTCCTCACCCGCCTCATGTTCCGACTCCAAGACAAGTTATCTCCGCGGCTGTATGGTTTCCTGCCACAGAGGAGTACCCACCACTGCCTGATGGACCTGTACGCCCGCCTCTCCCGCACCAGTGTGGTAGCATTTCTTGACCTCAAGAGTGCCTTTGACATTGCCAACAGAGAGGTTATTCTTGACCAGCTAGTTGATTTTGGTGTCCAAGGAAATCTTCTTCAGTGGATCCGTGGTTATCTCAGCAACAGGACCTCACGTGTGATTTTTAAAGGCGCATGTAGTGAGTACAAGGAGTTCGAACTTGGTACTCCACAGGGAGGGGTTTTAAGTCCCTTCTTATTCAATGTACTGATGCACCGCTTGCTGACTCTTCTTCCCGAAACTCTCGGCACAACTGTCACCTGCTACGCCGATGACATTTGTGTACATTCCACCTCTGCTGCCGATCTTCAGCGCTTCCTTCAATCGTTCTATGAGTCGTCCTCAGCCTGCGGCCTTGTCCTCTCCCCAGATAAGAGTAGAGTGTTCTCTCCCCGGGCCCCAGAACACTTCCTGTATTCACTGTGGGACACAGTGTTGTCCCACCTTGCACACAGTACATGTACCTGGGAACGCCAGTGCACATCTCTCCAGCCATACCTGCTCGGCAGCGCGTCCATCCTATCATCCAAGATCTCATCCACCGTCTAGAACGACGCTTTCTCCCCTTCAAGTGGCTTACCAACAATGTCGCTGGTGTCTCCATTCCCTTAGCTAAGACCATCTATATTGCATTCATCCGGTCAGTCATAGACTATCTCTCTCCAGCCCTCAGTCAGCTTTCTCAGACCACCTTACAGCCCTTAGAAAAATTCCAGAATAAAGTGCTGCGGTACATTCTTGGGTGTCCCACCTCCACTAGAATAGTGAACATGTTGACTGAACTGAACCTTCCTTCAGTTGTGGAGAGAATACGTGCCAACGTTTCCTGCATCAGCGTCAAGTGTCTGCTCTCTCCCCATACTGCTCCACACTATGCTCATGTCCTGAGAACCTCACTTGATCCCGCTGCGCCCCGTCCTCCTCTTCGTCCTGGCGTTCGCACCCTTGTCAACATAGTGACCTCCACCCTGCAGCGTCTTGATCTTGATGTCCCTGTGGCTGAGGTTGATCATGGGCCACCTCCCTGGAGGATTCCTCAGCCTCAAGTCACCTTCACGCCCACCTCCAAGACAGACCCTCCGCCTCTCCAGAAACAACTTGCTCTGGAGCACATTGCCACACTCTCCTCCTCCATCCCTGCCGCGCACCATATCTATGTGGATGGGTCCGTGCAACGAGATGGCAGTGCAGGCTGCGCCATCTACTCTCCTGATGTGGACCTGCCAGAAGAAGGCTGGGTGTGTCGCAGATTACCTAACTCTTCCAGCTCCACGTACTGCGAGCTACAGGCACTCCTGCTGGCTGTCAACTTCATCTGTCAGCGACGAGTAAATGGTGCAGTGATGTGTGACTCCCAGTCTGCCCTTCAAGCCATATCGTCCCCACAGCCTGCTTCACATCGCTCAATCATCCACCAGATCCTTCAGCAGTTAGTTACAGCCCAGGAACACTACCTCCGCATTATATTTTTATGGATTCCCTCCCATGTGGGCATAGCTGCCAACGACAGGGTGGACCTCCTCGCTAAAAGTGCCTGCGAATTGCCGCTGCCTCACTATGCCACACCCTCCCTTCCTTGCTACAAGCGGATCATACACTCTGCCGCTCTTCTCCCTACTCTCCACCGCATGGATGCTGAGCGCGCCCAGAGCGTATCAATACAACATTTCGACCACTTCCGTCTCACTCCTCCGAGGTATCGCCGACACGGACTCATGGTTCGCAGACACAATATTGTATCTGCCCGGCTTCGACTGGGGTACAGGCCACTGTGGCAGGTCTCGGGGGCGGGAGACGTACTCCACTACTCCACCTGCAAGCTGTGTGACCGTCCCAACGCTAACAGCCTCCACCACTACTGCCTCGAGTGCCCCTCGGTGAGAGGCTTGCTGCCCCGGAGCCAGGATTTAATACATGTATGCCAATTCCTGCTAGCTGATAGTAATTTGGACATTGTTTTGGCCCAACACCCTCACTTTGGTGGGTGCTAAAGTTTGACTCTAGAAACACTCATCTTTGTATTTTCAGTTTATTTATTATTTATTTTACCTTCATGTACAGCCTCACTGCACATACCAACGTGTCATGCGTGACACGAGTACTATGTATATGATAATGTACTAATTAATGTATAAGGCCTGTCGCTCTATGAGCGTAATAAATTGATGAAAACAAAAAACAATCTCTCTCTCTCTCTCTCTCTCTCTCTCTCTCTCTCTCTCTTTCTCTCTCTCTATTTCTCTTAACCCCTATTAGGAAATAACATAGGCTTACCTACAGTCTAAGAGGATAATTGATGATATAGACTATTTTTTAAAAGATAAATAAACTAATCAGGAAACAAACAAAGAAAGATCCTCAAGCTGGCCTAGAGAGAGCTGGGTCACAGATTTTCGTCCTTCCTCTTTTGCAAGGAGTCACCCGAGCTCGGTACTATTGCGTGAGATATTCATTTTTAGTGGGATTTGGTATTATTAGTGTTGATAACAACAACACATGTTTCCTGGAAAACAGGAAACATGAAATCAACAGGAGCTGGAAAACAGAAAACACGAAACCAACAGGAGATGGAAAACAGAAAACACGAAACCAACAGGAGATGGAAAACAGGAAAATTGATAGGAATTGAAAAATAAAAGCAAAAGTAAGTGAAATTCTGAAATTTAAAAACAACAGAAACTGAAAAAACGGAAAAAAGTGAAATCAAATCAACATGAATTGCAAAATGAAAAACCTGGTGAACGATTAACGGAAAATTAAGAATAAGAAGTAAAAAAAAAAACGACGAACAGCACTTCTTTTGAATCGGCGTCAGGGATATGAATCTTGCTTACCGTCCTCCAGTTCAGGATTGAAAGTCATCGTAAGAGAAAGAGACAAGAAATAAATGTCGGCTTGATCTAAAGACCGCTTTAGTTTCACTTTTTTTTCTTTTTTTTATCAATCTTTACGTGAGCGCCGTAATTTGCCTACAAGGATATATACATGCATTTTCCTCCAGAATCCTTCGTTGAATATGAAAAAATATGCTCGTTTTCTTTTTTTTGTCTTGGGGCTAACAGGGGAGACATTTTTATTTCGTGCAATGTGTACCGTTGCCAGAAAGATTAGAATGTGAGGCAAGAAAATGTGTGAGAGAGAGAGAGGGACAGAGAGACATAGACCGCAACTCAACCTTCAGATTGGAAATAATAGTAAAGTCATCATCCTATCGATAACCATCCCCGAAATGAAACATCACGAATAAAAATACAATCTTACCACAGTCCGCAGTAACGGAAATCAAAAGGAGAAAAAAAAACGGTTTTCAAATTTTCAAATTCATAAAGCGCGCGCTCGGTGACGTCATCGGCCTTCGTGCGTTCGACAGTGACCTAAAAACTTTGAAAGAATTCTCGCGTGGTCGGATATTTCCTTACTTACCGCTGAGGCATGGCTGGTGAGGTGTAGTTATGATTATTACTATTATTTTTTTTAGTTTCGGTGAAGTGCTTTTATATTTTGAAATAAGAAATAGGAGTTATTGGCAATTGGTGTTTTTTGCTGACATGCTATGCTGTTCGTG
>NW_028234440.1:15123458-15125958 GCF_977035675.1 Penaeus japonicus
TGGTAGTGTTCAGAGGGTAGATGTTACATTGTGATATGTGAAATGATTTGCTTTATAAGGTGATATTGATATGTGATGGTTTGTGATATAGACATGAGTAGTGACAGGTGTGATAATTTTTATAATTGATTTAGGCCAGGAGTCAGGGATGAGGGGGTAAATTATCTTAGAATTGGGTATTTTATGAGAGTTGTGGGGTAATGGAGTCTCAATAAGCATCTCAGAATTGTCTCTCTAAAGCCAGTGACCTGCAAATGCAAGCAAGCAATCTGAAATATCAGATATCCCCTAGACATTATGGCATGGAGCATCATAAGTCAGTATTTTATTATTTATCAGTATGTTACTAAGAGGAATATATAGACAGCTAGGAAATTATATTTTGGGCTGTTATTTCTTTCTCTTGTAAAATTAAAAGTAGATAAATCTTCCCAAATGCTGTCATAACCTAATGTTGTATTGAATATGTTCTTTGTGGGTATTGCTATAGCTGACACAGGAGACATGTGCAATCAGAATAACTTTTTTAGTTAGTATAGTATGATTTTACAAGTTCTGTAGCCCCTGACTTAGGTAGGCCCTTTTTTTAAAAGAAGGAGTTTCCCCCCAAGAACCGTTTTCCGAAAAGGGAAAGGGAAAAAAAGAAAAGAAAGGAAAAAACTTGGAAGGGGGAGGAGGAGGAGGAGGAGGAGGAGGAGGAGGAGGAGGAGGAGGAGGAGGAGGAGGAGGAGGAGGAGGAGGAGGAGGAGGAGGAGGAGGAGGAGGAGGAGGAGGAGGAGGAGGAGGAGGAGGAGGAGGAGGAGGAGGAGGAGGAGGAGGAGGAGGAGGAGGAGGAGGAGGAGGAGGAGGAGGAGGAGGAGGAGGAGGAGGAGGAGGAGGAGGAGGAGGAGGAGGAGGAGGAGGAGGAGGAGGAGGAGGAGGAGGAGGAGGAGGAGGAGGAGGAGGAGGAGGAGGAGGAGGAGGAGGAGGAGGAGGAGGAGGAGGAGGAGGAGGAGGAGGAGGAGGAGGAGGAGGAGGAGGAGGAGGAGGAGGAGGAGGAGGAGGAGGAGGAGGAGGAGGAGGAGGAGGAGGAGGAGGAGGAGGAGGAGGAGGAGGAGGAGGAGGAGGAGGAGGAGGAGGAGGAGGAGGAGGAGGAGGAGGAGGAGGAGGAGGAGGAGGAGGAGGAGGAGGAGGAGGAGGAGGAGGAGGAGGAGGAGGAGGAGGAGGAGGAGGAGGAGGAGGAGGAGGAGGAGGAGGAGGAGGAGGAGGAGGAGGAGGAGGAGGAGGAGGAGGAGGAGGAGGAGGAGGAGGAGGAGGAGGAGGAGGAGGAGGAGGAGGAGGAGGAGGAGGAGGAGGAGGAGGAGGAGGAGGAGGAGGAGGAGGAGGAGGAGGAGGAGGAGGAGGAGGAGGAGGAGGAGGAGGAGGAGGAGGAGGAGGAGGAGGAGGAGGAGGAGGAGGAGGAGGAGGAGGAGGAGGAGGAGGAGGAGGAGGAGGAGGAGGAGGAGGAGGAGGAGGAGTAGGAGCAGGAGGAGGAGGAGGAACAGGAGAAGAAGGAGGAGGAACAGGAGGAGGAACAGGAGGAGGAGGAGGAGGAGGAGGAGGAGGAGGAGGAGGAGGAGGAGGAGGAGGAGGAGGAGGAGGAGGAGGAGGAGGAGGAGGAGGAGGAGGAGGAGGAGGAGGAGGAGGAGGAGGAGGAGGAGGAGGAGGAGGAGGAGGAGGAGGAGGAGGAGGAGGAGGAGGAGGAGGAGGAGGAGGAGGAGGAGGAGGAGGAGGAGGAGGAGGAGGAGGAGGAGGAGGAGGAGGAGGAGGAGGAGGAGGAGGAGGAGGAGGAGGAGGAGGAGGAGGAGGAGGAGGAGGAGGAGGAGGAGGAGGAGGAGGAGGAGGAGGAGGAGGAGGAGGAGGAGGAGGAGGAGGAGGAGGAGGAGGAGGAGGAGGAGGAGGAGGAGGAGGAGGAGGAGGAGGAGGAGGAGGAGGAGGAGGAGGAGGAGGAGGAGGAGGAGGAGGAGGAGGAGGAGGAGGAGGAGGAGGAGGAGGAGGAGGAGGAGGAGGAGGAGGAGGAGGAGGAGGAGGAGGAGGAGGAGGAGGAGGAGGAGGAGGAGGAGGAGGAGGAGGAGGAGGAGGAGGAGGAGGAGGAGGAGGAGGAGGAGGAGGAGGAGGAGGAGGAGGAGGAGGAGGAGGAGGAGGAGGAGGAGGAGGAGGAGGAGGAGGAGGAGGAGGAGGAGGAGGAGGAGGAGGAGGAGGAGGAGGAGGAGGAGGAGGAGGAGGAGGAGGAGGAGGAGGAGGAGGAGGAGGAGGAGGAGGAGGAGGAGGAGGAGGAGGAGGAGGAGGAGGAGGAGGAGGAGGAGGAGGAGGAGGAGGAGGAGGAGGAGGAGGAGGAGGAGGAGGAGGAGGAGGAGGAGGAGGAGGAGGAGGAGGAGGAGGAGGAGGAGGAGGAGGAGGAGGAGGAGGAGGAGGAGGAGGAGGAGGAGGAGGAGGAGGAGGAGGAGGAGGAGGAGGAGGAGGAGGAGGAGGAGGAGGAGGA
>NW_028234440.1:15138458-15143458 GCF_977035675.1 Penaeus japonicus
TTCTTGCTTAGAGCTCAAGCTTAGGTTCTGAAACAGCAAGTAGATACTTCATAACTGCTGGATCTTAAGAGAAAACTTGTAGATAAAAAGAGAAATCCCGGTGTACTTAGATGCTTCACCCAGAAACCACCTTTTGTAGTCTCAAGAAAGTCACTTTAAGGTCAGAGAGCTTCTTGAACTGCATTACTTTCTGTAAGACCAAGAAAGACGCCAACCACCAACTTCCAGGGAAGATGAGCAATGATCAGTTTGATAAGTGTCATTACCACCATTGAGAGGAGCTAATGCAATTAGAATAAATATGGGTACTTATTGAAAGTGTGAGGCATGACAGGTTTGCATAGAGGAAAACAAAAAAAAAGTCTTTTGACACTTCATTCTAGCAGTTTGAGAGTAACTACTGCTCATGCTAAAGATGATAAACTTCATTTTTTCATAGAAATTAAAACCCCTTGTTAAAGATAACCGCAGGTAGAGAAGGGACACTTGATGGTCATGAAGACAAAAAGTTGCATTCAGCTCCCTTGCAGCCTGTTCCGTCCTTTTCTACTGCGGGTATTTTTTTATTTCATTTTAATCGTTTTCCCACCTAAGAATTCAAGAAATTTATGCCTTCAAGATTGCACTGTAGATAGTGATATGATATGTAAAGATATGAAATTTACACAAGAAAATTTAATATCTAGTATGATTTGAATAGAAAAAGAAAAAATCATCATAAAACAGAATAAGAAGCAATTTTGAAAAACACAACACCTGATTGGAAACAGTGCTAATCCATGTTCCACTAATATCCTTCCCCCTTCCCCCCCATTCTGTAGGATTGAGCGAGGAGGAGCTGCTCATCCGGGCAAGGGAGGAGCGCGCAGCCATCGTTGGCCGGTACGATCTCGGCCGCGAAGAAGGGGCTGTCATAGACCCATGGGAAGACCCAGAGTTCGAGGTCTATCACGCCACAGACAGATATGGATTTATACAGTGAGTTTTGCCGGTTTGATTGTGCGTTTTTATATGTAGTTAGGCATGTGGGTATCTATATATTTGTGTATATATGATGGAATATATATATTGCATTTTTCTATGTACGTGATATGATTAGTTCATCCATGTTTGTGATTATGTTGCTATGTTCATAGGTATGTATGTATGCATTTTGACCATATGTAATTACATATGTCTGTATGTGTTGTATTTATAAATGTATGTATATTAGTGTGTTTCCATATGTAGTTAAGTATGTATGCATATAGGTATTTTTAAACTCCATTAACCCGTTAACGACGGATGACAAGATAACACGTCTAGTGGTTTTTGGGCTACACGACGGGGACGCGTTACTTTGTCCAGCCCGGGGCGCGGGCGCTGGCTCGCGGCCAGTGCGGCCGAGAATCCCGACGCGTTAGGCTTATGCGTTCAAGAGTCCCGGAATTTTGGTCTATTTAAGCCGGATTGGCCCCGTCGGGAACGGGTTAATGTACAAATGTATAGGTATGTAGGGATGTATGGCAAGGTACCTTCAAAGCTAGACTAATGTTCCTAGCTCAGTTTGTTTTTGTAGATGATTGGACAGTAACATGAATTGATTCCTTAGACTTATTTAGATGAAACTGATATTTTATTTATCATATCTGCCTCTGTTTGCATTACTTATACATGGTTAGATTGTACTAAGTTGCGTATCTCTTATGATCCTGCAAGATCTTACTACTTTACATTTGATGGTAATTAAATGCTTGATTTATTGCTATTGCTTTTTGAAGTAATTTGTGTTTCACATCATTTGCAATGTATCTTTTGTTTGCATATCACCTGTTTAACCCATTCACGCCGGGGCCGTTCCGGCTTTGCGCGGTCGCAATACCGGGGTTCTCGAACGCATAAGCCTAACGCCTCGAGATTCTCGGGCGCACAAGCCGCGAGCCTGGGTTGCCCGCTCGCTCTACCCGAGCGTGCGGCTTCCCCTCATAGCGCGTCCAGGGCGTCTGACGAGAAAACCACAATACGTGCTATCACGTCACCCGGCGTGAATGGGTTAAGAAGTAGAAAAGTAATGTTAAACAATATAAACAGTTTGTAAATGGATATTCCTGCTGTGTTTTACAAAGAGGTTTTATTCACGACTCCAGGTGCTCCTCCATGTTTAACTGTGGCATACAGCATTTGCCTTGGTCTGGGGCAACTGGAACACTAGTTGTTAGATCTGTTTTGTGTGTGTGTGGAAGAATGAATACCTGGTATGTACCATTTCATATCACATCAATCAAAATTACAAAATTGCTTAAAGACAAACACACACTATCCTTTTTCTCCATTGACTACAGAAATCACCAGCATAATAACCCCAAACATACCATTCCTCCCCCACATACCATAAACACCCACCTCCCCTTCTGGTAGACTCAAATGTCCACCTCCCCTTCTGGTAGACACAAACGCCCACCTTCCGTTCTGGTAGACTTAACTACTCACCTTCCCTTCTCGCACCCGCAGTGACAACCGTCTGCCTCAGGCCCGTTCCAAGGAGGAGGAGAAGAGACTGGAGATCGAGATGTCCAGGATACCCAAGTGGACCAAGATGATCAAGACATGGGAGAAGTACTGGGACAAGGAGAAGTTCTTCAAGCGTGTCTACAAGGGGATTCCTGACCGGTTTCGAGGCACTGTCTGGGCCAAGCTGCTCTACCTGGAACAGATCAAGCAGGAGCAGAAGGGGAAGTACGAGGTAGGCGAGTGGATCATCATTGACATCACCATCATCATCACCACCATATGTTTATCAACCCTATCATCATTACTATTATCATGACTATTATTTTTGCTATTATCATCTTTATTTGCCTTTATCTCTATTATAATGATTATGATTATGACTATCACTGTCTCATTTTAATCATTCTATTTATTATTTTCATTTGTCTCATCATCGTCAATTTGTCAACAGGAAATGAGAAGACTCGGACGCAAGTGGTCCACGGATGTACGACAGATCGACTTAGATGTAAACAGAACCTACAGAGACCATTCCATGTTTCGTAAAAGATATGATGAGAAGCAGCGGCAACTCTTTCATATTCTTGGTAAGGACTTGATGAGTGCCTTGCATGTCAGTTGATGAAAATAAAGAAAATAAAATGTGTTTCAGCTAAATTATATAGAGCTTCATCTAAGTTAAGTGTTTTTATATACCTTTTTTAGGGCCAAACTATTTTCCATCACATTTTTTACCCATACCCCATTATGCTGTGGTTATCATAAAAAATGATATTTAGATTTAGATAATCATGCATTTCTTAGGCATTAAAGTTCTAGTCATACCAGCTGTATAACTGGGATTACATACCAAAATCATCATACCTAGGGCAGCCAAACACAACCATGCAACCTTCTCTTGGTATCATCAACCTTAGCATGCTTAGCGGTAAGTGAATGCAGAGATTTCAATGCAGGCGCATACTGATAATCTTGATAAATCTCTTACTTCCCTCGCTCTTCTTCCTGCAGTTGCATACTCAATGTACAACCAAGAGGTGGGCTACTGCCAAGGTATGTCCCAGATTGCTGCGTTGCTACTCATGTACCTGAATGAAGAGGATGCGTTTTGGGCCCTCTCGGCTCTCATGTCCTCCCCCAAGTATGCCATGCATGGTGAGTATAAAGTTGAGAGAGGATGTCTTTTTATAAATTTGGGAAGTGTATTATGGTTGAAAGTGTGACAATAGAATAGAATGTTTTATATAACTATGTGTAGGGGAGGTGGACTGGGAGGAGGACTTCATATTGCTTGTGATAAGCTCTCCCTAAGTATAATGTTGTAATTTGGGTTTAGGGTAGGTGCTGCATTCATTTTAATAGAAACATGTATATATGTGAATATGATACTTATTGCTTATCTCAGCTGCTAATAGACTCTAATCTTACAGGTTTCTTCATTCCTGGATTCCCAAAGCTCTTACGGTACCAGCAGCACCATGACAAAATCCTTGAAAAGTTCTTGCCAAAGCTTAAGAAGCACTTGGAGAGAAACTGCATTGATTCTGGCCTGTATACCCTAAAATGGTTCTTTCAATGCTTTCTAGATAGGGTACGTCCCGTTTTACACGTTGGTCCATGACGGCTAAGTAAATTATTGCATTTTGTACCTTTGTGATGTGCCCTAAAATGTATTTTAATTCTATCAAAAGAGGGCCATTATCATAGAAAGGGACTGTATATATAACAAAAACAGAAATGATCACTAATTTCATTAGACAAGTTGAGAGTACATCTCGGAAATCAAACCAGATTTCACCTTCGTTGACTGTATATATATTTGTGCTTGTGTATATGTGTGTATTTGTGTCTTCAGGTGCCATTTACCTTAACACTGAGGCTGTGGGACATCTTCCTATTGGAGGGTGAGCGTCTCTTGGTGGCCTTTGCTTACTGTGTCCTGAAATTGCATCGTCGTCAGATCACTCGCCTTGACATGGATCAAATTTTAGATTATCTTCAAAAAAAGTAAGTGTGAGAAGAAGGGAAGGAGGCAGGGCTTCATGGCAGGTGAATCCTCGTAGATTGGTGATTCACTTTCAAGTGTAGGGACCTCTGCACGGGAAATGTTAATCTGAGAGTGTAAATGACGTCTTGAATTAATGACGGAAATTTTGTGAGCTATCGTATCATTTTCTTGTTATTTTCTGTCTTTTACAACACCAAAACTAACAACAGTTGCTGCTCACTGCATTAATTAACCCATTTACTGTAGGGGGAATATTTGTCCAATTCTGTTCCCACTACCTATATAGTGCAAGCATTATCCTGCTGTGTGATTTCCTAAGGTGTCAGGCACCCTATACTAAGGATGATAAAAAGTTTGCTTATTTATTCTTTATTCCTTATTTATTGTTGTTGTTGTTATTATTATTATTATGATGATGATGATGATGATGATGATGATGATGATGATGATGATGATGATGATGATGATGATGATGATGATGATGATGATGATTATTATTATT
>NW_028234440.1:15148458-15165958 GCF_977035675.1 Penaeus japonicus
GTAAATTGAATTTTCCCCATATCTATTCCCCCTGATCCCCAAAGGACTGCAAAGCTACAAGTGGCGTGTCGTGTTTTTGTGTCGTCTGCCATGTCACGTGTATCTGTAGGTTGCCTAGCACACCCTTAACCCTTTTATGATTTGCTTTTTTTGTCACTTTAGTATCAAATGTGAATGATTTATCAGTGTCTTATGTGTTTTCATATGTCTAGTATTGATGTGATTGATACTATCACTTTTATTGGTATGAAATTTTGTTTGTGTCCTGGATGTGCAGACCCACTATATTTTAATTTATTTTAGTACTATTATTATCATTATTTTGTTTTTGTTTTTTGCATGTTGTGGTATTCAAAATTTGTCTTGTATGTCTTAGTGGAAATACAACTAAACTCTTGCATGTGTTATTAGGTGTGAAATTCCTACAAAAGCATTCCTAGTGGTTTTATTCCTCTGAGATGACAATGATTGGAATTGCATTGGCAAGCAAAATGATTGGAATTGCATTGGCAAGCAAAAATGATTGGAATTGCAAAAAAAAACTGTGAAATGGGTATCTCCATATTTGGTGCAATTGATCTGATCTAATATATATTGCATAGATAGTACAGCCTTGAGGGGCAAGTTAACAAATGGTACAGTTGGGACACAAAAGTTAAGAAAATTTTGTGTACATAGTTTGTCTGGTCAAGAATTTCCTTTCTCGAGTCCTGTGGGAAGTGATGTGCTCAGTTTTGAAATTAGATTTAGTTAGAGAGATTTATTTGCCCTAATCTTGCAAAGATATGTAGGTAAATTGAGAAAAATCTCAATGACACTCTTGACAAGAATTAACAAAAATTCAAAATAATTCAGTAACTGATGATGAACTGTGCTTCACATATACATGGCAGATTTTGATGATCCAGATTTCAGAAAGTTGACAAAGGCTGCTTCCTCTTGGCTCGTATACTCATTCAGATTCGACCAATTCAAGGGAACGGGTTGGGTCGTCTTAGTGTCATGACTGTGCTGTGTATCTAAAGAGAGTAAGGCTGATGTGAAAAGTGTGAATTGTGTGTTGAATGGATTTTCTTGAAGTGTGTTTTGAAAGATGAAGAAAATAGAAAGAAAATATTTGCAACTTGTGTTCTTATTTTGGATTCTTGAATGGAGATGGTGATTGATCAAGGCTTTCTTTTATATTTTCATTACATTTATCTTTTGCTTCTGTACTTCTCCTCCTCCTCCTCCTTCTCCTTCTCCTCCTCCTCCTTCTCCTTCTACATCTACATCTCCCTCTCCTGCTCTTCTTCTTCTTCTTCTTCTTCTTCTTCTTCTTCTTCTTCTTCTTCTTCTTCTTCTTCTTCTTCTTCTTCTTCTTCTTCTTCTTCTTCTTCTTCTTCTTCTTCTTCTTCTTCTTCTTCTTCTTCTTCTTCTTCTTCTTCTTCTTCTTCTTCTTCTTCTTCTTCTTCTCCTTCTCCTTCTCCTTCTCCTCCTCCTCCTCCTCCTCCTTTTTAATGGCTAGGTATGAGAAGAGAATGTATGTATGTGTATGTATTTATGTGTGTATATGTATGTATGTAACAGGGATTCTAGGATGCAGGTGTATAATGTATGGAAGAAATAAATTCCAAGAGGTATAGATAGTTGCAAAAAAAAAAAGAAAGAAAAAAAAAAAAGTTTTTGCATGAGTAATTGCATGCAGATTATATACAAAATCTCTTTAGAAAATGTGATAAGAGGTAATGAGACGTGATCACTTCTGTTTCTAAAAAAGAAGAAAAAAGAAATATATCAATGCAAGTACTGAGAAGAACAAGATAAATTAGTATATTATATTTAACGAAGAAAAGAGAAAAAAGATCCAATGATACATTAATTTAAGGACATAGTCACATGTCTTGTGACTCGAGTCGCATAGAATGTAAACCCATTTCAGGTGCCATGAGAAGTGATGATGTCTTTTGGCTCTCGTAATGAATGACTCGATCATGAACAAGACAACCATAACCATGTGGACTAATGATAGTGGAAGAAGTATTAGAGTTCAGTAGATAAAGGTAGTGCATGGTGTCTTTTCGTGTAATAATCCTATGTATATAAATGTGTTTTTGTGTGTGTGTTTGTGTGTGTGTCTTGTTTTTGGGCCTGTGTACTATATGCTGTGAATATTTAGCACTGAATGCTTGCATGTGCACTTGTGAAGGACAAGGCGGCTTTACTTGTACTACAATGACCTTGTTGTCTTGCTTCTCCTTAAAGATGCAGATTTGCTCAAATTTGTGCTGTGTAAGTATAACTGTGTTTTGTTACTTAACTGTCATTGTTAGTGTCATTGTTGATATTGCAGAGGGACTTCTAAGACAGAAATGACTTCAGTTTTATTAGTAGACAAAAAGTTTTTTCAGGATTTGGTATTTTATTATAGTCTCTTCATGGATGCTTGTACTCCAGTCATTGGAATATTTATTGGAATTCATAATAATCCATGAAATTTCAAAACTCATTAGTTGTTCAAGAAGTCCAGAATATGTCTATTGGATGTGACGTAATTTTAATGCATGGCCAAATACAAATTGTTCTGATCAAATGCTGGCTGCGGCTACAGGGTCGCGGTATTCACTGGAGTGCAGCATTGATGAAGTGAGCAGCCTGGGTGGGGTCGGAGGGTCCCGGGCCTCCCTTGCCAACACATCTCTTACCTCAGCGGCCGACCTCTCCACCCTCTCCTCGGTCACCCTGGCCAGGCGCGGCGACATGGACGCAGCTTCCATCCAGTCGGGCCGCTCCCTCATCTCCCCTGACACGCGTTCTGTGCAGTCAGTGCGCTCCCCAAGGTCCCCCACGGAGAAGTTCAGACACTCCAACAACCACTCGCCATCCCAGTCGCTGCCCACCCAGACCAATGGTGACGTTCACAGCGATGCAAGGTCGATTCAGAGTGATGGTGAAGTCGTGCATAATGGCTTGGCGGGCAGCCCCCCCCACAGCCCATCCACCCCGAGGCCGTCCTGTTTGTCTGTGAGTCAGACGACCTTGCAAGACGGCGAGGCCCTGCAATCTGAGCCTGCCACGCCGAAGGCCACGGAGACGCCTGACACAGTACGCATCTTCGTGCCATACTCAGGGAACACAGAATCAACAGCATCAAAATCTCAAGCCCCGAGAACTCCTCCGCCTGCAGGAGAACACCCCAAGTACATTACTTCGAGCCCCGACGATCCTAACAGGATCACAATTCGCGTCGACAGGGACGAAGCTCTCTCCTCCCCAAGAGGGCTGTCTCCGGGACCAAATACCTCCTCGCGAAATTTTGCAGACTCCCAAGATCTTCCCTCCCAAAGCTTCTCGTCATCGATTCTGGATGATTCGTCAGATCTCTCCACCACACTACGCGAGACGAGCTTCACGCAGGACATCTCCCCGCGGATGAGACCTTCCTCAGCCCCCATATCCCCCTCACTGCCGAAGCTGCAGACGGCTCGATCTCGCCCCATCACGCTAGATAGTCCAGAATACAGTGAAGGTCTCTTATAAGTACAAGTTCAGCATCCTGGGCTTCTGACTCCGAGCTTGGTTGGTTATATATGTATATAGCTATTGGTACACTGGACTTGTAGAAAAGATTATAAATTTGAGTTTATTTAGAATACTGAATTAAAGTTTATTGTAAGAATAAAAGTCAGCAATATGAATACAGATATTACTGTTGTCTGCTGTTTGAAAGTTCTCAGATCTGTGTAAATTGATACTTTTTGCCAGAGTAGAGAGAAGTCCAAGTCATGCTAAAACATTGTTGGTTGACGTGTGAGTGACCGAGTGCGTGTGTGTGCGTGGGTGACTGTAAGAGCTGCAGGCTCGTTATTAGTAAGTGTACTTAATAGAATTGGTGTTTCTAGATGATCTGTCACTCCTGTTATTAGAGAGCCAATTCTAGGATATTTTTGTATGACTCCTGTTCTAGTCTTCCTTATTTTTCCCCTTTCCTCTTGGTGATTGGCCAGTAGGTCTAGGAGGGCGAAGCAGAGTTGCTGCAACCCGCAGGGCCCCCATGACTGTTAATACTAACATGGTGGCATGACTGGTCAGGCACGCACACAGTCATGCCATCAGCCCAGTTTCATCAACTTTGCCAACCAAGGTCAAGGTCAAACGAATGGCCTTATTTTTGTAGGTCCAGTGTTTGCTAGCTGTGTGAGGTCTAGGATGTTAATCACTCGCGTTATTTTTTCCCCCTTTTTCTCCTTCCTTTTATTTTGTTAACAAAGATCATTTTTTTATCATCAACATTGCAATTTTAATTTTTTTTTTTCTCTTAATGCAACATTCCAGATGTGTTGTTAGGATTTTATATGCTGTGTTAAAACAGCTGGCGTTTCCATCATTCTATACTGTATGCTTTTTATGGGTCCAGTCAGCGTATGTACTATTACCGTGGTATAGTATTCTTTTTTTTTATATATACCCTAATTTAATTCTCCTTCAAGTATCATTTAGTGGAACCGCGCCTTCAACAAGCATATATTTGGGGACTGGATGCGGAAATAGAAATACTCACTATGCCTCTGTGCAATAATTCCAAAATTCAAGGGATCGAATCCAAGAGCCCATATGGCTAAGGCCTCGACGTAGGTAGCATCGGCGGCAAAAAAAGAAAATGAGAAAAAAATGCTCATTATCCTGTTGTATTTGCGTCATTTAGTATTTATTTGTAGATGTTTCTTCAGGCATAAATCTTGCTGTGTGATAAGTGTGTGAGTGCTTCGTGTATATATATAAATATATATATCGAGAATAAGTGCGAGGGGAGGCAGGGCAGGAGACGGACCATGCACCAAAGGCCTTTTTCAGTGTTGAGCGCAAGGGTGCCTGTGACAAGTGGTCGTTAAATGCTTCTTCTTTCTTTCTTTCTTTTTTTCTCTTGTTCGAAAGCTAGGTTCTGAATCATCTTGCTCTCTTTTGAGTTCTATTTTTTTTTTTTTTTTTTTAGTTGTTTCTTACTAAATGCCTACTTAAGGAATCCTGATGATTAGTGAGACTTTGGTCGTGCTTTTATATTTTAGAGAATAGATTAATGTTGTCTATATTGCAGACGGAAAAGAAGAAAAACATATCCATACTATTTCTTTTTAACACAATAACCCTTTCTTTTTTTTTCTCTTTTTTTTTTTTTTTTTTTGACAATACTTTGAAGCAGTATTATGTACTCAAGTACATTGTTCTCATAATATGCAAGAAAGAGTAATATAAGTGGCACATTATAAGGTAAATCTGTAGAATGTTTTTGTAATTTCATATTGGACTGTATTTTTTTACCATTCCAAGTCAAAGAGTGAAAAATGGTTAATGAAATGTACAGTATATGTGTGCACATGTATCAGCTGCATTTTCCTAGTGTGGATGATAGATGTGCACGGTTAAGGTCCAGAGTCAGTGTGACAATATACGTGCATCTAATCAGTGAAAGGACATCACTGTTTTCTGGCTGCGTAATGTTGTAGCCTTTTGCGTTTTCTTTTTTTTACCCCTTCTTTTCTCTTAAGAGCTTAAAAGGCTTGTTGTATATCCTACGTTGTAGCAATTTCTTCTTTTCCTTGAGAAAAAGCCGGGAAACACTGAGAAGTTTTCATCTCTCTTCTGATTAGTAGTTGGAAAATAGGGTCCAGTAACTCAGCACCTTGGATAAGGGAAATAAAACAATACATAGAGATGATGTATATCCAGTGAGAGAGAGTAAGTGATGGAGGGGGGAGGGGTCATACTCCCCAAGTGATTTCCTTAGAATATGCACAGTTGATTGAGCCTGAATATCAAATGAAGTTTTTAATTCTCCATATTGTGGAGTAGAGACACAGAATCATCACTTATAATCTCTGTGAAACTAGGGCCTCATGGAAACTTGCTGTTAGTGATAAAAACATCAGGTTGACGCAGGCTAGGTCAGTGATATAGCCAATGATAGTTGGATTTCCTGCACGTACGTCGTTATATAACACCTTCACTTGTAGTTCACAATATGGAGGGTAAATGAATGTAAATTAGACTAAATGTTTGGATATTTGGATAGCAATATTGTTGCAGGCACTCATGTGATAATTTTATGTTGGTGAAGAAACGTTTGGGTCAGTTTCGTCTACAGTGCAGTCTTGTAACATAACATGCATATGTAACTTTAGGTAAAAAGTTGTTGTTAAGTATTAAGAGACAGCAAATGTCAGTCATGTGTTAACACACCACAACAACGGAGGCAGCTGAGAGTTTAATTATTAACATCAGGTTTATTTTAGCCAAAAAGCATAATATTTGGTTGTAAAGTAGGTTGAGTTCTCTTGCAGTCACTAGATTGCCCGTTCATTCATTCTACTGATCCTCATTGGCTTTCCTTTTTCTCCAAATATGCATTGGTAAAGAAATGAGACGAGGAAGGCCTTATCTATTCGTTTTATGTTCTTTCCATCCTGTGTAATGTTTGTGGGTTTGCAAAAGCACATTTTGTATTTTTGCCTTATGATTAGAATATTCCTTCTCCGACTCCTACGTCATTCTTTTTTCTGTTTCATTACCAGAGAAAAATGGAAAGTTATCTTTTGTCACAAATTAGTTTCTACTTAACTCTTGAATAAATTTCATTAATATAACCATAGTTCTGTTTTGTAAACTTGAAAAGAAAAACAAAACAAAAAGGAAGTACTCACTGAAGCCAAGAGCTGTTGTACAAAATACCGTTGGAACAGATTTTATCCCCTTCTAATACATCAGGCCACCTGTTGTGCGCAAAATCTAACCTACCAATGATATACTGTATTTCTGGAAAGCAGTATAACAAGCTCTCTCTCTCTCTCTCTCTGTCTCTCTCAGAGGGGAAGAAATGACTCAAGAGAATTTAGTTTTGCTGGCCCACTTTTTATTGTTGACATTCCTGTTCATTCCTTTTTGAAAACGGAAGGTTACCAGTGTACTGTGTATTGATAGATTTCTCTCTCTCTCTTTTTTTTTCTTCCATGTGATTATCATTGAAGTTATTACAACTGTAATATCATTATTGTCTATATTATTTTTATTATTATCATCAATATCACCATTATCAAGTAATGATTATTAATGATATTATTATTATTATTTTTATTGGAAGAAATAAATTGACTTGAAAGTATATATATATATATATAATATATATATATATATATATATATATATATATATATATATATATATATATATATATAATATATATATATATAATTTCTGCATGGCATTGGATTGTGATTAGGCACTAGTGTCATACAGGTATTCTTAAAAGGAAAAGAAAAAACCAAGATGCGAAAAGGAGACTCTTTTCAGCGGTTGTATTAGAGCCGATGTAGATTTTATTTAGATCTGAAATTAACAAAAGATAGAAAATTAAGGAAAGACTACAAAGAGGTGTATAGTTAATAAAAAATAAGTGAAGGTTTGAAATTATACTTATTCTTTGTACATTATATTGTATCAGATGTCATATTATTGTAACTGATTACTGAGAATTTATATTGATTTTATTGATATCCTCCCAGTATTTAATAAAAATTCCAAAGGAAGCCAATACTGGGAATCCAATGTGTTATAAGCACTTTGTAAGTTGTACAAGGAGATTTCAAGAGAATGTCTATCAATATAATGGTTAAATAAATTTTTAAATTCTAAGGGAATATTTTTTTTTATTCATCTCCCATTCCGGGTTTTTATTATTGCTGTTCCTGTTGCAACTACAAGTTGATAGAAATATCACCTTTAGTTAGCCATTGAAGAAGACAGTCTATATATATATATATATATATATATATATATATATATATATATATATATATATATATATATATATATATTTTTTTTTTTTTTTTTTTTTTTTTTTTTTTTTTTTTTTTTTTTTCTCTACCATTCTGAAGAGGCATGTATTTATGAGATTGAAACTACAGTTGACTTGTCCTTTGAAGATATTTTTTTAATCTAACAAAATCTTTGGGGATCAATTTTATAACAAAGACGTAACATCAGAGTTGACCCATCTGGGATAAGTCCATCTTAAAACATGCAGCCTGGGGTGGCCACCTTAAGATGTGTGTTTTCTAGTATTTTCTAGACTTATGGTATGATATGTAATGGCACTGTGATACTGACTGTCATTTAGTTACACATCGTTACACTACTGAAGGAATAAATATCTTGCAATTTCAACAATAGGAAATGTAGAGTATGAAAGTGATCCCTCCCCTCAATACGTGGGGGGATTAAAAAGATTTTTAAAAATAACATCCAGCAGTTTGGATGATGCTAATCAAATAAACAAGGCAGACATAATACCAATTTACCTGTTTGCAAATCCAAACATGTTTTGTAGCTTTATTTCCTTAGTATTGTTACCCAGAGAACAGTGCAATTAAGTAATTTAGCCTTTCTCTGTGTGTAGCAAATAACAAAAGATGAAAGTTCCGGTAAACATTTTTTTTTGTGTGCATTATATAAGTCAAAGATAAACATACACAGTTTTGAAATATGACTTTGAAATCCCTAGTGCTATACATGGCAATAATTGGGTTAATCCAACACGGTTTGCAAGTTAACTGCAACCATGATATTCATCCATTAAACCATAGACACATGATTTTTTTTTTTTTTTTTTTTTTTTCAGCCTCCACTTTTTTTCCTCACCATTTTATCTTTTATGATGGTAAGCACAGTGCAGTTCTCCAGAGATCACGAATACTTATATTCTAACTATTGTACTGTATTTGCAAAGGACGTGAATCAGACTGCATATATATTTTTTTGTTCCTTTCCTATTTAATAATGTGCCCTAGTTTTCCCCCCTATAGATCCCGATTTATAAATAACAGCAATACAATATATATATAGTTTTAATTAGCAGGATTGCAATAACTGGATTACATAGGGAATGTTTGAAGAAAATGAATAGATAAAAATAATTCAATATTATGAGATGGAAGTGTTAGTTTTTGGTTGTTCAGAACGTGACAAGAAAGAAGATATTTATTTTCCACTTGTGAGATCTATCAAACAAAATACTTACATTCTTTCAAAATCAGGAAAGTGCAAAAATTAATATTTTTGAGTAGCATAGTATATGTAAAAAGGTAATGGAATGTTTATACTAAATAAAAAAAATGTATATACATATCTATGGTAAGGTATATGTATGTATATTTATGTAAAAAGAAGGTTAATATATGTAAGTGTCACTAAAGTGGATTGTATCTTCAGACCTATGTTTTTTGTTTCATTGAAAGGAGCACCATGAAAAAAAAAACAAAAAAAATAATTGAGTTAACATCAGTGTCTGGCATCAAAAACTGCAGAATCTTAAACACTATAGTAGCAATTAATAAAGCTTACCTCACCTTTAGAATGTACGGAGTTCCTAAATGTAGATAATAACAGTAATTGATTTTGCTGTTGCACTGTTAAACACTAAAGCTTATATTTAATTACTTTAGCACACCAAATAACATCTACCATTATGTAATTGCATGACTCTCATGGATATAATTCCAAAAAAATTTATGCATGAAATACAAGTAATATATTTTGCATGAACTTGAGTATGCAGAGTAACAACTAAAGCATGCCTGTCGAGGTTTTACAGCAGCAACAGGTGGAATGCGTATGTCGACAAGGGTATACCACAGGTGGAAGCGAGAGTACAGGTATCTACGTTGGAGCAGACATTGGTCACCGGCACATGCGAGTACCGTCGGGAATGTACCCAAAGGCAGGTGCTTACAGTAGGACTTTACCTCTTGTCAGTCACTGTGCACACACTGGTAACACTGAACGCATGAATGAGGTAAACACAAGGTGGTAACTACAACAATGAGCTTGGACTTTTAATGTGTTGTGTTATGTAGGATGGAGATCATTTAGTGTAGTTGAGTAGTTATAACAGCACCATTGTATGTGGTAAATAATAGCACAATGTTGGGGTAGCATGATCATTAATTATAGTTGCACTTACTCCATATAAAAACATGCAGAGGTAACACCATTTACATTTGTTAGTCACAGACATTCAATAACAGATGGTGCATGTAAAACTATAAATACAGGTTGAACACCCAGGTCTGGTGAGTTTTTACTACTGGTAAATACAAATTTGATTAATTTCATTGATATATAGCATATGTTACCATGTTTTATCTTTAAAGATTACTTGGAAGTGAATAAAATATGTAAAATTTGTGAGCTCTAACAGCTTCATGATGATATATGCTAAATACTGAGTCAACAGATTTCCATCTTGTTTCTTTATCATGGAATCAGCCATTTGCCTCAGACGTCACATAATGGAAAATTTGAATATAAGGAAAGATAATACTAATTCTGGGAAATTAATATTCATGACATACCTCCATTCAGGAAGACACCGACTAGTTTTGCAATGCTTTACTCGTGCTATACAAGTTACACAACCCCATAACTGAAGTAAGATTAAGATTACCATTTGTTCCCCCACATTGATAAAGTTATTTAACTGATTAAAAATAAAAGGTAAGACATGCACACCCTGATAACAAAGATTAATCCTCTTACAGTTCTGAACACGGAATACTCTATCAATACAAAACATGAATTGTACACAAGTTCCGTGAGCAGTTACTACCAGGAGGACATCGGTGGGCCGAAGCTCCAGAGAGAAGTCCATGCACTGTAGACTAAGAGCCAGAGGGCTTGAGGGGCAGATATGATGATATGATTTAGATAAGGGAGAGATTGAGTGAGAATTTACATAAGAATGTATGGAAGTTTACCTAGTAAGTAGTATGAAATTCTGGAAAATATATCCAGGATTATTTTCAAGGATGGGAAAGAGAGAGAGAAAAATATATAATGTGATCCTGTCTTCATATATCCTTGCAAATTATGTATATATATATTTGAGGCTGAGGAGGCAAGACATACTGCATGACGGTAGAATATAATTTATTATTTGCCGTGATCTGTTGCATACTCACAATACAGGTTATTGAAGAGTTCAGATGTAGGTTCCACCCCCTTTTTATAAGCATGATGTAATGTTCAGTTCATAGTAGGAACTTGTAATTTCAGAATAGGAGCTGTAGAAATACTGAACTATGAGTATATTTAACCAGTTTCTACGTATAAGAAATGTCCACTTAACAATGTCTGAGCTTTAATCAATGTACAAATTATAGGAACAAAAGGTTGTACATTATTACCAAAGGAGAATGACTATAAAATCTGAAGAAATGGTGAATAATTGTTTCAATGGTTGATAATTTTTAGGTCTGTTGGCAGCTTTACTAAAAAGGTAAGGATGATATCACTAGTAATTTACTTTATTATGGTAAAGTATTCTGAAGAAAATTAACTCGACACCCAATTCTCGTGAGGAAAGCTTTTTTCTCCTCCAAGGACTGGAAACTAAATTCTCTTGTGAAATATGAGACCATATGAAATGTCTGTTGACTTTCAATGCCTTGATACTTAACACTGAATTGGAAAAAGGGAAATTAACAATACAAATATTAAAGATGAATATAGCATTTGACTTTCTTTTTTCCTAAGATCTTGCTATCATTACTGTGGTTTGCTTGCGATTAGGCATGACCAACCAACTAAAAACAAACATTTGTAGAGGCATTACTGCAGCACATTTTTGTTGTTGTATGGTATTCATTATATTTAATTAAATTCATTGAGAAAAAGGCTAAGGGTTTTATGGATTCTTATATTCTTTAATTTTGTAGTCTACTTGTAACTTTCAAGTTGAAAGAAAAGGCTGTGTATATGAAATGGCCTGTTAATAAGCTCTATTATTAACCCGTTGCTAATGGGGGATAGATTTGCTTACACTGTCTCCAGGATGGGTTTTATTTCTAAGCAAGGCAGATTCTGCAACATGTTTTGATTTTTCCCATTCCCTGTTAGTCCCTCATTGTAGAGCTAGAGCCATTTTTGTATTTTGTTTTTTTGTGTGTTTTAGTGTTAGAAATTTATATTTGTCATATCACAGGCTCCATCAATTCTGCAGTTGACTAAAATTGTAGTTCAGGGTCCATATCAACTCATTTTTTTTCTTTATACTCGATGTGATAAAAGTATTGCTGTTTTAGGGGAGGACAAAAAGCAACTTTATTTTTTCGCATTTGTGTGCTGTCACGAAAGAACATGAAACTTATAACCATCCAAAATGAAGAAGTAGGGAAGAGGAAGGAAATTTGTGCTTTTGACAGTGAGTGCCATAATAAAAGGCATCCATACTGGCACAGGGGCACATTGTATGCATTGGGCATGGTGTGAGTCACCTTCCTCCTCTCGTTCTGCCTGCACATCTTTCATCTGCGGTACTTTAGAGCAAGAGGTTGGGAACTTGCTATGTGCCATCGCTCTATAGAGATAGTGCTTGCTAGAGACCCTAGATGGGTGTCATTCAAGGCTCTGTCTCCTGCTGGTGCTAGAAGAAAGTGGTGCCATCTAGGTTTTGTAAGTGAGTTGAAAACCATTTTGCTTAGTATTATGGCAGCTATAATAATTATGACTGCAATTGTCAATATCACTCACTCATTACTTATAGTACAATAAAATAACATTGTGATCCAAAATCCCTGAATGCCATGACGCCCATTGTCAGGCAAGAAGTCCTGTGTCATGTATGACAAAAAAACACGTCATCCGTCGTTAACGGGTTATCCCACTCACGACGGGGGCATTCCAGCCTTGCATGTCACAATGCCGGGGCTTTCAGACGCTTAGGCCTAAATCAATTAAATGACTGGCACCATATTGTGCCACCCGGCCAACGGGCTTTTAAATGAGCGGTACAGTAGTGTACCACACATCCAGAGAGGGTTAATGACACACTTTTTATAACTTGGGATTAAAAATTTTGGTTATGGTGTTGAGACACAAAAGTCAGTCTCTTCTTTTATTAAAATGGATAAGAAGAAACAGGTTTTGATCAATTATATTTAATTATAAAAAGTAAAGTAGTTTTGTATTACATAACAATAACATATAACTACAATGATTTCCTTTTCTGAAAAATGTTGATCTGCAAGTTAACCCAATTTGAAAATGTATATAAATAGATTGTACTCCTGCACAGACATACACAACTATTTAATAATTATTATCTATACAGACGGTAATAATGTTGAATTTGCAAAGCACTGAATGATACTATATTGCTGGTGGTTCTCTTAAAATCTGGAAAAAAAGGGAAATTGCAAATTATTTTCATATGAATTTCATTTACACATAAAATAGACTCTACATAATAATCTTGACATTTTGTGTGTGTGTGTGTGTGTGTGTGTGTGTGTGTGTGTGTGTGTGTGTGTGTGTGTGTGTGTGTGTGTGTGTGTGTGTGTGTGTGTGTGTGTGTGTGTGTCCATCACTTTGTCCATACACACAATGAGAAGTAAAACTTACCAGATCAAAGTTTACGCTGGTGAAAACAACATTCTGATGAGCGGTGGAATGGCAGCAGGAGGAACTCTGGCCTTTTGCAGGGCAGCAAGCAAGGATATGGGATCTGTTAAGTCTAAAAAGAAAGAAAGGAAAAAATGGAAAACACATTAATATACGAGGAACATAGAGATTATCCAGAACTGGGAACTCGGATACAAGGACTGCTTGTCACTTTTTTCCTGTATTCCATTTTGAGGGGATCAGTTCTTTGAAGCTGATAGTCATCACAATAAAATAAATTTATCCCCCCCCCCCCACTCGCTCTCACTCCCACATGCACGTCGCACACGCACACTCATGCAAAAACACAAACACACACACACACACACACACACACACACAAAACTCTCCCTCCCCTATCACACACGCTCGCTCTTTCAGTTCCCCTCTCTCTCCTCCCCTCTCTGTCCTCACCTTCAGCACCAAGCAGATACATCGGAAGCGGAAGGTCTCTCATGACCAGCGTGAAGGCGCACTTGGCCGAGTACTGCCGCTCCGTCTCTCCCCGGAGGTACCGAACCACCTCTTCGGACACTTCTGCAATGGTTGGGTACTACGTGTTAGCGGGGGGGGGAGCCAAAATCAGTGCCCTTATTACATCCATTTTTAGGGATGGATGCTAGGAGTTAATCCAGCTTTGTTTTTTTTGTATATATTTACATATAAATGATCGTTGAGATCTGCCTCCATTCCCTATCTTGGAGGTAGAATAATCTATGACCCATTGAAGAGGGGGAGATAGATTTGCTTGCCCGGTTCCAGCATGGTATCCCAAATGGGCTTTATTTCAGAGGTTTCTAATTCACTCATTGTAATACTAGAGTAGTTTTTGTGTTTGTCATTCTGTGAATATTTTACTGTTTTGTGATTAAAATTATAGTACAGCATCCATATCAGCACATTATGTTCTTTACACTCAGCGTGACAGAAGTATTGCAGTTTTATGGGAGGACGAAAAGGAACTTTCTCTTTTTTCGCATTCGTGTTCTTTCGTAAGCAAAGACTACCCGGCCTCACCTTCCAACCACGAGTCCGTGAGCATCTCGAGGCGCTTGATGAGGGAGAGGGCCTGCTCCGCCGACACGAGCGGGTTGGGCTCGACGCTCCCGCCGCTCCCGCTGCCTCCGCTCGGCGAGGTGACCTCCATCGGCGACAGGGCCTCCCCAGCACACGGGGACGCGGAGGGGGGCGGGGAGAGCGAGTAGAGGAAGTGAGCGGCGCGGGAGATGAGCTTCACCTGCCACAGCAGCAGGCCGGCTCTCTGGCTCAGGACGGAGATGCGACGCACGCCCTGGAAGGGTGGAAGGGTGGAAGGAATTGCATCGTGCTTTTATCAAGTGGGCGAGTGAGTGTATTTCCATTCAGATTAAAATCAAAGCTAAAACTATTAAAATTCCCCTCAGTAAATGGGCGAGGCCATCCGCGAATGAATGAGAGTACGGAGGCGAGTGCTTTCGCGAGTGCACCGCGAGCGCCCTTCGCTTCCGTGGCCTACCTACCTGGAGCGCGGCCAGCCAGTTGGTGATGGCCTGCGGCTTCCCGACGGACAGGTACTCGTAGATGATAGTGACGAGCGCCTGCGTGAAGGCCGCCTCGCCCTCCTCTATGCGGGGGCTCGCAGGGGCTGGCGCCGAAGGAGACGCGGAGGAGGAGGAACCCGTCGCAGAGGCGGCTGCGGCAGCGGCGGTGGGAGGGGTTTGCGGGGGCGTGGAACCCCCCACCAGGGTGCGCACGAGTCTCGCCGAGCACCCGCTCACCTCCTCCAGAAGGGCGCTCTGCAGGGGGGGGGGGGAGGCTGTTAGTATGTGGGTGACGATTCTCGGTGTGGAATATGCCGTGGAGCCAGCCACGTTGGCGCACGCTCGTGGACGCGAATAGACATAAACCTATGCGTGTATGTTTGTGTGCGTCAGGGGTGCGCGGGCGTGTGTTTGTGTTCATGCGTATTTGTGTTTGGTGTGGCGTGTGGTGTGGTGTGTGTGAGTGATGAGTTTCTTTCCCTTTCCTTTGTTCCTGCCCCACCCTGTTTATTCCCTTTTCACACTCTTTCCTCCACTTTTTCAACAACCATTCTTTCTCTTCCTTTCTCGGACCCAAGTTCCACTCCCATTCCTATCCATCACTATCCTTTCTCTCCTCCTCCTCCTCCTCTTCCTACCCCCCCCTACCCACCTCCTTTTCCTTCCCCACCCCGACCCTCCTCTCCCCCCCTCCTCTTCCTTCCCCATTCCTACCCCCCCTCCTCCTCTTCCTTCCCCACCCCTACCCTCCTCCTCTTCCTTCCCCACCCCTACCCCCCTCCTCCTCCTCTCCCCCCCTCCTCTTCCTCTTCCTTCCCCACCCCTACCCCCCTCCTCCTCCTCTTCCTTCCCCACCCCTACCCCCCTCCTCCTCCTCTTCCTTCCCCACCCCTACCCCCCTCCTCCTCCTCTTCCTTCCCCACCCCTACCCCCTCCTCCTCCTCTCTCCCCCTCCCCCCCTCCCTGCGACCAGTCTTCGTCGACCCGTCCATCGGGGCGAGGGAATCGTCTTTCCCCCGAGTGGGATGCTTGGCTGGTCTGGGCCCGTCGGTTCACTCCTCGGATTTTTTTCTTTTTTTCTTTTGTCAAGTTTATTTAGTTTATTTGATCTTTGTCACCAGAAGCCATTTTTTTTTCTTTCGATACTAATCTTTCAATATTGTTGTTATGTTAATTAGAGTTGGTAAAATCATCGACAAAAAACAATAAAAAAAATAAATCATTAAAAAAATAAATAATAAAAAATAAATTAAGTAACAAATATTGTGCATAACAATTTCACAGTATTTCGTAAATATTATTATTGCTCTTATGATATTTTCAAAACACCATCTTTATGATTCTATAATAAAAAATAATATTCTTAGAGATTCCGCTATGTTGCGAGAACCGGTGTTTAAGCATTTCCTTTCTTCTCGCACTTTCTTTAATTACAATATGATATACATAATAAAAAATAACTATATGATATACATAATAAAAAATAACTAAGTATCTATATGTATACTTATTTTTTCTTCATTTGTGAGCTATGTCCAAATTAGCGCCCTTCGGTTTCATAACGAAGAAAACGTGAAATAAAAGATATATTGAGATAATCAAAAACACGAAAACATTTTTCTTTGTCAATAATTTTGCCGCGACTTTTTTTTTATTATCATTATTACCCACATCGACAATTAGAAAAAAAATAGATCGGCTCGGAAATAAACACGTAAAAAAACTGCCAATAAAGCGTGAAAATATAATAACCCAATAAGATACGAACACCACAAGGCGTTATTCACACCGGGCGTCTCGTCTCGTCTCGGTCGCTGTCTTACTGTACTGTTAAAATCACCGTATTTCTCTCTCTCTTCCCAACGACTGGTTGGTTGTCTTCGTGTAAGAAAATCTCTCATTTCTAGTTCCCTCCCCCCCTCACTCTCATCCATCGAAGCAGATCAGCTGGCCGAGAGGGGGGGGGGGGGGGAGGGGGAGAGGGAGGGGGAGAGAGAGAGGGAGGGAGGGAGAGGGAGAGAGAGAGAGAGAGAGAGAGAGAGAGAGAGAGAGAGAGAGAGAGAGAGAGAGAGAGAGAGAGAGAGAGAGAGAGCCAGAGAGAAAGAGAAAGAGAGCCAGAGAGAAAGAGAGAGAGCGAGCCAGAGAGAAAGAGAGAGCGAGCGAGCCAGAGAGAAAGAGAGCGAGCCAGAGAGAAAGAGAGAGAGAGCCAGAGAGAAAGAGAGAGAGCCTGAGAGAAAGAGAGAGAGCGAGCCAGAGAGAAAGAGAGAGCGAGCGAGCCAGAGAGAAAGAGAGCGAGCCAGAGAGAAAGAGAGAGAGAGCCAGAGAGAAAGAGAGAGAGAGAGTCAGAGCGAGAGAGAGAGAGAGCCAGAGAGAGAGAGAGAGAGAGAGAGAGAGAGAGAGAGAGAGAGAGCCAGAGAGAGAGAGAGAGAGAGAGAGAGAGAGAAAGAGAGAGCCAGAGAGAGAGAAAGAGAGAGCCAGAGAGAGAGAAAGAGAGAGAGAGAGCCAGAGAGAGA
>NW_028234440.1:15170958-15173458 GCF_977035675.1 Penaeus japonicus
GGAGGATTTAAATTCTCTCTCTTTTCTGTGTCTGTCTCTCGTTTTACTTGTTCGTTTGTTTGTCGGTGTCTTCTGGGTTTAGGACGATTTTCTGACATATCTCTGGCTGCCTCTTATATTATATTTCGACTTCTCTCTCTCTCTCTCTTCTCTTCCCCCCGCCCCCCGCCCCCCCCCCCTAGGAGGGAGGTGAGGGGGGAGGATTTAAATTCTCTCTCTTTTCTGTGTCTGTCTCTCGTTTTACTTGTTCGTTTGTTTGTCGGTGTCTTCTGGGTTTAGGACGATTTTCTGACCTATCTCTCTCTGGCTGCCTCTTATATTATATTTCGACTTCTCTCTCTCTCTCTTCTCTTCCCCCCGCCCCCCTCTCTCTCTCTCTCTCTCTCTCTCTCTCTCTCTCTCTCTCTCTCTCTCTCTCTCTCTCTCTCACACACACACCTCCTTTTATCTTCTCGTCGTTTTTTTTTTTCTTTTTTTCTTTTTTTTTTTTTGAAGGGACGTCTCAAAACCGGACCACTCGTTATCTAAGTCTGTCGTGTGAGGGCGTGTTTGTGTGGTGTTCTGGGCCGGTGCTGTGATTTACTCTCCATGCTGCGTGTGGGGGGGGATGGGGGGGGAGGGGAGGTTAGAGGTAGGGGATGAGGGGGATGAGGGGGGAATGGGAATCAGAGGTAGGGGGAAGGGAGGAAAGGAGGAGTGGAAAATGAAGAGCAAGAGGAAAGGGGGGAGGGGGGGGAGGAGGAGGAGGAGGAGGAGGAGGAAGAGAGATGGAGAGGAGGGAGAGTGATTGGGGAAGAGAAGGGAGTGGGGATTGGATTAGAGAGAGAGAGAGAGAGAGAGAGAGAGAGACAGAAAGAGAGGAAGAGAGTAAGGAAGAAGAAATGAGACAAGAGGCAGAGGGGGTAGAAGGGAAGGGAGATGGAAGGGTAAGGATTAGGAGCGAGGGAGGGGGAAGGAGGGGAGGGAGGGAGAGAGGATGAAGGAGTGGAAGGGGTGGGGGAGGGAAGGAGGAGAGGAGGGGAAGGGGGCGGACACAGGGAGGACGGACAGCCGCTCTTGACACGGCCTTGAGAGCCTCCACTCAAAACAGATATCGCTATCAATAATTTAAATGATAAAGAGCAAAGCGTCAAGGACTTCGATTTGGCGCAGTCTCCCCGGCGCGCGGGAACTCGGGAAGAAAACGAACAGGGCATTCGAAAATGCGCCCTCTGTTGCTACTTGCGAGGAAAAGGCATTCGGAAACATGTCCTTTTCTTTCTTTCTTTCTCTCTTCTCTCTCTCTCTCTCTTGCTACTTGGGAGGAAAAGGCATTCGGAAACATGCCTTTTCTTTCTTTCTTTCTCTCTTATCTCTCTTGCTACTAGGGAAGAAAAGGCATTCGGAAACATGCCTTTTCTTTCTTTCTTTCTTTCTCTCTTCTCTCTCTTGCTTCTCCTCTCTCTCTGTTGCTGCTTACTTGCGAGAGAAAAGGGGCATTCGGAAACATGGAAAAAACATGTCCTTTTCCCCTTTTCTTTCTTTCTCTCTTTCTTTCTCCTTCTCTCTCCTCATCTTCATCTCCTTATTCTCTCTTCTCTCCTCTCTCTCTCTTGCTACTATGGGAGGAAAAACCAAAGGCCACCCAAAAAAAAAAAAATAAAAAAACTTCGGAAACATGTCCTTTTTCTTTCTCTCTTCTTTCTCTCTCTCTCTCTGTTCTCTGAAGCTACTTGCGGAGGAAAAGGCAATTCGGAACATGTCCTTTTTCTTTCTTTCTTTCTCTCTTCTCTCTGCTCTCACTCACGCTCTATCGTCTGTTGCTACTTGCGAGGAAAAGGCATTCGGAAACATGTCCTTTTCTTTCTTTCTTTCTCTCTTCTCTCTCTCTCTGTTGCTACTTGCGAGGAAAAGGCATTCGGAAACATGTCCTTTTCTTTCTTTCTTTCTCTCTTCTCTCTCTCTGTTGCTACTTGCGAGGAAAAGGCATTCGGAAACATGCCTTTTCTTTCTTTCTTTCTTTCTCTCTTCTCTCTCTCTCTCTGTTGCTACCTATAGCGCCGAGGAAGAAATACAAGGGGAAGGAGAAGGCATTCGGAAACATGCCTTTTCTTTCTTTCTCTCTTTCTCTCTCTTAGATGCTCTGACTTCTCTCTCACTCTCTGTTGGCTACTTGGGGGGGCGAGGAAAAGGCATTCGGAAACATGTCCTTTTCTTTCTTTCTTTCTTTCTTTCTCTCCTTCTCTCTCTCTCTCTGTTGCCTACTGTGCGAGGGATAAACGGCATTCGGAAACATGTCCTTTTTCTTTCTCTCTTCCTCTCTCTTGCTCTCCTCTCTTGCGCGTTGCGTGCTACTTGCGAGGAAAAGGCATTCGGAAACATGTCCTTTTCTTTCTTTCTTTCTTTCTCTCTTCTCTCTCTCTCTCTGTTGCTACTTGCGAGGAAAAGGCATTCGGAAACATGTCCTTTTCTTTCTTTCTTTCTTTCTCTCTTCTCTCTCTCTCTCTTGCTACTTGGGAGG
>NW_028234440.1:15178458-15183458 GCF_977035675.1 Penaeus japonicus
CGAGAGGAGAAAGAGGAGGGGAGGGTAGGAAAAGGATAAGGAGAAAAAGGAGGAATAGGTGGAGGATAAAAAGAAGAATGGGGGGAGGAAGGATAAAAAGGAGAAAATAAGAAAAAAGAAGATGGGGAGGGGTAGGAAGAAATAGACGCAGAATAATAATAATAATAAGAGGATAAAGAGGAGAAAGAGGAGAAGAAGGAACGAAAATCAGGAGAGGGGGGAATGTGAGGAGGAGGAAGAAGAACGGGAGGGGAGCTGAAGAAGGAATAGGAGAGAGGAGGGAAGGAGCTGGAGGAGAAAGAGAAGGAGGAAGAGGGAGAGAAGGATGAGAAAGGAAATGAAAAAAAGATAAGACGAAGAAAAATAAACAAAAGAAAACAAAGAAAAGAAACGAAACGAAACAAAACTACCCCCCCCAAAAAAAAAAAAAAAAAAAAAAAAAAAAAAAATTATATATATATATATATATATATATATATATATATATATATGTATATATATTTATATATATATATATATATCTTCATATATATATACATATATATGATATATATATATATATATATATTATATAACAGATACGCAGAAAAATATACAAAAAAAAAAAAAAAAAAAAAAAAAAAAAAAAAAACACGAATCTCACCGACTCAAATGATACACGAGCGATGAACCGCAGCGCAGACCATAGTAAAGAGGAAAAACAGAAGGGGAGGGGAGTGGGGGGGAGGGGGGCAAAGGGGGGGGATCCTCAACGTTTTCCAAAAACCCAATTCCTTTTTAGGTGGAAATGCCCCTCCCCCCTTACACAAAAAAAGAAAAAAGAAAAAAGAAAGAACGAATGAAAAAAAAAGAAAGAAAATAAATTCTGGGTAATTCCACCTGAAGAGGAGTTCGGTTCTACTGGAAATGTCGTGTTTTAACTTTGCTTCTCTCTTTCTCGGGTTATTTCTCGCCATAAAACCACCAAATTCCACAAAATGGTCGGTACTTACACAAAAACAATCTCGCCGACCCCCCCCCCCCCACCCCCCAAAAAACAACAACCGAAAACAACAACAACAACAACCTACAACAACTAAATAACAAAACCCAACAATAACCCCCCCCCCAAAAAAAAAAAAAAAAAAAGGATAAAATAAATACTTTTCCAAAAGATCTCCTCCACCTCCTGACAGGCTAAGCACGCAGTCAATAATGAGATACAATGTAAATGGCGTGGATCTTCAGAAACGCGAAAAATGCTTAGTGTGGGATAGAGGGGGGAGAGGGGGAGAGGAGGGAGTTAGTGTGGGATTGGGGGAGGAGGGGGAGAGGGGGGAGAGAGGAAAGGAGGGGGGAGAGGGGGGAGTTAGTGTGGGGTTGGGGGAAGGGGGGAGAGGGGGAAGAGGGGGGGAGAGGGGAGAGTGTGGGATTGGGGAAGAGGGGGAGTGGGGATGAAGGGTAGGGGGGGGGCAAGAAAAGCCAAAGAATGTGTTGTGTTGAATGTAAAAGGATGCTGTGATAGGGATAATAATAATTAAACGCTGTGCGTTTTTTTTTAGAAGGGGAAGAAAAGGAAGAAGAGGAGGAAGGGAAGGAGGAAGAAGAGGAGAAAGATCAGGACTCTAAAGAGGGAGAGGGAGAGGGAGAGTGAGGATGAGAAAGGAGGTGGAACAGAAGGAGGAATAATTAGGTGGGGGTAGGGGGAAGGGGAAGAAGAGAAGGAAAGTAAAGGGGAGGATATGAGGAGGGGGAAGAGGAAGAAGAAGAAGAGGATTAGGAAGAGTAAGAGAAAGAAGACAGAAGAGGAGGAAGTCAGAAAATAATAATTTTCACAATAGAATGATCATTTAAAAACGTCTGCAACACCGACGGTAAAAAATCAGCCAAAATAATAATAACAACAATAATAATAATAATAATAACAACAACAATAATAACAATAACAAATAATACTAATAAAAATAAAATAAAATAAGCTCAACCAAGCTACACCATCCACATTTTCCCTACCTTAAAACATCCACTTTTTTACCCCGGCCCGCCTCCAAACCCGAATCAGCTGGTCCCTGAGCCATGGCCAACCCACCCATAAAGTCTCATCATAATTCACTTGCTGATAAGCCGGGAGGCCAATCCATTAACCAATTATTACAACGGAGGTAATGGTAATGGTAATAATAATGATAATGATGATAATAATAATAATAATGATAATAATAATGATAATAACAACTTAAATGATAACAATAATAATTATTGTTATGATAATAACAACGATAATGATAATGATAATAATAAAAAAGTAGTAGTAGTAATAATAATAATGATAGTAGTAATGATGATAATCATAATGATAATAATAATAATGATAACAATAATATTGATAATGATGTTAACAATAATAATAATAATGATAATAACAATAATAATAGTAATAATAATAATAATAATTATTATTATTATTATAATAAAGTAGTAGTAATAATAATAGTAGTAGTAGTAATGATAATGCTAATGATAATGCTAATGATAATAATAGTAATAAAAGTAATAATCATAATGATAATAGTAATAATAACACATATATTAATATCAATAACAAAAATAAAAACTATCATCATTACTTTAATAGTAATATAACCAGTAATAGTAATGGTCATAATAGTACTAGCAATATTTATATTAATAATAATAATAATAATAATAATAATAATAATAATGATAATACAAATACTGATTATAACAAAAATCATTATCACAATGGCAGGTAGAGTCAGTGTAAGGGTGAGGAGGGGGATGAGGGAGAGGGAGAGGGAGAGGGATAGGGAGGGAGAGAGTGAGAGAAAGAGAAGAAAAATAGGGGGAAGAATTAAAATAATAAGAAAAAAGAGGGAAAAATAGATGAAGAAGAAGAAGAAGAAGAAGAAGAAACGGGAAGAATAATAAGAAGACGAAGAAGAAAATAGGGGGAAAAATAAGTAGAAGTAAAAGTAGAAGAAAAATAAGAAAGATAGGGGATGAATAAGAAGAAAGAGAATGAGAAGCAGAAGAAAAGGAAGAGAGAAAAAAACAAGGAGAATAATAATAACAACAACAATAATAATAAAACAAATAAATAAAAGAAAGTAAAAGCAAGAGCAAAATGCTTCCACGCCCCCCTCCCCCCTAAACACCTGCCAGCAAACACAGAAGCTCCCTCAAGCCATCCTCCCCCCTCCCCCCCTCCAGCCTCCCCCTCCCGCCCCTCGAATGCACACGCTAAATCATCCGGCATTTAAACTGACTAAGAAACACACATTACCGCGTCTCTTCGCGCTTTAACTTCACCATAAACCCAGCGAGGCGGATGCACAGATAACCCCCCCTCTCCCCCCTCCCCTTCTCCCCCCCTTTCCCCTTCCCCTACCCTCTTCTCCCCCCTCTCCCCCCTTATCCTCTCGTCTCCTTTCGTCTCTCCCTCCTTATCCTTCCCCTTCTTCTTTTACTCCTGTCTTAGTCCTATTCCCCTTATCGTGGCTCCTCCCTCTTCCCTTTATCATATCCTATCCTAACCATCCCCTCCCCTCACCCTATCCTAAATCTAGTCCATCCTCCCCTCACTCCCCCTCCCCCTCCCCTACTTCCCTTATGCTATCCTAATCCAGCCCAGATCTATCCCACCCCCTCCCTGCCTCACCTTGTCCTATCCATTCTTAATCCTGATCTACCTCCCCCTCCCACCTACCCCACCCCCACCTTATCCTATCATATCCTACCCCCTCTTACCCCCCGCACGCACGCACACACTATCCTTCATGTATTTTGAGCTGCCGGGGGCTGGGTTAAACCACGTCCTCTCATCGCGATGATTACACATATACATGCACATATGTACACAGGCATACATGCACACACACACACACACACACACACACATCAACATACGGACACTGACACATATGTACACAAGTATAGATGTGTGCACGCACACACACACACACACACACACACACACACACACACACACACACGCACACACACATCTGCATATGTACAAAGACACATATGTAAACACGCACACAAGAGAACCCACATATAAACACATGCATACATACACACACACACTCGACCAAACACAAACACACGCACACACGCAGTATCTTATTACAGGTCATTCTCCTTTTCCACCGGCATGCAAATAGGAGGGAAGGGAAGTTGGAAGGGAGGGATAGAGATAGGGAGGAGAGGGAGAAGGGAGAGGGTAGGAGGGACGTGGGGAAGGCAAAAGGGGAGAGAAGGAGATGGAAAGGGAAAGGGAAAGGGAAAGAGGGCGAGAAGGAGAGGGAGAGAAAGAGGGAGAAGGAGAGAGACGGGGAGAGAGAGGAGAGTGACGATATATATATATATATATATATATATAGAGAGAGAGAGAGAGAGAGAGAGAGACAGAGAGAGAGGGAGGGAGACAGAAAGAGAGAAAGAGAGAATGAGAGAAAGAAAGAGAGGGGGAGAGAGAGAGAGAGAGAGAGAGAGAGAGAGAGAGAGAGAGAAAGAGAGGGAGAGAGAGAGAGAGAGAGAGAGCGAGAGAGAGAGAGAGAGAGAGAGAGAGAGAGAGAGAGAGAGAGAGAGAGAGAGAGAGAGAGAGAGAGAGAGAGAGAGAGAGAGAGAGAGAGAGAGAGAATAATAATCAAAATTACCATAAAAGTACGTAAAACAAAGGGGAACTCATACGTAACAAAAGGTTTTCCCCAAACCGAAAATATAAAGACTTTTTGTTGTTTCTTGAGGACTCCCTCGCGGTCCGCCGTTTTGCCTAAATCATTTTTTTTACCTCTTAGTCTTTTCTCTCCTTATTCTTCCTCTCCCATTTTCCCTTTTCTACAAATACAAATACAAAGCATAGACACTTTTTTTTTTACAAATACAAATACAAATACAAAGCATAGAAAGCTAAAAAATGCTAAAAAGAAAAACAAAAATATATAGAAAAATAACAAACGTAAAGAAATAATGTTTCGCTTGGCCAGTTTAAAAAACGC
>NW_028234440.1:15190958-15193458 GCF_977035675.1 Penaeus japonicus
AGAGGAGTGAGGGGGAGGTGATGGAGAGAAGAGGGTGAGGAGGTAGGAGTGAGGAGGAGGGGATGAGGAAGGGGGTGGGAGTGAGGGTAAGAGGTGAGAGAGGGTAGGAGGAAGGGGGAAGGGGTGAGGGAGGACGAGGAGGAACAGGAGGGAGAAGGGAGGATGGGGAGGGGGGCAGACGGTGATAAGAGCGGTGTGCGAGGGACGTCTTGACAGTTGACTCCAGCTGGCGCCAGGGTGAGCCGCTCCTTCTCGCTCGCACGCCCGCTCACTCGCTCGCCTCGTCTCGTCTCCTCTTGTTTGTTTGTTTGCCCGTCGGGTGTGTTTGTTACCCCCCGCCCCTTCCACTCGCACAAGCACCGCCCCCTTCCCCTCCCCCTCTCCCTCCCCTGTGGCCTGCCGTGCGACTCCTCGGGCTTCGCGAGGGCGGCCGCGTCAGCGTCTCCGGCACCGGGATCGCCCGGGCACCGCAGGATCGACTCGCCCAGGGCGTCCGCGCGCCCCGCTCCCGCTCCCTCTGCCACACTCCCCGGCCGCCGCACGAGCATCGGCGACGGCGACGGCGACGGCGGAGGCGATGAGGCTACGGGCGCTGGCGGTGGTGGTCATGGCGTGGGCGGCGTGGGTGGGCGGCACCGCGGAGCCTCCGGCGGTGGTGGGCGCGGGCGGCGCCTGGAGAGGCGGGCGCGTGCCGTGGTCTGGCGCGGGGCGGTGGGCGGGCCGGCGCGGCGGGCGGGCGTCGTCCTCGTGCGGGCCGCCGTGCGTGTGCGTGGCGGAGGGCGCGGGCGCCGAGGTGCTGGTGGACTGCTCCATGGCGCTAGAGCCGCGCGCCGTCGTACAGGGCTTCCGCGCGTCGCCGCCGCCGCCCGCGGACGCGCCCGGCGACGGCGACGGCAGCGGCGGCGACGCGATAGTGCGCCTGGTCGTCATGAGCTCCGAGCTGCCGGCGCTGGAGGACGACTCCTTCGGCAACGTGAGCTTCACGCACGCGCACGTCAAGTACAACCACGCGCTGGCCGTCGTGTCGCCGCTGGCGCTGCGCTCGTCGCACGCCACGCTGCGGGTGCTGGACCTGCGCAACAACAACCTGACGGCGTTCCCCCTGGCGGAGCAGCTGTCCGCCTTCCGCAGCCTGCAGTACCTCTCCGTGGACGACAACGGCGTGGCGGCGGTCCCCGAGGGCGTGTCCGGCCTGGAGCAGCTGCTCCACCTCAGCCTCGCCAACAACCGCGTCGAGTCCCTCCACCCGCGCGCCCTCACCAGCCTGCCGTCGCTCCTCCATCTCGACCTCCACTCCAACCGCCTCCTCGCCCTCCCGCCACAGCTGTCGGCGCTCCCCGCCCTCCGCTCGCTCCTGCTGTGGGACAACCCCTTCGCCACGCTGCCATCCGGTGAGACACCCACCGCCCACGCCGACGCCCTCTGTTCGGCGCTTGCACTCTTGCCCATGTCAGGGCGTGCTCACTTCTGAGCGCTGCGGCGCCCCTCTCCCTCTCCCTTCTTTCGCTCGCTCGCTCGCTCGCTCGCTCGCTCGCTCTCTCTCTCTCTCTCTCTCTCTTTCTCTCTCTCTCTCTTCTTCCGCTCGCTCTCTCTCTCTCTCTCTCTCTCTCTCTCTCTCTCTCTCTCTCTCTCTCTCTCTCTCTTCTTCCGCTCTCTCTCTCTCTCTCTCTCTCTCTCTCTCTCTCTCTCTCTCTCTCTCTCTCTCTTTCTCCCTCTCCCTTTTTCCGCCCTCTCTCTCTCTCTCTCTCTCTCTCTCTCTCTCTCTCTCTCTCTCTCTCTCTCTCTCTCTCTCTCTCTCTCTCTCTCTCTCTCTCTCCCTCTCTCTTTCTCCCTCTCCCTTCTTCCGCTCTCTCTCTCTCTCTCTCTCTCTCTCTCTCTCTCTCTCTCTCTCTCTCTCTCTCTCTCTCTCTCTCTCTCTCTCTCTCTCTCTCTCTATCCCTTCTTCCGCTCTCCCTCTCCCCCATCCCTCTCTCTCTCCCTCTCCCCCCACCCCTCTCTCTCTCCCTCTCCCTCCCTCCCTCCCTCCCTCCCTCCCTCCCTCTCTCTCTCTCTCTCTCCCTCTCTCTTCTTCCGCTCTCGCTCTCTCTCTCCCTTCGCCCACATCTCTCTCCCTTCTCCCCACTTTCTTTTTTTCCGTCCCCTCTCTCTCTCTCTCTCTTTCTCCCCTTCCCCTCTCTCTCTGTCTCTCTTCCCTTCTTCCTCTCTCTTTCTCCCTTGCCCTCTTCCTCTCTCTCCCGTCCCCTCTTCCTCTCTCTGTCCCTCCCTCCCCCTCTCCCTCTCTCTCTGTCCCTCCCTCCCCCTCTCCCTCTCTGTCCCTCCCTCCCCCTCTCCCTCTCTGTCCCTCCCTCCCCCTCTCCTTCTCTCTCTCCCTCCCTCCCCCTCTCCTTCTCTCTCTTCCTCCCTCCCCCTCTCCTTCTCTCTGTCCCTCCCTCCCTCTCTCCTTCTCTATCTCCCTCCCTCCCCCTTTCCCTCTCTCTCTCTCCCTCTCTCTCTCCCTTTC
>NW_028234440.1:15195958-15210958 GCF_977035675.1 Penaeus japonicus
TCACATGCAGGAAAAATTCTTTGGGCCAATTCTTGTCGCAATTTGGTCAGGTGTTGTGCATTACCCTCAAGAAACTACTTGAAGTCTTTTTATTGGACACTACTTAGTTTATCATTATTTTCTTATTGATTTATTATTTTTTAAGGCGAAGATGGACCTCAGGAGGTTGGTAATGCATGTCCAGATAACATTGCCGTGTCTTTAAACTATCATCACTATCGTCAACCTATCAACTGTCTAGTAATAATCACCAACACCATGTCCATCATGAGGTAATCATCATTGTCAATCTGTCAGTCACAAAGCAAGCATCATCATCAACCTGTCTATCATAATTATCCTTACCAACATGTCAACCTTTCACCCATCAACAGCATGCAAAGTGCAACATCTACTCAATAAAGACATAAGCTTAATCTGTATTGTTCAAACCACTCTAACCATCTGCCATAAAAAGATGTTCTTTTTCATTCACTATCTTATCTAAAGACATATAACTATCTTATTTGATTTATATATTGTTCACTTTGGTTTCTTTGTTTTGACTAATCAATAATCATTTCCATTATGGAGCATGGCATGGCTGCTACCCATACACTAAAAACCCTCGTCCTAAATCACTCTTCATAAAGTGAAAGCAACTCTTTTTGCCGCAGGATTCCTCGGAGGACTCCACAACCTGGAGTTCCTTGATCTGAGCTACACAGGCATCAAGGAGATCCAGCCTACAGCGCTCGCCTCCCCAACCTCTGTCCCCTGGTTTATCAACCTCAAGCGGACGCCCATCACAGAACTTACGTCTTCGGCTTTCCTCAATGGTAAGACTTTTTTTCTTTTTTTTTGTGGGGGGGGGGGGGGGAGATTGGGGTTGTAAAGCTTTCTCTGTTTTTTGGGTGGTAGGCAAGAAATACAGGGATGATATGCTTTTCATATGCAAAATTAAAAAAAAAAGAAAAAGATTAAAAAAGTCAATAGAAAATTATTTTTAGAAAATAACGACACTAAAATAATACTGATAATTCCAAATGTTGAAACCATGCATAAAGAAAATATTATAAACTAATTATTCATTATGGTGGAAAATTTCTCTCTCTCTCTCTCTCTCTCTCTCTCTCTCTCTCTCTCTCTCTCTCTCTCTCTCTCTCTCTCTCTATATATATATATATATATATATATATATATATATATATATAAATATATATAAATATACAAATACATATAAATATATAAATATATATATAAATATATATATATATATAAATATATATAAATATACAAATACATATAAATATATAAATATATATATCTATAAATCTATATATATAAATATATCTATAAATATATATATATAAATATATATAAATATACAAATACATATAAATATATAAATATATATATATAAATATATATATATATATATAAATATATATAAATATATATATATATATATAAATACATATTTAAATATATATCTATATATCTATATATCTCTAAATATATATATATATATATATATATATATATATATATATATATATACATATATATATATATATATACATATATATACATATATATATATATATATATATATATATATATATATATATATATATATACATATACATATATATATATATATACACATACACACACACACACATATCTATATACATGTAAACTTATATATGAATGTTAAAAAAAAAAAAGTCAAGAAACAGCCTCCAACAGAATCTAAGTAAAATAACACATCAATTCATTTCTATACAAACAAAATCCTCTCTTGAACACCCTCCCCCACTCCGACAGGATCTCTACCCTACTGGATGGACCTGCGCGAGACCGGCCTCCGTAGCCTTGACCAGTCCTTCCAGGCCGTCCTGCAGCACATGGCCAGCAAGAACATTGTGCACATAGATTGGGGAAAACCTCAACTCTGGCTAGAAAGTTAGTTATTTTGTCTTTCTCCCTTATTGTTTTTACTTTTGATGTAAGATACTCAATACTTCCAAGTTTTCAGTGTGGATCTAGTTATATATTTGAAGGTTGATCTTCTGTCTTAACCTATGAACAACTGTGCACACTTAAGAAATTGTCAATCCTCGTGGTATGCAATATGAATAACAAAGAATGAATGGTTCTGAAAGTAATATATATACATATACATATATATATATAATATATATACATACATACATATATATATATAATATATATATATATATATATATATATATATATATATATAATATATATACATATATATATATATATATATATATATATATATATATATATATATATATATATTTATGTATATATCGTATCTAAAACACACTATATGCATGTGATAATTTTGATAATGGACTCTGAACTCCCAATAACAAATGCTGTATGACATAGTTGCTCCAAACTAAAGAATTGTTATATCTGTATTAGGTTACAAATGAAAAAAATTACAGTAAGTATGACATTCCAGAACAGAAATACTAAAAAAGCAAAATCTTACTTAATGTCACCAAAAAACATTGCAGTAAATATAAAGGTCCTCTTCACAAATTACATACTTTGTGATAATAATTTTAAAAAATCTTAGGGGTTTACAATCCATGTTTCACATACTGCATTTAATAATTGCTTGTATTTTGGTCACTTGTCTAAATATCACTTTTAAAAGAATAAGTAAAAAATCTTATATAAATCACATATCTTCCCCTTCAATGTCTCCTTAAATGAATTTTTTTCTTTTTATCCACACTGAAGGCCTTAAAGAACCAATATAACAAGAAGGACTTTTGCATCAATCATGTGTTTTCTGCCTCTTTCCTCCAATACTTTTGCTTACAACTTGTTCAGCACGAGTCCTCACAAAATCACTGATTAACATAATCTTTGCCTAATCTACCCCCTATTCCCTAGATGAGGATTTGGCATGTGACTGCAGCATCAAGTGGCTCGTCACCAATGCCACACTTCTGAAACATGTGTCTGGCCGATGCAACGACAAGAACATCAACCTACGCTTCCTTGATCCTGACTACTTCAATATTTTCTGTTTTTAAGAGGGCCATTCCTCAGCCTCATTGTAAGATCCTGGAAGCTTTGGCTAAAACCATCTTTGGAGTGATGTACTGTTGTTCAGAATCTTGGCAACATGTGGGATTTAAATTGATTACTTGAGACTGTCTGCTGTGTCACTATCTAGCAAGCTATACACAGGATACGGTAATGAAAATGCCAGTTTGAATCGATATGTTCCCTGGTCTTCTCCATTATGGGTATAATAAAGAAAACTCAGATACACAGATGTGCATTTGAAGTTTCTTCAAAAATAATACATCATCAGGCTTAGTATTAGCTTGCACGTGAGGACAGAAATTCTCAAGTTGAAAGAGAAAGAAAAATATCTTCATATCTAAACAAATAAACAAATAAAGAAACAGTATACATACGTATGTACCTATAGTTACAAATCTAAAAATAGGATACTCTTACTTTATAGCATCGAGTGTGATTCAGGCACATCATTTTCATTTTAGTTACATTAAAATTATACAGATTACACTTTGTAACTGGTGGGCATATTCACATTTCCCTTTTCTCAATGTGTATCACAATCATCAGGTCCTAAATGAATATTTCTTTAAATATTTGACAACTGCAATGATCTCAATAATCAAAGAATTTGCCTGTTTGACTGATGCTAATGCTTTTATCTCTAATATGGAAAAAGATAATTGCCATACTTTTAGAATAACTTCTCATACAAACAGAGGTGAAAAATAATGTAAAACTTCTAGGACACATACATTTTGGAACAATTAATCTTAACCCGATAATGCCAGGGTGGTTTTGGCTCCTGGAGCCTGGACGTAACACTGGGGTATTTTGAAATGTACAGGTCAAGCCTCTAGCTATTTACCTGCTGAGGCGGTGACCAGCCGCTACCTACATGACCATCCTGCGTGTTATCCATAGAAAAAGTTATGACGTGATATCACGTCCCTGGCGGGAAGACCTGCCGGGGTATGACATGACATCACGTCTTCTGTTGTCAACGGGTTAAATTGGCAAATTTCTAGGCCTGAATTGTCAAGATGCCAAATTTCTATGACTAGAATTTCAAGCTGGCCATTTCTCTTCTTAGATCTTCTAACTGACAAACTTAACAGGTCAATCTTTAACCCATTGGTTGCGGTATTAAAAAAATGTTTGTGCAGTAGGATGGCTGTTTTACATGTCTGGCACGATGCCATCCGCGTCTATGACCGACTCTGCCTTTGCAGCAAATCATGCCATCCACTGCTAATGGGTTAATAGGAACTTGTCCCATTTTTTTTCACCCATGTTGAATGTGATAACCCCAATGATCTCATCTATACTCAAGGTGCCTCATGTATTTAACTTAACGCTTTTGCTTTTGCTGTTGCTGTATGGCATTCTACATAGAGGTTAATGGAAATGGGGGAAATTAATCAATTATATGCTACCTGAATAAAGATTATGAAATGAGAGATGCCTCTTACTAGAAGAAGGAAGAAAGAATGAAAAGAAAATGATGAAAAAAAAGAATCATTTATCAAGTTCTTCCTTAATTTCCCTTCCCTCCAGCTAACTTTGTGGTATCATTCAATCAATACAAATGCACAAAATAAATAGTTAAATAAACAAATGAACAAGTAAAATAAGTTAAGTGACTAATAGACCAAATATTAATGACTCCATCACTAATAATTCAAGCTATGAGATAAAAAAAGAAAAGAAAAAAAGGGTAAAATGTCTTGCTGTTCACAAATAAGCCTAAACCTAAGGGAAAACTGCCACATACCTTCATAGTCCACCGAGCAGACTTGTCCTGCGTGAGGAGATGGGCCAGCTGGACCTGGAAGCCTGAAGGTGCATCACCATAGGGGTAGCGCCCGTCTTTCAGCTTGACTGCTAGTCCTTCTCCTGAGCGCAAGAGCGTCTCCAGAACAGACCACGTCTTATTGTGCGCCGAGAACCTATTTGGCAAAAGGAGAGGGGGTGGGGATTTGAACCATTGCTAATATTTATGAAAGATAAAAAGGCAGATCATAAAAAAGGAAAGCTTAGTAAGAGCTGGGGGAAGTATTTATGGCTAACGTGACATATTTTCACAAAGGATATTACAAAATATTTGAAGTAATCTGAATAACAACGACTTACAGTTTATATCACTGGCTTACTCTACACATAACCAAGAAAAGTAATAGCATACCACACGGGCCAGTATCGATGGTTGCCGCTGTCTTCCTCTATCACAACTTGTGAGAGTTTGGAGAGCTCGGGAAGCATAAGAGGAGCCATAGCCTCAAAGGACTGACTTCTATATTGATCTGTATCCTTGAACCTATATGAGGAGATCAAACACATGCAAATTTCACACCTTTTGTAATGAATACCTATGCTTTACATGGCAGACTTTAAATTTCTTCTATACATTCTGTAAACTGCATTCATAATGTGAATAGTTCAAACTCTTTTGTTCTTGTTTTTTACTAGAGGCAATGCATACAACATGAAAACCTTATTCCTTAACCAAACTTGACTGATAATGAGTGAGTAAGAAATCTCCAACAGAAACTCACCTAACTGACACATGGACTTGGCAGAGCCTTCCTGTGTCAACGTCAACAGGTATCAATAATCGAGGTTCTGCAGCCAGAACGTACAGGTGCCTGAGCGCCTGAAAAATTTGTGAGCAAAATAAAATCCAATGTATATATTTGGCATGATCAACAAACCCAATCATTTATAGGCCAATGAAGTGATATCGGACTTTGTTGACTGCACCCAACTAAATATTATGACAACTAATGCTAATGCCAAATTACATAATGAGATAATGAGCTATAGACGACAAAGAAAGGAAATTACCCTACTGATGCAATAATACCCTTATATAATACATATGTTTATATAAGAACAAACTCAAAACAACAAAAGTATCACTAACTCTCCAACTGTTTTGTCATTACAATATATAGTATGTGTGTATATATATGTATATATATATATATATATATATATATATATATATATATATATATATATATATATATATATATATATATATATATATATATATATATTTATATATATATATATATATATATATATATATATATATATATATATATATATATATATATATATATATATATATACATATACATATACATATACATATACATATACATGTACATGTACATGTACATGTACATATACATATACATATACATATACATATGCATATGCATATACATATGCATATACATATACATATGCATATACATATACATATACATATACATATACATATACATATACATATACATATACATATACATATACATATACATATACATATACATATATATGTACACACACACACACACACACACACACACACACAAACCTGAAGATGGTATCTGTTGTCGTTGGAGTGTGTGGGGAACTTTGGGAAACAGGCAATGAGGAGGGCTGCAATGGCCATGTTGGACGTGCCGAGGGAGAAACGGCCGCCCCCAAGGAACAGGAATCCCAGGGCCATGTGGATGGTCAGGTGGGAGCCATAGCTGGGGAGAGTGGGATAAATAAATAAAAAAAAATAAAGTAACGAATAACATAAAATCAATAATAGTGATGGTAATGATAGGTATCATTATAATACTGATAATTTCAATATGTAATAATAGGTGGAGAAATAGGAGGAGGAGAGAGTAAAGGGCAAAATTCCAAAAAAAGACAAAGGAGGAGAATAACAACAACAGCAACAACAAATACAAGAGGAAAAATAAAATTTAGAAAGCCCCCCCCCCCCTTAAAAAAGTAGAAATAAAACAACAACAAAACCAGAGCCCCATACTAACCCCACTGTTGAGTTGGATGGCCCAACACGTGAGCGCAAATAACGGATAATTCTCAAGACGTCCAGGTCACCCGTGCCTGCCATGACCATAGACAGGCTCACCAAGATCACGTTCAGACATGTTTCAATTGTTGACTTCCCGGCCAGCTCTGCTACGCTCCTGGATTTGAAGAAGCATGTGTGAGTGTGTAAATCAGAATGCAGTAAATAAATTGTGTATCTTACCTTGATTGATTGATTTTTTTTTACTAAATCTCATTCGTAAAGGCAGTATATATTAAAATCACAAAATGGTTATCATTTTCTATTCATATATACATCTATCATCTTCCTTACCTAGCCTTCAAACTTAAAAGAACCAACATGTTTAAAATAGTTTAAAGAATAAAACTACTAAACAGATAGAGATTCAACATACCTCTTTGTGAAACTTGTGAACATTCTTGTGTATTTCCACAGGATTTGGAATGCTTCACTATTAGCTGATCCAGCAAATTTCAGCCCAATAACCATGCAGGCACCAGCAAGTATATTGTAATATGCCTGTACAAATAGAAAGGAAACTTATTAGATAAATAAAAATAAAAGAGTTCCCAAGACTATATAATTTGAACAAATTCACCTTGCTATTCTTTAATCTATTTTCCCATTTGAGAATTCTTGTATTGACAAAAGCAAAAGATATAAATGGTAAAATAAAAATATATAAATAGATAAAAGAACATAGCTTTACAAAGAAGACAGAGAAAGAGAAATAGAAAGAAAGAAGAAAGTAAGAGGCCTTGCAACATTCCCTCTCCCTTCTATACCTGATGCATAGACTCGTAGTCGATGCCTGGCGTTGACTGACTTCCTCCTCGATGGACGTGGGTCAAGACAGTCGATGGAACGTGACTCTCAATCCACTTGGAGGTTGGCAACACATCGTCCCACATGATCAGGCCGAGGGCGATAGTACGCAGGAGCAAGAAATCTGGCCGTACCTAAGACACACACACACAAAAATGAACAAACTGAAAATTAATACAACTGATACAAAAAAAATAATGGGGGGAAAAAAAATTGAGGTCTACTGTGATTGGCTGTATGGCAGGTTATACAGTACTCTATGAAGTTCATGGCTTTAGAATGAATCAATAAACAGGATCATTGTAATTATCAATTCATGATAACTTGTCCTGTGTACATTCAATGTTTCCTTTCCCAAAGATTCCCTTATTAAATAAATGTTGATGACTATAAATACTCCCATCATTTCTGTAATTCATTAATGGGTATCTACCATCATGTTAATCTCCAAAGATTTTCCCTGGATAAAATGCTATACAAGCAGAGCTTTACCTGCAAAGCACAACAAACCTGGTCAAGCAAGTAAGGGGTGCTTGGTGCCACCATCCACTCAGCAATAGCCTTATTATTGCTTCTAAAGTATATCATCCCTAGGGCTAATGTTGCTCCGGGTGCAGTTACATCAATGTTTACACAATCTCCTTCCTGTTGATAAATAATGTTATCATGAAAGCTGTAAAAAAACAACAAAAACTGAAGGAGAAATAAAGCAATCATAAAAAAATAACAAATGTTTATCTCAAACACATATTGCAATATTACCTCAAATGCATCTACAACTATCACTTAATCATCAAATTTTAGATGCTTGATCACACTAGTGACATCACCATGAGAATTTCATTACCTTAATCTGGTAACTAGGAGACTTGTATTTGTCCTTGTGAACACCCAAGAGAGGCTTCTTATGACCACCTTCAATGTAGTGGTAGAGTTCTCCAGCGATGTTTAGGTCAGTGAAGCCAGCTGCCTCCCCGCCGCGCCCAAACAGCACCAGCCCCAGAGCTAGGCCAGCTGCCAGCGAGTAAGATTCTCGATCATTTGAGTTCTCCATCTCTGGTCCCGGAGGACGACCAATCTCCTGGAGGAGGACCTCGGCCATGTGACGGTGTGCGGTGTCCTGGTACACGAGGCCCACTCCTATGATTGCTGCAACCTGTTGAGTTTTAATCAGATTTAGAATTAGGAATTATTTGAGGGATTCTGGCAAAATTGATAAGATATTAAAATTGGTTCTAACACCTATTTTCAATGGAATTTTATCCAGATAAAATAACCACTTGGAATATCACTCAACAGAATGACAGCTCACATTCCACTGACCTGCACTGTATGCGGAACATCAAGCTCTGTTGACGTGGGAGGCAAGAGACACTCCAGGTGGACACTAAGCAGTTTTGTTGTCTGGATATCCATTGTACCTCTCTTGGCTACTGATATGCCCAGCAAAAGCCCTACACACGTCATCTCATGTCCTCTTGCCAAGTAATCGTGCATGTTGACAGTCGCTAGGTTGCGTAAGTGACCATTCAGGCCAAGGGCCATTAAAAAGCCTGCATGCTCAGTTGGACTGTCAAGAGATCCTTTGGGTTTGTTGTAGACAATCCAGGTCGAGTCAATTTCCCCGCAGTTTGGTGCTATTTTCAGCCCTGCTGCTACTCCATTGTGGAAGTGTGGCCACATATCCATATTTGGTGGGACTTCAATATTGGATAGATCGATTGTGGTTCCTCGAGGAGGTGCTTTCCCTGACAAATTCAGCTTAGGGATAGGAAGGGTCTCAGTTATCACAGGAGAGGAGGAATAGAGGGTAAACATGCCGCGGCCAACAGGTAATGACATGGTCCTAATGCAAAGGGCATATAAATGCCTCTCCTGCTCTTCCAAAAACTCATGATCTGACACCTCTGGCCTCTGGATGATGTTGATGGTGACAGCCCGTGACGAGCCCAGCATCCGCCGTACCTCAGATATGCGCTGATCTTCCCTCCACCTGAGAGCCAGCATATCCATGTCCAGTGTCTCCATACCATCTTCCTCGTCCTTGGAAGTTGGAGAGACCTTCTTGGCCTCTTGAGCTGAATCTGGGTCTCTGTGACACCTGACTTTTATATTAAACGGATCTTTTCCCCGACTTCCCGTTTCCTTTTCATTCTTGGCCGCTTCTTCCCTGTGAGCAACAAGGTCAGGTCTATGGATGAGGTGGTAGGCTGAAGCTGGCCAATCCTGTGGTGGGCATGTGCGGCACATGTGCTGGGCATTCATGAGCAGGAGAGATACACCCGGTGCAAGAAGCTGTATATCTCTGACAGTAAGCCCCAACTGGTTGGTCAACAGGACAATCTTCTCATGAATACTGGGATTCTTCTCTAAATGATATTGTGGACTCATCGAAATGTCTATCGAGACGAATGGCTTCTGGCCACTGGAACTGATACGGCGAAGAAAGCGCTCCATGGGGATGTCCTGGAGCGAGCAATCAGCTGCCGCCACCGAGTACAAGAGAATGATGTTCTTTGTGGTTGTGCAGACCTGGGGTATGTAGGGGAATGGCTCTGGTTCTATGCCTCCCATAATCATGTACAAATGTGCCAAGACATGTGGGGGATTCATTGTGAAATAAGCTGGGAATGTCAGCTTTTGTGCTTCTTCAACTGGGACTTGAGAAGGAGGACCATGGAGTGGACAAATAGTTGGGAAATCACGCCAGTAATGGTGGAGGTACTGGGTGGCTTGGAGATCAGAAGCAAGCTGATCTAGACATGTTACCAATAAACTGCAAAACTCCCAGTGCAAGATGTTTAGCTTGAAATCCTCATAGACTAAATGGAGCGCAAAGAGGATGGCTGGCAGGTGGGAGAACAAGGGAGCTTTGGTGTTCACTGAGCCACTGTTCACCTCCTGGGTCCTTTGCACGACCCCCACTCGCTGCAGACCCAGCATTTCACTCAAAGAGTTTCCTGCGGCCATGTGGAAAGGTGACGACAGCATGTACTCCCAGTCATTGTCCGAGCCACTTTCAGCAGCACGGAACTTCTTGGTTGCAACGAGAGGGCTACAGGATCCAGAGGTTTCAACAGGACACATGAGAGCTAGTTTGTCTGTATCATAACCAATCATGGAAAGGAGCATCATTGAAAACATCATCCATTCCCCTTGTGGAGAGAAATCACCTGATCCGGGAGCATTTCGTGTAGCATACCACTTGTTGACCAACTTGAGGGCAGCTTCCCGAGGCAGGATGTACTTCAGAGCAGTCAGGGAGTGTTTGACAAGGGGCGATGAGGTCATTTCTGGTAGTGTTATCCTATAGAAGTTCCCACTAGCATGCTCAAGTGTAACCCTGGTGTCCGTTGGATCTCGAAGTGCAACAATCGCCGAGGATAAAGGGAGTCCAGTGTCTTCGGAAAATGAACCCTCAAAATTAGACCTCTCCGAGATGACTGGCGAGAGACCCACCTCAAACTTTGCATCCAAAGCGGAAGCTGGCCGACTGGACGTGAGGAGGCTGGAGCGACGGAGGGGAGTCGTCGAAGGGCTTTGCAGCCGTGATGATATGTTCAGGGACGAGAAGTCCTTAAACAGGGATGAGTTGAAAGTAGGGAGCCCCAGCAAGTTGATGCGGCTTACGTGCACAACACCAGTATAGAGAGACAGGCTGCTGCTTCCATCAACCACGATCATCATCTTGAGGGCTTTGATGGGTAGAGCGTCCTTAGCTGGGATGGAGGAGATGGAGCCGAATATGAGACTCGAGCGATCATTTGTGTAATCGTACTTGATGCATCTCAGCATGCCAGCCTGGGATAGCATGAGGCACAGGTACCTCTGCCCCACGCTGTCCTCCGTGAGGAAAGCTTTTGTGGCACGACCGAGGGAGTTGTCAGTCCAGAGGTGGTCTAAACAAAGGTCGGGCACGAGAGGCTCAGACTCAGCCATGGTTTCATTCAGGGCCGAGTGGAGGGGTGTGCAAGGAGTACGAGGGCAGGGGGACCGTGAAGGGGAGGGGCTAATGGTAAGTCGCAAGTGCTGCCCGCTGAATATCGAAGGTGATTGGGTCCGGCTGGGTAGGAAGAAAAAATATGAATAATAAATAACCATTATACAAATAGAGAGATAGATAACAGTATAAAAGAATATCACACAGTCAAAAGACAGGACCAAACATAGGTAAAGAATGCAACATTGTGCTAGGTTCATTGCATTCCATAATAACATTTACATTTACAATTCAACTTAAAACACAATCAATAAAGACAAATTATAGCACTAAAGTCTCTATGGGAGATACAACATCAGACAGAAAATAACCCTAATGAAAGGTATAAAATACTACTCTTTTCAACAAAAAACTACACATTATACATCACTCAAACAAGTTAAAAACAATTCATAATAATACATATACAAGTGGACAAAAACTAAACAACTATAAGTTAGCACAAATACTTATCAGGAAGGATCATAATATAACAATACTTCCCCTATTACTAATACCATTATCAAAAGTATAACAACGACAACTTTTACAGCCATCAAAACTACTACTACTATCATCTCTACCATTGCTACTACTACTTTTAATACTACTACAACTACAACTACAATTGCAACTAAAACTACCACTAAAACTACCACTACTTCAACTACAACTTCTACTTCAACCTTGCTCTCATACCTTAGCGTTGCCATGGGATTTTTTGGCGTCTGGGCTTGAAGATGGTTCTTTGGGGTTGTCCACATATTGGAAAACATGCTTGGCCTCGTCCTGGAGCTGGTGGGGGTTGGGGAGTGCGAGTTGCACGGTGCGCCTGGTGAAGTTAGGTGGGAGTGGGAATGGGAGTGAGAATGAGAGTGGGAGTGGGAGTGGAGGTAGAGGCCAGGGTTTGAGAGCATTGCTGAGGCTGGGCTGTTGGTCAGGTTGGCCTGGACTGCAGATTGTAGCACCAGATTATTTTCCTGAAGCAATAAAATAATCATTTTATTTATAAAAAGAATTAAATATGATAAGTGATATGTAACAGAGAGAAAAGAAAAAATTATATATATATAAAGTATTTTAAAAAAGGTAGAAAAATAATCTTCTTACCTTTTATAATGATCTTACATATGGAAAAAAGAAAAAAAAAGAAATACAATATGTAATGATATGTAACACATGAACAGAGAGAAATCAGATGAAAAAAATAAAACAATATACAAACAGTATCTTTAAAAACAAACAACAAAAAATAAACCTATTACCTCTTGTTTGGCTCTTCTCACTTTCCATATTGTGTGGCTGTTATTACTGGAGTTGTAAAGAATGCATATGGAAGGGTCGTCAGACATGAACACTGCTTGCTGGTTAAGGTCGGTCATGTAGGCAGGACGAGCTGATCCACTGTAGCCTGTGGACGGATGGACTCTCGTTAAAAAAACAGAAGAAATTCAATATGCAATAATTCAGCATGCAGATTGGAGATCACTTCCCTGCTCACAGTCGGTGATACAACATGGACCAGCTGCTCAAAATACTCAGCCCAATGCTCTTGCACCCAACCAAAATATGAGATGATCTGGCCATCTAATCAGTCAATTGAAGTAGCTTTTAGGAGGGCTTTGAGTTCAGCCTTCACGGGACTTAGTAGGCAGGACAAAAGCATTTTACTGAGCGATGGCCTCCTTCCATTTCGCTCCCTGCCGGCGAGTCTCTCTGGGAGACAGATTGCCAAAGACTGCCAGTATGTGTGTGTGTGTGTGTGTGTGTGTGTGTGTGTGTGTGTGTGTGTGTGTGTGTGTGTGTGTGTGTGTGTGTGTGTGTGTGTGTGTGTGTGTGTGTGTGTGTGTGTGTGTGTGTGTGTGTGTGTGTGTGTGTGTGTGTGTGTGTGTGTGTGTGTGTGTGTGTGTGTGCGTGTGCACGTACATGTATAAATTCCTCCCAATATACATACATATATTATATAAAATCCTCTCACCTGACACGATGAGCAAAGGATTGATCTCGTCCAGAGGATGCATGAGGCTGTAGAAGGTGGGCAACCTCTCTCCTTCAGGCTTTGGGGACGCAACTTCAGCTCCTGGCACCTGCCGCTCAAGGAGGACACCATACTTGACAGGCCATACCTTGCGCACCTGGGAATTAGGACAATAGTGAGGGTATGTGTGGGTGTGAGAGAGATGCTTACATACATTTGTATATACATACATATCTAAACTATATATATAAACATATAGCACATACCATTCAGAAGACAAATAATCTTTTAAAATTTATAGGTTTCTTGCCTTAGTTGCATCTCACTTAGTCTAATGCTTCAAAAATATAAAGATATACTATAATATCACTTATCCTTGATCTATAACACTCAGTTATTATCATGGCTAATTCATTCTGTTTGCTAATGGGATACTAAGCTGCCATTCTGAAATTGTTCAAAATTCTGAAACCTGTCAGGTATCTGGTCCCAATGGCACTGGATAACAGACTGTGTGCCAAAATATCTTTCAAAGAATTATCCAGCACAGTTCCCCTATACAGGAGTGAATCTTCCTCCCATCTTTGCATTTTCCCTACAATGAATAAACAAGAGAGCTACAGAAACAAAACTTACAGGAAACGGAAGCGCCAAAGAGTAGTCTTCTCCGTCCACAGTGTAGATGCTCAGGCTATCACTCTCAACAATACAGATGCTGGGAATGGATTCACCTGAAAGCACAGGCAATTTCAAGATACATATTTCAAGTTACATTTGTACGGCATACCAGCCATACAAAAAAGAAATAACATGATATTATCCAGGCAGCCCATGGTTTGATATCATGTCATGGGCTGTTTAAGTTAAATGGAACACAGAATCAATAGAGCAATAAATAACACCATATTCTTATAGAATTTAGTAATTCCTACCTGAAAATAAAAAATATATATAAAATTGGGATCTCCCTTCCACCTCCACAATCATGACTATTTCAATTATGCTTTGTGGATCTCCCTGACAACATGATGTCAAATACTGATACACTTCAAGTGCTATCTTAACAGAACATATTAGATGATGATTTGATGGTCTTTGATGCAGTGCCAAAGGTATAACTGCATCTATCAGTAGGCTTTTTAGTTTCATAACATTTTGATTTCTGATTTGCAACAGCTATGTCACAGAAGAAAATTGTGTAAATGTTTATGAGAAATCCAGAGTGGCTTTCAAAATGGAACTTTTAATTGTGTTCTGTGCAAATTCACAATCTGAAGTTTAACCTAGCAATATCATGTGACT
>NW_028234440.1:15225958-15230958 GCF_977035675.1 Penaeus japonicus
CTGCTTCAAGAATATCTTTTTCATTGAATAGAAAGTCAGTAAGACATTCATCTTCGTTACTAATGATACTAAAATAGCGTTGTGGGTCTGATATTATTTTTCCTATTCTTGGGACACTATAGACTTCAGCCATTTCCTTTGAATCAATTACCAATGTACCATTATTCTCAAGAGGCCCGATTTATGTTCTCCTCTTTAACTTGTTGTTTGCGTATGAGAAAAAAGAAAAATTCTTCATTTTTTATGTCTTCATTCAGATGAGTTTTTGTAAGAGCTGTCATTGAATAATTGTTGCTCTTTGCCATGTCCTTTAGATATGTTGGTTTTGCCTGGTTACTTTTTGGATATAATCCCTGTATATTTAGCAATATGAGAGTCTCAAATAAATTGTTTCTTTGCGTGTCTACATTACCTATTGTTAAATAGTTGATGTCGCCCCCCCCCCTTTTGGGGGAGCTGAACCTTCCCCCGGTGTAGTGGTGGGCGTTTCATCACCTGCCTTTGTTCGAATAGGTATGCAGCGCGGGACTGAATGTCCTTGTCTATTGCTGGTGATACACCAGTATTTTCCTGCTCCGTATTTTTCTCTATTTTCTCATAGTTTACTTATCAAAGTCTTTTGACTTTGTCTTTTTTCATAGCTCAATGCGGTGATATCCATGCTTCTTTATATTCGTCAGTTTCCTTTAGTTTCATATTCTTTCCAGTCAGATTCCATTTCTGTTTTTCCTTTTCTAATTTGACCTTAATTGGCCTTGATCTCAAAGCCTCCTTTAAATATTTGCATTCTCCAAAGGCACTCTCAACTTTGATAATTTCATTGTACTTCAATTTTGTTATGATATCATTAATCAATTTCATATAATTTGTCTCCTGATTTCAGGATGCTTTTCTTCTTTTTCTTCTAGATTGTATATAAAGAGTTTATTTGCTCTTCATTTTTCTTCTCTGACTTTTCTTTTGTAGGTTGTTTTGGTTTTGGTTGCTTTTTTATCGCCGCCAACCTTCCAGTCAGCCTCATCATCTTTTTTTGTTTGTTCAGTGTCTGAAATATCATTATGACCTGTTTATCTGATTTTTGCCCTAGTATTTCAGAAAACTTTTTTTTTTCTTATTCCTGATCTAGTTTACTTAGCTCACCTATTGGATTCTCTTGTTTCTTCTTTGCTGTTACTTTTACATTTCTAGTGTACATTTTGCACAGACTTTTCTGTTTCCAATTCAGCAGTCTGAGGTACCTTTGTTTTAGGTTTTTCTTTTTTCTCTTGTTTCAACTCATAGATTTCATCTTTCAATATTCGTATCTCCCTCAAGCATTGAATCTTGAAGTCCTTTAATTCTTCATACATTTTCTTTATTATGTTTTCTACTTGGGTGTGCTGATTTTTTTGTCACTGAATATGGCTCATTTCCTCTTTTTCCAGATTGTCTGATACGAGTGCAATACTTTTCTGTACATTTTCTGCCATTGTGTCCCTATCTTTCTCAATTCTAATTAGTTCTTTAATAAAACTGGCTTCTGATATATCGTCACAACTTTGAATTTTTTTTCTAGTTTTGTTTTAAGACTAGAATTACATTTAGTATTGATATCTCTGCACCAGTTGCAGTCTTTCTGTATATTTTCTTGATTATCTATTTCTAGTTCATTATTGATGCCTGTTAGGTAGGCATCAATATTACTTATAATTTCTTTTCTGCTTTTCAAGTAAGTATTTTCACATGTGTTTTTTTCGTATCACAGGTTTGGCTTACGAATTGCTTTGTTTCATTGTGTTTAAAACATTTTTCAGTTTTAGAGTTTCTTTTACATCTCCTTGGTCTAAACATGTAGGGTTTAAACCCTTAGAGTTATTTAAGTCTGGTCAAGGTCACCTTGGAAGCAGCTGGGCCACGCTGTTCATACACAGCTGACCCAGCGTTTTGACCTCCCCTCTCTCCTTGATGCCACTTCTTTTCTTTCCAGTTGTTTTTTGTTCAAATTTGGTTAAAATTTTGTCTTTGTACACTTCACTAATCTCTGTCCATTTTCCCCCAGCCTCTTGGTAGGCGGGGATGAGAAATTTAAGGATTTTTCAGAGCAACAGTTCAGCACGTCCACACTGTATATATATATATATATATATATATATATATATATATATATATATATATATATATATATATATGTATATATATTTATATATATACACACTTACACTCACAAACATATATACACCATGCACATGCTCAGACGTAGTGTTACTGAAAGAGTCGCTCTAAGCTCATCAGCTCATTCGCCAAGCTCAACCCTAAACCCTCTCCCACAGGCGCCGAGAAGCCAAGGATTCCCCCTCACCATGAGAAGCGCCGTGGTGACTGCGATGGCCATTCTGATGGCACAGTCCTGCTCACCATCCTTTGCCGTCATCGTCTCCCGACTCTTCCACAGAGTCTGGGTCTCAAACGCGGTCATGATGGCGTCCGACCGCATCGAGTCCGTGATTCCTTCCCGTTCGCAAAGGTTTTCGAACGTAAGGTGCTCGTCAGTCTGTATGCTCGCACCGTGGTGCCAAGTGTGGTGCCGTGGCTCCTCAAGCGACGAGTGCTTCCTCTCCAACATGATCGTGATGCCTGCCTACGTGGAATCCAACATGGCCGACGCACTCGCTTGTTACACCCGCCGCCAGAGGGACCTAGCAACGTACGCGTCCATCCAGGGATGCCCTTTAATGAACGACCTCAAAGCCGCGTCCAACCTCGTCGACGGCATCTACGACATGAAAACCCTGACCACATGCCACCTCATGAGCTACATCACCAATCCCTGGTACCTCCTGGACTTGGGTGCTGCGAGGACCTTCAGCCTCGTCAGACTCTACGGGATGCCGGCGGGAAAGGCGAGTGGCTTGCTTAATGTTAGGGATCTTGAGTTCCGGGTGAGCGTGTCCCCTGCGGCGACTCTCGGGGATTTTTCTTCCTTCGACCTCTTCGGGACGTTCGTCGGCCCAGCTACTGAATTCAACCAGGAAATCGTCCTCACTGTCGCCACTCCTGTGACAGCCAGGTACTTGTCGGTGCAGCGGAGTGGCACAGGTATTTTCTTTCAAACGTGTCACATTGAGGTTCACTAGAAGAAGGATTTTGAAGCCTGTGAAAATGACAGTTAGTCCTCGTCCCTTCTTGGATATGCTTCTCTCATTTCAAAATCTGTTGCAGCAGAAGTCAAAACGTCTACAAATGCTTTATCTTTGTAATAAAAAATATCAACGGACGATATGCTATGGATATCGAAGAGCTTAACAACAATAATTATGATAAATAATGACTCCAGTAATGATAATTGCTGATAATCATCATAATGCTATTATCGGTCACCCACAGTAAACCAGGACTAAAACAGTAAGATAAATCTTGCATTACATCATGAAACATTGCATTGCCAAACGATGTTAGGTATGAAAGACAGAATAAGGTTAATTTACGTCTAACAAGGTATAATAGTGAAACAACAGAGAGAGAGAGAGAGAGAGAGAGAGAGAGAGAGAGAGAGAGAGAGAGAGAGAGAGAGAGAGAGAGAGAGAGAGAGAGGGAGGGAGAGAGAGAGAGATAGTGAGTGGAAATATCTAGATATCTAAAATGAGAAGAACGCAAGGGAGAAACTAGCAAGTGGATGCTAGGGGGGAGGGGGTGTATGTGTCGGGGTAGATCGTCCAACAAGAAAGGGAAACTGATGAAACTAAGAAAGCGTTGGCCATTTCAATATCAGGGATGAAAATAGCATTAAGTTACTATGGAATATGTAAATCATATTGACTCTGATTATATCTAATAAACAACATATTAAAGAAAGTGAACATAGGAATTTAGAAAAAGAAAGAGAATCCAAGAAGAATTGCATTCTATTAAGAATATAATTTATTTAACATACAACAAGATAAAGCGCAAACGTTGGTATGTTATGAATGGTATGGCATCATATATAATATATTCATGCAAATCATTGGCATAATGAGTTTGTACATTACGCCAGGCATTTGGCAAAAACTGTGTCGTAGTTTACACTTCGGACGCCTTAGATACTGTGACTGAAGATCATAAGATGTTACAATTATTCCATAAATATCAGATATTCCTTTTCTATGCATTGTTTGTATTTGCACTGAAATGTGTTTGTTGTATTCTTGTGTTAATATTCAGAATGGTCAGTGATTTACCACAGTGTTACAAGGTGTGAAAAAAAAACACATATAAGGAACCCTGCTAATTCTGATGTTGACCTTTCATGTGTACCATTTGTATATGGTACAAATTCACACAAAGGTTACATTATTGGTTGTTCGAAATGAAAAAAACACGATATACCAGAATTATATCCGTGGCTGAACAATGCAATAAACTGAATTGTAGAGCAAATGTGATAATAAAACATTAATCGGTCCTGTTTATAAGATATATATTTCTGGCTCTATACCTCTGTTCATATTTGTGTTATTTTATACTCAATTTCTTCTGTATATACATATATATATATATTGTTACATTCTGTTATGGGCTTTATAATTGGACCGAGGGAATGAATGAAAAAGAAAAAATCTGGTTAGAATGAACACTTTATTGTTCACAAAATAAGCACACAAGCATTTAAGCAATTCGGACGTAGAACGTTTCTCACCATCATGAACTGCCAGTCACAATCTTTACATCTTGTGAAAGCCACTGTAGGGACCGAGACATCCTTACACACGAGAAAATGTGCAATTGCCAGAGAACAGAAGGAAGCACACGTCACCAGAACTAGAGTCGGCTTCTCGAGCTCTGTTCGACTATGCATCAGCGCTGACCGTGGCCCGACTGCCTGTTCGGCTTGTGTGTGTGTGTGTGTGTGTGTGTGTGTGTGTGTGTGTGTGTGTGTGTGTGTGTGTGTGTGTGTGTGTGTGTGTGTGTGTGTGTGTGTGTGTACAGTCATACACATATACACACACGAACTCATACACCCACAGACACCAACATACACATAT
>NW_028234440.1:15238458-15240958 GCF_977035675.1 Penaeus japonicus
GATATTTCTTGTAGCACATGACCTGTCTATTGTCTAGGAGGAGTCGCAGTACATTCCAGGTGTGCTCAAGTTGTTCGATGATGTTGCTGGAGAAAATGAAAATGAAGCAGGAGGTAAGGAAGGTTGCTAAGGATGCCATCCATTTACAATTGAAAGGTGGCCCTGGAGTTGCAGAAGCCGAAGGTGGACAAGAGAAGGCCATGATGATTGCTGTCTTTGGGATATCTTCCAGGTGTAGAAAATCTTTGCACCATGAAGTTTTGAAGTGAGATCCACCATGTCTGGAAGAGGATAGTGTTCAGGTTCAGTAATGAGGTTAAGGCATCGGTAGTCACTACAAGGTCTCCAGGTCCCATCAGTTTTCTTGATAAGGTGCAAAGACGATGACCAAGGCTCTAGGATTTCTGGCAGACCCATGCACTCCATTTCAACAAATAGTTGCTTAGCTGTCTGAAGCTTCTCAGGTTATAAGCACCTGACCTGGGGTGCACTAGGGGTCCTGTGGTCTTTATGTGGTGGAAGATGCCATGTTTGGTGGTCTGGCTGTTGATGGAGAAAATCGTTGCAATGTCGACGAGGAGACCATGATAACTGAAGAATTCTGCCCCCACGAGGTGTACCTTGACTCAGCGATCACGAAGCAGCAGTTGGCTGCGATGAGCTTGGTGTTGGAAGGGCCGTAGGGGCGGGTTTTGTCAGCGCTGTGGGGAAGATAAACTAAAAGGCACCCGTATTGACGAGGAACGGGATCTGTGATGTAAAATCCTGGCAGTGACCCATTCAGCTGTGTGCATTAGTTCCAAACCTGTTAGAGTAAAATAAACAAATCCAGAGGACGTGGGTTGGAGAAGGGGGATCCAGCACTGTAGCACATTGGTTATCATATGGTTCTTACTCTCCTCTGTATAGGAGATGAACCTGCCCTACAGCAACTGTTTTGCACAGTAGCAGTTCTTCGCTGGGAGAAACCAGATCAGTCAAGGGATGTTTCCTGCCGTCATTTGCTAACCTGTCAGCAATGTTCCCCTTTATACTAACATGGTTTGGGATCCAGTTGATGATAATGCAGTCTACCCTGAGCCAGGATTCTCTGAGCAATGGTGAGAATTGTGGTCAGAAGATAGCTCTCGCTACACCCCTTGCTGCAAAACCAGCACCTGCAGTGCGGGTAATGGAGGAAGGTTTTACTACCCATCGGAGTGACTGATGCAATGTTTCTGTCTCACCCTTTAACAGAGGCGGAGGATACTGAGTCTTTCTCCTTGACAGGTTCATGACAGAAAACTATCAAGGAGAGCACCCACAATGTGGGTGTGACATAGTATGGGTGAGGGTAGTCCATGCCTTTGACCAATAATGTCTCCTTGAGCTTAAAGTGTATCAGCACCCTTGCTGTGTGAGACAGCAAAAAGCTCATGGTTCTGTGCAAGTCATCTTTGCACCTTTTGTCTTAGCTGCAAGTCCAGCGGGGACTATGACTTAGGCAAGAAAATGGACCGCCATTTGATCAATTCAGGTGTCCAGGGGGAAAAGATTGGCCTCTACAAGGAGGTTGACAACCTTAGTCACCCATTATGACCCTGGCAGTCTCGTTTGGCATGGTGTCAAGCCCTTTCTTAAGTGCAGGCTTGACTGTGATCAGGACGATGGAGGTGTAGTTCACATTAGGATGGACAGTGAGCACATAGAATGGTCTTAGTGCATGGTGCTCAGCCCTGGGCGCCGCCCTGACAGAACTCTCATAACAGTCTTATCTTGGTCCGGTCTATGAGATATTTAATCTCAGAGTGGAAGGTGAGGTTCCTGTCAAACCATACCCACAATAATTGGAAGATATGAACCCACTCTAGCTTGGACTTGGACTCACAGTTGTTCATCATGGACATCGAGTTTCAGTGCAATTGCCTTCGATTTGGCTGCTGAGATCTTAACCCCTTGAATACGAGGATGCGTAGACTGCATCCTCGCAGCGCTCATGACATATCCGAAGACGTACATACTGCATCATGGCTAAGTTCTGTTTGTATTAAGTTTTCTTTCTTCTGGATATTGTACAAGATCTTTCAGAATACTTGACTTTCATTATTAATACATAGGAGTGGGATTCGCTTATACCAGGGAAGGTACCGATGCGCCCTGCCAGCAATAATTTTATTATTTCTTTATGGAACATTATGTAAAAATATAAAACTTATTATGATTAGTTTACCATACTACTTCAACCGTTATCTTTTGTCCTCTGAGTCACTGAGGTCTCTCACCAAGGTCAGGCTTCTCACCCTTCTCCCAGCCCATGTAAATAACTTGCCACATGCACAGGGGGAAGAGGTTCGTTATGTATATATCTGATATATAGTATATGATGATTATGTTGATATATATATATATATATATATATATAAATATATATATATATATATATATATATTTATATATATATATAATATTATATATATATATATATATATATATATATATTTATATATATATATTATATATT
>NW_028234440.1:15250958-15255958 GCF_977035675.1 Penaeus japonicus
TGCTGACGGCAGTTGTCACAGAGTTGCGTCAGCATTGGGAAGGACCAGTGAAGAGACGGAGAAGGCAGTCAAGGTCGCTGTCGCTGCCCTGAAGGAAAGGGATGTAAGGCCCAAGGCCTCTACACCCAATCCAACTCAGGGCGAGACTCCTCTCCCCACAAACCCCCAGGGCGAGACTTGTCTCCCCACCCAACCCACGGCCAAGACCACACTGGCAGAGCCTGAACCCAAACCCCAAAGGGCGAGGAAGCCACGACCATCCAGAGTGAAGGTCAAGGCGACCAGGGGTTCTCCACCTCCCAGGAGACCCAGCCCTTCTAATGGATCGACCTGTCCTGACGAGTGACGAGTCCAGTGACGAAATCACGATCAGTGAGGAACTCACCAAGGAGTTGTCAGACTCCGAAATGTCTGACGTTACCCACACTGGGGCGTCGGACACTGAGACCGATTATGTCGACGTCATTGACGATGCAGACTTAAAGGACTCAGATTAGCACAATGGCTTCTAATCTAAGCATACTGCAGTGGAATATCAACAGCTTTTCCCGGAGGAATGCCCTTCTCCACGCGATCATGCGATCTCGGAACATTGACATTGTCATGCCTAACAGGAGACACTGTTCGCTTTTTAGGATATCATCCCTTTGTGTTGCCCTCTAATGAAGGCACCAGAGGTTTGATTACCCTCATGAAGTCGACTATCCCCTGCTCCTTGATTGCCGATCCTGTGCAGTGTGGAGAAGGTGTTGAATTCCTTGCCGTTGAGATCCATATGGCTGGGGGTCCCCTCAAGCTGTACAATGTGTACAGCAGACCAACCTGTAGGAGCTTAGATATTAGTGAAGTCTGTGCTACTGTGGCACACGAGCCTATTCTCATAGGGGGAGACTTCAATGCCCACCACCCCATCGTGGAGCCGGGATGCGGCAGGCTATCACATAGCCGCGGTGCTTGAGTCATACCCCGAGATTGCTCTTCTCAACAACCAGGAGCCTATGCACGTTGGCGGGGGGTCCTTGACCTTACCTTTGTCACTGAGGCCCTGGTTGAGAGAATTAGTTGGTCTGTGGACAACACTGCCACGAGCGATCACTATGGGATAGTCACCACCATCTTGGATGCTGGCCCGGCCCCTGTCCCCCAGCACAATCCTCGATGGAAGGTGGACAGGGCCAACTGGAAGTCTTTCCAGGAGGCCCTGGCCAGGTGCCTCAGAACCAGTGAATTCTCACATAATGATAATGTGGATATACTTGAGGCAGCCTCAAAAACCATCCTCAAAACTCGTCCGTGGTCCAGGTGTTTCAAAGATGCTTGGATGCTTGGAGTGGTGTGACTCCTTTGGCCTCCAAACCTCCCTTACAGAGCTGTCGAACCGTATCAGACAGGCCACAAATCGCTCAGCCCCCAAAAAGACCCACCATGACCCGCGGTCGAAGGCAGAGAGACTGGCACTCGAGTTCTCTGCTAGAACAAGCAGTGCCGGTCTACCAGCAGAGTTTAGGGCATGCCAAGAGGAATTGCTTCCAGGCAGGCATGCCCTCATCAGAGAAAAGGCGGTCAAGCCTGATGATGCTGATGCCATGTTCTCTCTGAGGGAATTACGGCGGACATATAAGACCAGTTCACGGTCAGCCCCAGGTTGTGATGGGATCTCCTACCCCATCATTTCCCACCTAGGACTTGAAGGTGACCTTGCACTCTTGCATCTCATCAACAAGTCCCGCCGGACTCACAGCTAAGACAAAAAGTGCAGCGTCTCTTTGCCAACAACTCCTGGCTGTCGATACGCTTTGAGCTCAAGGAGACACTGTTGGTTAAGGCCATGGACCTCCCCCACCCTAACTATGCCACAGCCCCTCCGTGGGCAAGATCCTTGATAGAGTATTCTGTCATGAACCTGTCAAGGAGAAAGACTCAGTACTCTTCGTCTCTTTTGAAGGCTGAGGCGGAGAGGAATATTGTAGAAATCACTCCACCTGCTAGTAAAACCTACTTCACGGATGGTTCTGTAGACCCCATTTCCCACACTGCAGGCGCCGGTTTTGCAGCAAGGGACATAGCACAAGCTATGCGGGTGTCCGACAATGCCTCCTTGCTCCAAGCAGAGGCAATCGCTATTATGGGAGCCCTAGCCCATGCAGCCCAGACGGACGGGCATGTTGCCATACATACAGACTTTAGGGCCGCCTTGATAACGTTTATCTTCTGACCACGATTCTTACCATTGCTCAGAGAATCCTGAATCAGGGTAGACGCATTATCATCAGTTGGATTCCAAGCCATGTTGGTATTAAAGGGAACGATGTAGCTGACAGGCTAGCAGAGGAAGGCAGGAATAAACCCTTGAGTAATCTTGTGGTTCATCCTAGCCGAGAACTGCTAAGGCGTAAAACGATGGCTGCAGGGCAGCTCGGTGCCCTGCAGTAGGGTATTTCAATAATTGGTGATTTTTGAAAAATCCTTCAAATTCACGGAGACTGTTCAGAAGTAGGCGCCATTTATTTTTTCTTGACTAGTGATACCATTTTTATTTGTTTTTATCAATATTTACCTATTGCACTTTTTAATCAAAGATACGAAAAATACGATTAGATAATTAGTTTAGTCTGGGGTGAAATGACCCGTTTTCTATATTTTCTTCGTCATTTTAGCAGTAATTACTTAACGATGTATTCAAATTATGTTGATTTATTCAATCGTGTATAGTATAATTTTAACTTTTTAGAGTATTTTTTCTATAAATAATCATAATATAACACATTGTGAAAGTATATTACAAATTAGAAACGTATATTTTATTGGCAACAACTTCTCACATATATTATATTACCCTATCCTCATTTCCTTTCAATCTCTTCCGCAATTACCGTATATTTGATATAGAGACAAGGGTATTGAAGTCCCAGGACCGCTTCATGTCTCCAATCAGTCTTTCACAATGCTGATTATGGTCGGGAATTAGTACACTCTTAGCCTCCCATACAGAGTGGTTACCTTGGCCATAGAGATGGCATTCATATCTTCCCATATATGATAGAACAAAGGGGAACTAAACACTCTTTCCGAAAAACCTGGGACATTCACAAACTTTTCTGTGCTGAGGTTCCATAACTTCTCATAGGAAAAATTGTACCAAATTCGATCCTTCAGGTTTGGCTGGTTTGTATATCCAGCTTTTTCCGATTCCATTTTCAGCATACCAAATACCTCATGTATGCTGTCACCATCGTGAGAGAGTGGCATGAAAATGACATCTGTGTTATGCAGATATCTACTGATGGATGCAAAGTAGGATTTGTCAAACCCTAATCTGATCCCTACTTCTGAACACATTTGAGATGCCCCAAATGCTGCCTGAAATATTGTCGGCTCTGTACTAATGACAGCTTTTCGCCAGCAAAAGAAATGGATCTTAGAGAACTCGAAGATACCTTTGATAACAGTAGGGTTCTTTTGCAATGTCCCCAAGCATCTAATCAAATTGTCTTTCAAGCCAACTTTGGTCTTGGATGGCAAATCAGCATTTTCAATACTTTATAATTTATCAAGTACAACATCAAGTGATATACAAACATGTAATGATGAACACATATAACCTAACCACCTAACACCAACTGGCACAAATATCCTAGGCAATATTATGTTTTTTAAATTCTTTTAAGGACTCAAGACAAAATAATTTTGCATGTCTGTTCAGTAGTTCATGAATGGTTACCCGTCAATAGCATTAAAGTTAATTGGCCACTGAAAACGGACCTCATCATTTATATCCTTATAAAAATCAATCACTTCTGTTAATTCCCTGAGGTTATGACATGTTTTTATTCATATTGGTTATCTTCAATGAAGCTAGAGTGTCATCTCTTTTACCAATAGTTGCCTGCCTTTTCTTGCGGAAAATGGTAGTATCTAAAGGAATCAATCTGCTGTCAAGACCTACTACTTGAGAAAAAAAAGCATCAATAAAATTTGTTGCATTATTTCCGTGGTGTATTTCCGTTTCCCTTCTGGCAGTCATCAGGAGTGGATAAATCTTCTAAGGTTGAGGAAGATTAAGTTTCCGTTGTCATGTTCATCATCTGTATCGTTTTCACATATTCCTGAATCTCACTCAGTAATTTATTTGCCAGACTACATTTCCTCTTATTTCTGTATTCCTTCCTTTTATGGCTTTATGGTCAGCAGAACCAGTGGATACAGCACTACCATTTAACTTTGCTTCATACCACTCGATGTCTTCTTGTAGCACTCTCTCGGTTGTCTTTTGCCTTTAAGAGATACGATTTCAGTACCAATAAACGAAGCTTTCAAACTCTCCTCCTGTGTATAATAATATACTTTCTTTATGTTAAGTACTTTTGTGATGGCCTTTAGTTTAGTAATAGTCTTCAGTCCAAATTTCTGATATAATTCTTCAATTTAGTCACAAGTTTCAAAGCAATTTGTCGTCCAGAAAAGTTTGAATTTCAATCAAACACTTTCAGCGAATTATATCGTGCCAATATATCACAAACAAGTAGCAACACAACAGAAGCTTGTTGGAATGTATAATAATGTTATTAGTTAACTAACGTTTATATGCTTATTGAAGAAACACGGCATTACCTTACAGGCCATTAGGTTCAGTGAGGAACTAGAAGTATTGAAAGACTTCCGACCTAAGGTCATTGAGGAACTTGCTATATGCGGTATTTAAGTGCTTAAGGTCTGTGAGAAATTTGTTGCATGCAATATTTAGGTTCCCAAGGTCAGCGAGGAACTTGATGCACCTAAAGACACAAATTTGATTGCGATTCGGAAAGGAACTATCATCACTTAACGTTAGCGAGGAAGTTCGAAGTGCGTGGACCTCGTCCGCTGCGCGGCCCCAATTCCGCGGAAATGCGTAATATATTAAATTGAAAAGTGCAACCCCTAAACGTTATCAGATCAAGCTGATTTTTTTCACATTTCATTTTTATGATATATGGAGCCTATTTTTGTACAGTCACAAT
>NW_028234440.1:15260958-15268458 GCF_977035675.1 Penaeus japonicus
TTTTTTTTGTACGAGCCTTGAAGTGTTTAATTTCTGACATTCAAGAAGAACATCTACAAATTGTTTTTGGAATAAACCTTATCTCAACTTTGCGATGCCAATAGCCTTTCTCATGCCAATAGCCAGAATAGCGCAATCTTGCTACACAAAGGAATAAACCAGCAGGACTAAATAAAACAACACACATGATAAGCCAAGGAGCACAGGGTTCTGAGTGAGCACACCAGGCCCAAAAGGTTGTCATATGAGCAGCAGGCTCTTAACACAGCAGGGCACAAGAGCAACAGAGCCCCAGAGCAGCATGTCACATGATCAACAGGATCTAAGCACAACAGGGTCTAAGAACACTGAGGGAACCTGCGACTAATGGTCCTAGCGATGCTGCCTCCGTAGCGCATGACCAGCATGAGGATGCCCGGCGACAAGACGCTCTCCACTAGGGCGTAGTGCAGCATCGTCATCCGGAAGTAATAAACTTCCTGGTATAAGGTTACTCTGAAGTAGATGAAGGGGATGAAGTTCAGACCTTGCAACAGGAACTGTGTGATGCACGTGCTCAGTGTTGCCAGCTTCTGTGGGAAGTGAAAGGAAAGAACCTCGTCAATATGCTTTTTCTCTCCATGACTATATGCTAATTTTTCTAGACTACATATGCTATGACACATACACACTCAATAATTTATTTTTTTAAAACTATCTGGATTATCTATTCTCAAGAAAGGTAAGCAGATTTACAATTAAAATCTTAATAATGGCTTCTACATAGAAGTAAAGTCTGTAATAAAATGGAAAGCGCTCAGTACAGGTATTTGAAAAGTGAAAAAAGTGGAAATATGAAAAACAAAGCTAATTATCTCATTCCAACATGAAAAGAAAGTGGGAAAATGTAAGCCTCAAGGCAAGGAATATATCGGAAAATGAAGATGAATTGTGAAAATTAACCCCACCCTAATCGCTCAATTTTCCACAAAGGTCTACGAACCAAAGGACCTTCCTAACACAGGGTCTCCGCTATTGGACTCCCTCCTAGATCGCCACATTTCCTATCCGACTGCTTAAACAGTACAATACTCGATACGTTCAAGGCGCAAAAGTGGGTTTACCTTTCCTGGGGCTGGATTCACTAACATACGATGGTAAGGCATTTACCAGCTGTCAGCTGCCATCGTGTTTACCAGTCATGGCAAAGTGGGATTTATCAACCGATGATAGGTCGCCTGGTAGGGGTAAATCGACTTTATCACCGTAATTTGATGGTAACTCTGGTAAATCGATTCCGCCAATCAACGAGCGCCTTACATGATACTTTAGGCTCCTTTGACCAATCCCGTGACATGTAAACAAAACCTGATCCAACAGCGAATTATTTTTGTTTTAAGAAAGAAATGATAAACATTTCTTCTATGTTAAATTATTCCTATATAAATTAATTTCCTTGGAAGCATATTCTGATCTTATGGGTCATATATAATGTAATGGTTTTCATAAACATACTATTTTTCGTGTTTATACATTGCAGTCAAAAGAAAAGAAGCAATGGCTCCACGCAATGGTGGTGTTATTTGTATCAACGTTTTCCAAAAAGAAATGCCAATCAAACCTTTTCAATTAATAAGATTATGAATAATTATATGTAAATTAATGCAAACACAAAAATGATTTATATACTTATATGTTTACTGTTTTTCAACTATGTCATTAAAATAAAACGTTTGAATTTGTCAAATTATTAATTCCATGTATTATTTTCAGTTATTGTAGGCCTATGACGAGGCTGCATGAACATTATTCTCGCTCTTTTTCCTGTGAATTTTATTTATTTTTGTCATGTTTATATGAAAATGAACAGTTGCCATCACTCTGATCATAATAAGTGTACATGCAAACTAAAGTGTCGCCTTAATTGTTGATTTTTTGCTGAGATAAAGCGAGAGGAGAGAGTCGTCGCTGTAGTTGCCAGTGGACATACCAGTGCTCCAACCACTGGTAAATTTAGCATTGTATTCTATCATGGTAAGTTGTTCATGAATACCGATGCGGTCTGTTTACCATCATAATTGCAGTTACCAGCGTATTTATCATGGTAAGTGCGTTAGTGAATCCGGCCCCTGGGTGGTAGATGGTGTGGCTGGGAAGGGGAGCCTTTAATTTCTGTTGGGTATGAGCAACTCGGACAAAGTCTTTGTAATTCATTGAATTTTGTGTGATCCGAGACATTGTATCAATTTCATTGATAATTCATTTACGCTGTTACAGAGTTTGGAAATGCAAAGTAGTAATGTTAAAGAGGGGTATATGTGCAAGTATTTCTAATGTAGATGGAAGTAAATATGCAAGGTATGATATACATGAGGAATGGCAATTCAATAAAAATGTATTTTGTTGAGTTGAAATAGCAAAATAGCTAAATTCCAAGAGCTTAACGAAGAAAAGTCAAGACATGGCACACTATTTGCGTAAAGGCAGTTCATGCAGAGTTTCTAGGACTACCTACCTACCGCAGTAAAAACACATAGTCTACCATATGCTACCATTTGAATATTCTACATGTTCCCACCTCTACTTTTATTCCTTACTACAACTATATTGTAAAGATTAACTGCTAACCAGAAATGTTACCGTGACTTAGCAAGACAAGTTATTCAATACAATTTTTTAACAGTCACACTGAACTCTACCCGGCCTGAAGCCCCTTGACCACAAACCTGAACCTGATGCCGACGTCTGGGGATTTTCCTTGTGAACTGCTGGACGATGATGAAAATGTAGGCAAATACTGTCATAGCGTTGATAAGAGGAAAGATGACTGACAGCATGACGGGATGGTTAATGTACTCAGAACTGAGACCAAGGCAGTAGTAGACACCTTGTACTCTCCACACTTCCCCATGATACATGCTGATGAAGAAACCGCAGACTATCACCATCCAGCTGATGATGATGGCTACCTGAAGGACAGCCTTCGGCAGGCTGTGGATGTAAATGGGAAACATAATGTAGGCCACACGGATGAGTGCAATCAGCAACAGGGAAAAGATGAACCCCACGTTGAGCGATATGCCAACGCTCGTTATGAAGCGGCAGATGAAGAGTCGCAGTGCCCCGTTCCTTGAGTTGACGGCGGAGGTGATGAGCACAGTCAGGAGGAGAGTCGCGTTGACGAGGCTCTGGGTCGCCTGGAGCCGGAAGATGAGCTTGAAGAGGCTGTCCATGTCGCTGTCGCCCACCTTCTTCAGGAAAAGGAAGTAGACGACGATGGCGAGGAGACACACGACCACCGCCCCCTGCACAGCGCCCCAGGGCGTGAGGAAAGTCTCGGTTTCAGCACCGTCTGAATCCAACTCCACCAGGTACTCCAGCAGCTCAGGGATGGTCAGCTCCTCCTCAAAGCTCATCCTCGGGCTGGTTGATCCTGTTAAGGGGATTTCATTTCTAAATATATCCATAGAAAATAAAGCATACAATTCCAAACACACAGATTGAGTACAGATACTGTTTGGTTAAATTTTGAGGTATGTAAAGATAAAGATTATGTGTTAGTGCACTTACTGCATTTTACTATAGTTTGTTTAGGTTTCTTAAAGTAAACTAGAATGTATTTTTCAATCTTGTAAGTTTAACAGATTAATAGATCTCCAAATGTATAAAGAACTAATAGTTTTATATCTACCTTTTATCTTGATAGTATGTTAAGTTAAAGAGTATGATGGCAGGATAGTATGTTAAACAGAATGATTAGATTGCATGTTAAACAGAATACGACACAGACTTAATGGACTCAGATTAGCACAATGGCTTCTAATCTAAGCATACTGCAGTGGAATATCAACAGCTTTTCCTCAAGGAATGCCCTTCTCCACGTGATCGTACGATCTTGGAACATTGATGAGACCCTAACAGGAGACTCTGTTCGCTTCTCGGGATATCATCCCTTTGTGCTGCCGAGCACGCAAGGCACCAGAGGTTTGATTACCCTTGTGAAGTCGACTATCCCCTGCTCCTTGATTGCCGATCCTGTGCAGTGTGGAGGTGTTGAACTCCTTGCCGTTGAGATCCATTTGGTTCCCAAAAGCTGTACAATATGTATAGCAGGCCAAAATGTAGGAGCTTAGATAGTGGTGAGGTCAGTGCTACTGCGGCACATGAGCCAATTCTCATAAGGGGAGACCAATGCCCACCACCCCATCTTGGCTCCCACTCGGAGTCGTGATGCGGCAGGCTACCACATAGCCAAGGTGCTTGAGTCGTGCCCCGAGACTGCTCTTCTCAACAGCCAGGAACCTACCTTTGTCACTGCGACTCTGGTCTAGAGAATTAGTTGGTCTGTGGACAACACTGCCACGAGTGATCACTATGGGATAGTCACCACCATCTTGGATGCTGGCCCGGCACAATCCTCAATGGAAGGTGGACAGGGCCAACTGGAAAGCTCAGAGACCATCCCCAAAACTCGTCCGTGGTCCAGGTGTTTCAAAGACGCCTGGTGCTACAATGATGAGATTAAGGAGGTCAACCACAGAATCATTATGTGCAGAAGACACTTCCGCAGACAGAGAACCCCTGAGAACCACGCTCTTTTGAGAGAGGCTCTCAGGGATTCTTAGGAAACTGCTAAGAGGGTAAAGCAGCAAAAGTGGCTGGAGTGGTGTGAGTCCTTTGGCCACCAAACCTCCTTTTCAGAGCTGTGGAACCGTTTCAGATGGGCCACAAATCGCTCAGCCTTCAAAAAAAAACCACCATGACCCATGGTCGGAGGCGGAGAGACTGGCACTCGAGTTCTCTGCCAGAACAAATAGCGTCAGCCTACCGGTAGAGGTGAGGGCATACCAAGAGGAACTGCTTCCAGGCAGGCATGCCCTCATCAGAGAAAAGGCGGTCGAGCCTGATGACGCAGATGCCATGTTCTCTCTGAGGGAATTACAGCGGACATATAAGACCAGTTCCCGGTCAGACTCGGGTTGTGATGGGATCACCTACCCCATCATTTCTCACCTAGGACATGAAGGTGCATCTCATCAACAAGTCCTGGGAGACTTCCTTGCTACCACAGTGCTGGAAGAGGGTTGACATAGTTCCCATCATTAAACCAAAGGAGCTGGGATGGTACTGTCCCATCTCTCTACTCAGCTGTCTGGGAAAGACAGTAGAGAGAATAGTACTGAACCGGCTCCAATGGAAGTTGGGACCTCCACATGAACACCTACATGGGTTCACAAAGGGTAAGAGCACTGCTCACAGCATGGACACCTGACTGAGCACTGTCAGCAACACCAGCTCTGTCATTGTCTTCTTGGATCTGGAGAAGGCTTTTGAACTGGCAAGCTCGCTCACCATTCGGGAAATCCTGATCCGCAAGGGAATCAAAAGCAGACTGCTTGCCTGGATTGGTGACTATTTTCGGGACATAACTGCCAGAGTGAAGTTCCAAGATCACCTTTCAAGGCATTTGCCCCTGGTGAATGGCACTCCACAAGGGGGGTCCTTAGCCCGGCTCTATTTATCACCCTCATGTTAAGCATCCTTGACATTCCACTCCCAGCGGGGTGCAAGATCATTTCATATAAAGATGATCTTGCAATTATCTCTGCTGGGAGACGAAATGAGAATCTAACTAGAAAAGCCTAGTGTTGTCTGGACCTACTGTCGGAGGAATGCCGCAGAGTCGGGCTTAAGATATCAGCAGCCAAATCGAAGGCTATGTCCTCGACCAAAGACTGCGAGTCCAAGGGTTAGAACTAGAGTGGGTTCACGTCTTCCAATACTTGGGGGTATGGGTTGACGAGAACCTCACCTTCCACTCTGATATTAAATATCTCCTAGACCGGACCAAGGCAAGACTCTCTGTCATGAGAGCTCTGTCAGGGCGGCACTTAGGGGCTGGGCACCATGTACTAAGATCCTTCTATGTGCACGCTGTCCGTCCCATTGTGGACTACGCCTCCGTCGCCCTGATTACGGTCAAGCCTGGACTCAGGGAAATGCTTGACATCATGCAAAACGAGATCGCCAGGATCAGTCTGGGTGCCCCTGGGTGGACTAAGGTTACCAACCTCCTCTTGGAGGCCAATCTTTTCCTCCTGAACACTCTGATCGATCAGATGGTGGCCCAGTTATTTGCCATAGTTTTACAGTCCCCGCCGAGCTCGCAGCTAAAACAAAAAGTGCAGCGTCGGCTTGCACAGAACCACGAATTCTTTGCTACCAACACCTGGCTGTATCACTCAGCCAGGGTGCTGATACACTTTGAGCTCAAAGAAACACTACTGGTTAAGGGCATGGACCTCCCCCACCTTGACTATGTCACAACCCCACCGTGGGCACGATCCTTGATAGAGTTTTCTGTCATGAGCCTGTCAAGGTGAAAGACACAGTACTCACCGCCTCTCTTAAGGGATGAGGCGGAGAGGAATGTCACAGCAATCACTCCATCGGGTAGTAAAACCTATTTCACAGATGGTTCTGTAGACCCTATCACCCGCACTGCAGGCGCCGGTTTTGCAGCAAGGGGTATAAAGAGAGCTATACGGGTATCTGACAATGCCTCCTTGCTCCAGGCAGAGGCAGTCGCTATTATGGAAGCCCTAGTCCATGCAGCCCAGACGGACGGGCATGTTGTCATACATATAGATTCTAGGGCCGCCATTGACAGCCTACAACAAAGCACGCCCATTGATAACGTTTATCTTCTGACCACGATTCTCACCATTGCTCAGAGAATCCTGGATCAGTGTAGACGCATTGTCATCAACTGGATTCCGAGCCATGTTGGCATCAAAAGGAACGACTTAGCCGGCAGTTTGGCAGAGGAAGGCAGGAAGAAACCCTTGAGTGATCTTGTGGTGCATCCTAGCCGGGAACTGCTAAGGCGTAAAACGATGGCTGCAGGGCAGGACGGTGCCCTGGAGCGACATAGAGAGAAGCGAGAACCTCCCCTTCGGGCAGCTGGTACTCAGACGCCACAGGCTATGAGTCACTGATACTCTTCCCCAAAATATCAAGGTGTGTTGAAGTCAGCTTTCACAGACTGAGAATAGGCTATCTTTGTGCGTGGTAAGTCGCACCCACCATTGGGCATGATGAGCGATGCTGTGATCATTGTGGCGCGCCGGACACCAAGATAGAGCACTATCTGATGGAATGCGAGCACACTCGCTTCCTCAGGCAGGGCCCAGAAACGACAGCCGCCGGGCTGGTTAGACGGCTATGCCTGTCGCTTGCCCCCTGGCAACTGGAGCGCCTTCAGGCAATCTGACCGCCATGGTAAACATTCAGTTATGATGATCAGATGAGTCAGCACTTATAGCTGGCAGAGGCCGGGCCGCCTCGTCCATATAGCCCGGGCGAAGCGACGTCTTCGCGAATCTCTCTGAACTGAACTGAACTGCCCCCTGGCAACTGGAGCGCCTACAGGCCACGGTAAGCATTCATTTATGATGATCAGATACAGCTGACAGAGGCCTCGTGCATTTAGCCCGAGCGAAGCGACGTCTTCGCAAATCT
>NW_028234440.1:15275958-15280958 GCF_977035675.1 Penaeus japonicus
AAAGGTTTAGTAATTATTTATTTTAATGTAATTGAACCAGAGATTAGGCAATTGCCACGGCGATTGCCATTGTTGACACCGTCGCCATCTTTATAAGAAAACATAAATACTCTTTTCACGTGCGAGCCTCTGGAATTGCACTACAAGGCCCACCTTTCCCTCCAGTTTTGATAAGGTAAGTTGAGTGTTAATTTTGGGTTACAAGGCAAAAGGGCGGGTTTTATTTGAAGAATAATGCTTTGTTTTTGATCGTAATTAAACTTGTTATGCTGGACCGATTTTAGTGTTTATTTTTATTTCATTTTGGTATTGCTTATTCTATTCAGTTTTACTTTTGTCCTTTTTTGTACAGTTTTAGCTTTATCCTTTTCCGTTCAGTTTGCTTCTATGTCGATTTTGGTTTCTGTTCTTTTATATTCTCTTTTGCTTATTCATATATAATAAATGAAGACATTATATTTTGCTTTTTCTAACATAAACCCTGTTGGCTATAATGGCGCTGCCAATTCACCTAGAATTCAATAGTCCGAGATGAACAACCCGTTGGGTATTAGTAAAACACTACACCAGGACCGAGCAGCGAGGTGACTGGGCCACGTGTCACGAAGGCCTCGTCAGATTGCTTTCCAGCTGAGCATCGGCAGACTCCCGTGACTCCCGTGACCTCTTCGTGTGGATTGTGTCAGGTAACACCACATAGGGCTTTACCTTCGACGCTTTATGATGATGTTGTCGCTCGTGAGTAGATTTTATTGCGTCTTTTATGTTTTCTTCATCAGAAAAAAAAACATTATTTATGTTTCTTACTTGTTTATTTTGATTGTGCGTTTACACCTCTTGAGCATATATACAGAAAACGGATGAAATAAATCAGTACGGAAAAAATACATATATATTTCTAGTTCACAACGGATATGGTTAGTAAACAGCTTATAACTTAAGCATAGATTCTTAGGTACAATGTTTTATTACCGGGTATGTTTTAGAATTATATTCCTGAATCTTAATTTACGGAGAGGAAAATGCTAGAACGCCTTTACACACTTTATACATCCATGGACCTACGTGAATGTCGCCCATAGTCTAAGAGATAGAGAAAATGGATACGTATTAAGTACAGAAAAGAAAAGAAGAAAAACAAATATATATATATATATGTAAGGTGGCCAGATGCTGCATCTCGCGCTCTCCACAAGCAGGCGCGCTCTCTGCTCTCCCGTTCTGGCTGTCCTGGCCGGAGGACTGGACGTTGCCTGTCGCCTGTTTCTTTTTTTTTACCAATTATCTTTCTTTTTATTTGTTCTCCATTTTAGCATAGTTTCCCTTTTAACTGAAGTTTTCTGTAATTACTTTTATTATTTTATTTATATATTACGAGACCTTACATTGAATGTTTTTATTTGTCACCAAGTTTTATTTTTTTTTTGTGTTTTAATACTTTGTGAACTTTTATGGTCTCAATGTTTCTTTGATTTTATTTTAAACTTTAGGGGAAACGTTTTATGTATTTTATTTTTGTTTCGTTTTATTCCTTTTAGTTTATATGTTATGCTTTTTAGGATTTTATACATTTTGTTTTATATTTGTATCTCTCTTTTATGTTGTTTTTTTTGCTGAATTTTATTGTTTATAATATCCGTAAGATAATATGCCTCTGACGTCACCAAGGCAATGTTGACGTTTTTTAAAACGGTAAATTTTCCGAATAACGCCGCGTCACTAAATACCACAAAAGTAGTATCGATGGATTCCTCTCAACCTCTACTATTCATATATAGTGAAACTAATGAGCGCTTGCACCTCTGGAGCCCACAATCTTGGTCCCGATAGTAGGGGAGGGCATGAAGTTGATCAGGGAAATTACGGGGTAAAATATGAATTCCGGCCATATTTCGTATGCAAAATCTTAACCAAATACCTACCTAACTTTGCTTAGGTTTGAAGTTTGCCCTAGCCAAGAGGGGGGGGCGAAGCCCCCCCTGGACCCCCCCCCCCCTTTTTAACGCACTTTGTGCTACCTCGTGCTACTTCGGTATCACAAAAACCTTAACCCAACTACCTACCTCACTTTCCCTAGTTTTGAAGTCAGCCTTTGCGAAGAGGGAGCTATGCCCCCCTGTGGATCTCCCCTATTCAGGGCACTTCGTGATACTTATGATGCGTAATTAGTCCTGTAGATGAAAATGCCGCGACACGGATAACCCTCACACTGCGCCATGATGACAGCAACTGAGTCTTTGTCTCATATATTCCTCAGGATAGGAAACTAGGACCGATGATGACGCGACCACTCAATAGAGGGCACTATAATTATACTGTAAATAATGGGGAATATTACGCCATCTGTTGAGAGAACATAACAGCACATGCAGGTAATTCCTTGGGTGTTTCCAGTCCACAGCTTGCTACTATCCGTAAATACGTAAACACAGCCATGTTTGAATTTCAGGGCGAGGATGGTGGATTCGGGATATCTTGCCCAAGGTATGTTGCACGAAGTGCCCTAAAAAGGGGGGTCCAGGGGGGGGCGAAGCCCCCCTTTGGCTAGGGATTAATTTAAAACTAGGCAAAGTTAGGTAGGTCATTGGGTTAAGATTTTGCAAGCGAAATATGCCCCGAAGTAGGACGAGGTAGCACGAAGTGCCTTAAGAAAAGAGACCCAGATTGTGGGGTCCAGGGGTGCAAGCGCTCATTAATTTCACTATATAAGAATAGTAGAGGTTGAGAGGAATCCATCGATACCACTTTTGTGGTATTTCGTAACGCGGCGTTATTCGGAAAATTTACCGACATTCTTTGCTTAAGAGCTGGACGTGATCTAAAAGAACATTTTTATTAAATCCTGATCAGACCTTTTTTATTGAACTTGGCTAGATTCCTTTTACCTAGTCTTTTTATACTTTGTGGTAGGAAGTCTGAGTTTTTTTTTTCATTTTAGTACACCAGACTGTTGTTTTCTTTTCTGCCGTATTTAGATTTTGTCAATTTTTAAGCCTTCAGCAGTGGCGTCAGATTTGCTGATCTAGCCTTTGTTTTTATTGGTAAGCCTTCTGCCAGATACTCCACTCGGGAGTATCTTTTCTTTAGTTTTAGTATACGGCAGCCTTAATCATTTTAAGTGCCTTCTGCACATGTTTTGGCATTTTATATTTTACTAGTATTTTTCAATTAGTTTTAGAATTTTGTTCTATTAGGCCGAGCATCAGAAAGAGATTGTCACGCTGGAATACACCCATTTAACTGATTCAAACTCCCTCCCCCACGCTACCACTTTCAGGGTTTTGAATTGACAGGGGTTAGCCAGGCCCTTAGCGCTTGTTTCCCTGGCCAGCATCAAGGGAGGGCAAAAAAGTTTTCACTTTTGACTTGATGAACTGGGACGGGGCCCCTGGGTTAACACGGACATCGCACTACATATACATCTGAAGAAACTAAGATATCCTTTCATTCACTCTTCACTCCTTACTCCAATGCCATTCACCTCTAAGAAGAAGAAGAAGAAGAAGAAGAAAAAACAAACTCATTCACCTTCGAGAGATCCATTCACCAGTCTCGGAAGCCCCGACCTACGCAACACTACTCCTTCCCCTCTCTGGCACAGCCGGTCGAGAACCACCAGCTCCCCTCTTTGTCCTGCCCGAGTCCTCCTCGCTTCTCCAGGATCTCGATGAGGTAGTATCCTGCGATCCCCAGCAGGAGGAACGCGTTGAGGATTATGATCTTCGCACTCACGCACAAGACGGTGCTGCAGGCGTAGGCTATGATGAAACCCGTGGCTTCCCAAAGGCGGTAGTTGCTGAAGGCCGCCTCGGAGGCGCCCGGGAAGATCACGCCGTAGAGAGCTGGTGGGGGAGGAGGAGGGCAGGGTGGTAAGTAATGTTTATATGTATGAATTATATATATATATAAATATATGTATGTGTGCGTGTGCGTGTGCGTGTGCGTGTGTGTCTGTGTGTGTGTGTGTGTGTGTGTTTTGTGATCTGGTATGTTGTATTTAGCATTCTATTTGTTTTTCCTTTGCTACATTTACCGTGTGATGTTCTGGCCTTGAACAACGCTTATGTAACATCTACTCATCATTATATAAACCTTTTATTAATTAATCAAAAAAGCATGACTATTATACTATCCATTGTAGAAATACCCACTCAAGGGTGTGGAAAATTCTGTCATGAAAATAGAAAATGAGAGTCAGTATCCTGTACCAAAATCATCACGGACCTATAAAAGAATAACTTACTGTTAATCTGCGTTTGCCAGATTGCATCGGCAATTCCCCAAAGACCAGAGATGACGAAATACACCACAAAATCATCGGGTGTCGGCGTCCAGTATGTAAGAGTGATGTTCAAGCCGAGGTTAATGACGAAACCTAAGGTGAAGACGGGGACACGGCCGTACTTTCGGACGACGGGGCTGAATCCAACGGAGCAAATGGCGTCACACACACCGTAACAAATGATGATGTAACCGACCATGTGCACGCCGAGACCACATGACACGAAGGCCTAAAGGAAGTGTTTAGGAGAAGTCAAATAGCCTGTATGATTAATCTGAGAGCTCCCTAACTCTATTTAGAGATTGTAAACTTATGGAGTCTTTAGTTACTGTTACGAAAAAGTGTATCTGAAGTGTTCTGTTTGTTAGAGTATGCCATATGAGATGGACATGACATCATAATAACCACAATATCATCAACATATTATAATCAAAAACACATTATTTTCAAAAGCTTATACATCTTCCACCAGGACTTTACCAGAAAAGAGGTATGTTTGAGACTGAATATCTCATTCATACCTCTTTTCCACATTTATCGCAAAAGTACTTTACTCAAAATATGTTTTTTTTTTTTGTTTGTTTTTTAAGGGCAGATGAATTTTGAACAAGATCTTTCCCAGAACACATTATTTTCCCAAGTTTAAGCATTCTGAACAAAAATTAACAAGCCTTATTCTTTCTAAAAGAGTATGGATTTTGAACAAAATATAACATTT
>NW_028234440.1:15313458-15338458 GCF_977035675.1 Penaeus japonicus
CTCTCTCTCTCTCTCTCTCTCTCTCTCTCTCTCTCTATCTATCTATCTATCTATCTATCTCTCTATATCTATCTAGATATATAGATAGATAGATAGATAGATATCTAAATATCTATCTAGCTCTATATCTCTCTTTCTATATTTCTATATATTCATTTTTATATCATATTATATTTTTATTTATTTATATTGTAGCATATACATTATCATCGTCATCATTATCATCAATGTTATAATCATTATCTATATCAACTTCACCAGTTATTATTATCTTTATCATTACTATTATCATTTCTATTTTATATATTATCATTATTACTGGTATATCATCATAATCGTCATTGATATTATCATTATTTGTAATAATTGTTGAAATTATCATTACTATCATCAGGATCATTTAACCATTATTATTATCATTATCATATAGATAAATATGAGGATGAGGATGATAAAAATAATTATGATGATAAATATAATAACGATGATAATGATAACAATGTTAATAATGATACTACTACTACTACTAATAATAATAATAGTGATAATTAAAACAATTGTGATGATAATGATAATCATAATAATAATGATAATAATGTTAATCATAATAATAATGATAATGATGATAATAATGATATCAACAACAAAAACAACAACACTAATAATAATAATGATAAGGATAACAATAATAATAATGATAATAATGGTAATGATAATGGCGATAGTGATAATGATAATAATGATAATAATGATAAATTTAATGAAAAAATATTAATGTTAATGATATCAATAAAAATGATAATAATAGTAATGATAATAACATTAATGATAATGATAATAGTAATAACAACAGCAACAGCAATAATAGCAGTAATAATGATAATGACAATAAAAAAGATAATTGTAGTAAAAAATTGTAATAATGATAACAACGACAATAACAAAAACAATGATAATGATAGTGATGATAACAATAATGATAATGATGATAATAAGCATGATAGTAATGATAATCCTTATCATTGTTGTGTTTCTGACTTTTCTTATCAACAAGGGCATTATCATTGTAATTCGTGTTGATGTTGCAAGTGCACTTATGTAAATAAGTTTTTGTTATTTATATGATTATCCTTTTAAATGTCATCATTATATTGTCATCATCATTGTTATAGATGTATCATTGCAACATCAAAAGGAAGAACAATTATTGAGGGAGAACAATTATTAGGGAAGGAGGGAGGTGGGAGGGAGGGAGGTGGGAGGGAGGGAGGGAGAGAGGGAGGAGGGAGGGAGGGAGGGAGGTGGGAGGGAGGGAGGGAGGTGGGAGGGAGGGAGGGAGGTGGGAGGAGGGAGGGAGGGAGGGGAGGGAGGAAAAAGGGGGGGGGGGGGAGGGGGGAGGGGGGGGGGGAGGGGGGAGGAGGGAGGGGGGGAGGGAGGGAGGGAGGTGGGAGGGAGGGAGGGGGTGGGGGTGGGGAGGGAGGGAGGTGAGGGGGGGGGAGGGAGGAGGTGGGATGGAGGGAGGAGGAGGGGAGGGAGGGAAGGAGGGAGGGAGTAAGGGAGGAGGAGGGGAGGAGGGTGGTCGGGGGTTGGAGTGGAGGGAGGGGGGGTGGGTGTGAGGGAGGAGGGAGGGAGGGAGGAGAGAGGGAGGGAGGAGGGAGGGAGGGAGGGAGGGAGGTGGTAGGAAGCAATATCAATTATAAAGAGGTACCAGTTTGTGAGTTACAATGTTGCAGATTTTTGTAGATTGATATTAGCATTAAAGCTCTATCGCAATTGCCCGTAGATATATGGTGTAGTTTATAGGTGTTTTATCTTGCAAGCTTCAACATTATCATTGATACTGTTGTTGTTATTATTATCATTACTTTTATTATTATCACTGTTAGCATTATCATATTTTTTATTACATAATATCATTATCATATTTTTTATTACATAAATATCATTATCATTATCTTTTATTACATACCATTATCATTATAATTGTTGTTGTTTTTATCATTATCGAAATACCTGTATCTGTTTTTTTTTTCTTTCTTTCTTTTTTTTTTTTTTATTTTTTTTTTTTTTTTTTTTTTTTTTTTTTTTTTTTACATTTTGAGTTAAATAAACAAAAACAAAGAAAATATCTCAGAAATATCGGCCCGTACTCAAACGACTCCCAACATTTGTGGTAAAAGAAATGTCTTGTTGGTTGCCCATGGGTGTAAATTGTCAAATCGATGAGGAAATGCACGGGTTGTTTCAATGGCGCAGGTATTAATTGTTTTTCTGCGACTAATTGTAGTGGTTGAGCTATTTGTTTGGTGTGGGTTTTTTTGTATGTTTGTTGTTGGTTTCGATGAGTGTGGAGTGCACACTGTTTGACGATGCGTGGTCAATTTTTTGTTGGGAGCGATGTGTGGGGTGTATGTGTGGCAGATGATTGGGAGGTGCAATAGGGTGAATTGGATACGATGAGATATGTATTGAATTGTTAGTTATTTGATGGCACGGGCAGGGGTGGGGTTTCGACGGGATGTGATGGTGCAAATTTTGCATGATGGGTGATTAGGGTGGTGGTGGGATTTGATGGTGCATATACTGCATGATGTTGGTACTGTTGGATGATAGTGCTGATGAACGTTATGGATGTGGTTAATGACTGGAGGTGACACTCAAATGTGTGTTACACCTAATACTCCCAGCTGCTAATGCGGGAGTAATGTGATAATGACGATTAATCGTTGTTGCGTATTATAATAAAGGATGAATCATGAGGGTGATGATGTGCTAAAGTGATACTCAGTTTATGGTTTCATAAACTTATAATGATGATACAATGAGGGTGCAAATGAGATAATTGATGATATCGTGGTTGGTTTATAATTATAAGGATGATATGAGGGAGATGATGTGATCAATGTATGCTAATAGTAGTTGGTTATTATTCATAAGATGATAATTAGGGGATCATGTTATCAATAATGCTTGATAAGTATTGGTGTGTAATCAAGTATAATGCTGGATAAATAGGGTGATAATGTGATACTGAAAGATGAAAAGAAATTTTTTCAAATGAGAGTTATATTTGTTGTTTAATAATGGTGCTGGTGTGGATAATGATTATTAATATAAATTTGATGGAGATTAATAATAATGTAGTTAGTGTAATTGTAAAATAGTGGATCCTACGATTAGATACAGAGGCTGCTAAGATGGTAAAATGATAATGATGGTAACGATGATAAGTATGGTAGTGATGAGGATGATGGTAATGATGATAATGTATGGTATGATGATATGATGGTAATGATGGTTAATGATGGTAATGATGCTATTGATTGGTATGATGATAATGATGGTAATGATGAACATGCTGGTCAAGACTGATCATGATGGTAAAGATGGTCATGAGATAATGGGTATGGTAATGATGATAATGATGACGGATGATGGTAATGATGGTCATGATGGATATATGATTGGTAATGATGATACTTGAAGGGGTAATGATGGGTAATGGATGATAATGATGGTAAAGAAGGTATGTGATAATGATGGTAAAGATGGTAATTATGATAATGCTGGTTATGATGATAAGAATTGTACTGAGAGGAAGTGGTAATGATGGTAATGAGAAAAAAATGATGGTAAAGATGATAATGGGTAATGGATGATAATGCTGGTAAATGATGATAATGATGGTGTAATGATGATAATGATGATCCTGATGGGTAAGTGATGATAATGATGGTAATGTGATAATGATGGTAATGATATACTGGTGGTAATGATGATAATGCTGACGAATGATGTCTGGTGACTACTGATGGTATAGATGAAAATGATGGTAATGATGATAATAATGGTAATGATGGAGGAAGGATGGTAATGCTGATAAAGATGATAATGATGGTAATGATGAAAATGATGGTAAAGATGATAACATGATGGGTAATGATGATAAGGCTGGTAATGATTGATAATGCTGAACATTTATGATAATGATTGGTAATGTGCTAACGGATGGTAATGATGATACATGATGGTAATGAGATAATTTCTGGTAATGATGATACATGATGGTAATGATGGATAATGATGGTAATGATGATCTGATGGTAATGATGATAATGATGGGTATGATGATAAGATGATATGGATGGTAATGATGATATGATGGTAATGATGAGAATGATGGTAAAATGAGTGCTTATGATGGTAATGATGATAATGAGGGTAATGCTGATATGATGGAAATGATGATAACTATGATAATGAGGTAAAGATGATACTGGATGGTAATGATGATAATGATGGTTTAATGATATATGATGGGTAAATGATGAATATGGTAAAGCTGATTAAAGATGGTAATGATTATAATGATGATAATGATGATAATGATGGTAATTATCATATTTGGTAATGATATGATAATTAATTTTAATGATGATAATGATGGTAATGATGATAATGATGATAATGATGAGGATTATGGTAATGATGATAATGATGGTAATGATGATAATTATTGTAATGATGTTAATGAAAGATAATTGATGGTTTAATGATGATAATGATGGAATATTGATTAATGATTTTAGGATTGATGGTAATGATGGTAATGAAGATAATGATGTAATGATATTAATGATTGTAATTATGGTAATGATGATAATGATGGTAATTATGGTAATTGATGACATGAAGGTAATGATGATAATAATAATGGTAATGATGAGTATAAGTAAATGATGATAATGTGGTAATGATGATAATGATAGAATGATGGTAATGGTGCTAATGATTGTAATGATGATACTGATGGTTAATGATGATAATAATGGTAAAGAAGAGGATGATGGTACTATGATGATACTGATGATATATGATGGTCCATTATGATAATGATGTTATTATGATAATGAATGTCATGATGAAAATTACTGGAAATGATGATAATGATGATAATGATGATAATGATGTTAATATGATTACTTATGGTAATGACTGATAATAAATATTTTATTCATTAAATGATGATAATGATGTTAAGTGCATATAATGATGATAATTATGAAAAATGTGGTTAATGATTAAAATTATTTAACTTATGATACTTATGGTAATATTATACTGATTTAATGATGATACTGATGGTAATATGATACTGATTTAACTGATATAATGATGTTAATTATGATAATTTATGTCAAGATGATAATATGATTAATGTGTAATTATTATCATTATTTACATGATTAACTGATTGTACTTATTATAATGATGTAATGATGATAATGATTGATAATGGGGGGATGTTAATATGATATGATGGTATATGATCTGATGTTATTATGATAATTATGGTAATGATTATAATTATGATAATGATGATTATGATTGTAATGATGATAATGAGTACATATTATAATGATTTCTTATGAAATTATGATAATGGGATGGTAATGATGATAATATGGTAAATGATGAAAAAGATGGTAATGATATAATGATGGTAATGATGGTAATGATGATCCTATGTAATTATGAAATTGATGGTATTCTTTAAAAGAATGACATGATGATAATGTGGTAATAATATATTATGTAATTATATAATATAATGGTACTTGATGAGGTGATTGTAATAAGATTAATTATGATAATGATGATTAATTATGATAATGATTAATTATGATAATGATGGTAATGAAGATACTGATGATCATGATGAAAATGATGGTAATTATGATAATGATTTTAATTATAAATTTTTATGGTAATATGATCATGATGTAATGATGATAATGATGTTAAGAGATAATATTGTAATTAAGATCATTTATTATAAAGATTTTTAATGATGATAATGAGGTATGATGAAAATTATGGTAATGATGATAAAGATGGTAATGATGATAATATATCATGAAGGTAATATGATCATGATGGTACTGATATAAAGATGTGTAATAAGGTCCAAGAAGGACATTCTTATAATGATTGTAATGAATGATGACATGATGGGTTAAATAAGATCCAATATTGTAAAGATTATAATGATGGTACTTATGCTAATGATGATAATGATGTTACTATTATATGATGGTACTGATGATACTACTTGTAAATATGATAATAATGGTAATGATGATAATGATGATAATGATGGTCAAGAGATAATTAGGTTAATTCATATACTGATGGTAATGATGATAATGAGGTAATTATATAATGAAGAATAATGATGATAATCATGTTACTTATGATTAATGATTGTAATGATATCATGATGTTATGATGATAATTATTATAATGATGGTAATGATGATAATGATGGTAATGATGATAAAGATGTAATGATGATAATATAGTTAACTATTGTAATATGATAAGATGGTATGATGATAATGATGGTAATGATGGTAATTATGGATAATGATGATAATATGGTGGAAATGATGATACTATTTGTAAATATTATAATGGATTTTAAAGATGGTCCTCATTTTGGTAATGATGATAATAGGTAAGATGATAATGATAGTTATTATGGGGAATATGGTAATGATATCATGAGAATGATGATAATTATGTTACATGATGTTAATGATAAATGCGATAATGATGTTAAATATTAAAATGGATGATAATGATGGTAATGATTAGAATGATGATAATGATGGTAATGATGGTAATGATGATCATGATGATAATGATGGAAAATATGATCATTATTATCATAGGATAATTATGGTAATGATGATAATGATGTTACTGATTAAATTATTTTTAAAATTATGATAATATTGAAAAAACATGAAGAATTATGTATGATGATTAATGATGGTAATTATGATACTGATGGTAATGATTATAATGATGGTAATGATGGTGTAAAGATGATAAATTATGATTGAAAATGATGGTAATGATGATAATGATGGTAATGATTGTAATGATGATAAGATGATAATTAAGATAATGATGGTAATTATTATAATATAATTATAGAATGATTGTCATGATGATAATGATGGTAATGGTGATAATGATGATCATTATGAGGATGATGTTACTGATGGTCCTGATGATACTGATGATAATGATGGGTAAAGATGATATGATGTAAGCATGGTAATGCTGAATAATGATGGTACATGCTGATAATGATGGTAATGATGAAATTGTGGAGAATGATGGTAATGAGATCATGATGGTCCTGGTGACATGATGATACAATGATATGAGGATGCTGGTAATGATGGAATGATGATATGTATGGTAAAGATGGTCATGATGGTAATGCTGGTAAGATGGTAATGATGGTATGATGATAATGCTGGTCCTGCTGGTCATGATGCTATGAAGGTAATGATGATCAATGTATGTGTACTGCAAGACAAGCACTGGTAATGCATGACTACAGCTGCTCCTGAATGTTAAGGAATTACAATGCTGATACGTGCTGGTATGATTAACATGCTGAATAACATGGTGTGTAAGCATGGAAATGCTGATCATGAGGTAACAGCTGATCATGATAGGTCATGATGATAATGCTGCGGATGATGATCAACAGCTGGTCCTGGATTTCATCAAGCAGGTCCTGACTGGTACTGCTGCCACATCAATCACCATCATTACCATCCTCACCATCATTACCATCACACCATCATTATTACCATCATCACCATCATTACCATCATTACCATCATCACCATCATTACCATCATTACCATCATCACCATCATTACCATCATCACCATCATTACCATCATCACCATCATTACCATCATCACCATCATCACCATCATTACCATCAACCCCATCATCACCATCATTACCATCAACCCCATCATCACCATCATTACCATCATTACCATCATCACCATCATTACCATCATCACCATCATTACCATCATCACCATCATCGTCATCATTACCATCATTACCATCATCACCATCATTACCATCATTACCATCATCACCATCATCACCATCATTACCATCATTACCATCATCACCATCATCAACATCATTACCATCATCACCATCATTACCCATCATCCACCATCATCACCATCATTACATTCAACCCCATCATCACCTTCATTACCATCAACCCCTCATCACCATCATTACCTTTCATTTACATCATCACCATCATTACCATCATCACCATCATTACCATCATCACCATCATCGTCATCATTACCATCATTACCATCATCACCATCATTACCATCATTACCATCATCACCATCATTACCATCATCACCATCATTACCATCATTACCATCATTACCATCATTACCATCATTACCATCATCACCATCATTACCATCATTACCATCATCACCATCATCACCATCATTACCATCATCACCATCATCACCATCATTACCATCATCACCATCATTACCATCATCACCATCATTACCATCATCACCATCATTACCATCATCACCATCATTACCATCATCACCATCATTACCATCATCACCATCATTACCATCATCACCATCATCACCATCATTACCATCATCACCATCATTACCATCATCACCATCATTACCATCATCACCATCATTACCATCATTACCATCATCACCATCATTACCATCATCGTCATCATCACCATCATTACCATCATCACCATCATACCCATCATCACCATCATTACCATTATTACCATCATCACCATCATTACCATCATCACCTTCATTACCATCATCACCATCATTACCATTATTACCATCATCACCATTATTACCATCATCACCATCATTACCATCATCACCATCATAACCATCATCACCATCATTACCATCATCACCATCATTACCATCATCGTCATCATTACCATCATTACCATCATCACCATCATTACCATCATTACCATCATCACCATCATCACCATCATTACCATCATCCCAATCACCACCATCCCACTAATACCAGTTGTTATCGACAAGGACGGCGCGGACTTGGACAACTTTCATTAGCTGGCTTTTAGAGATACGTTATCTCTTACCTGGTTCATCTCGATCTTATCTCGAACGCGGACGGAATCGCTTGTAATCGGAGGGAGAGACGCCTGGAGACTGTGGAGGGTTGATTGAATGATAGGGAGGGAAGGAGGGAGGGAGGGAGGGAGGGTGGGAGGGAAGGGGGAGGGGGGAAGGAGGGTGGGAGGGAAGGGGGAGGGGGGAAGAGAGGGAGGGAGGGAGGGAGGTGGGAGGGAAGGAGGGAGGGAGGGAGGGAAGAAGAATGAAAGAGAAAGAGAGAGGGGGGAGGAGAGGGAGGGAGGGAGGGAAGGAGGGAGGGAGGGAGGTAGGGAGGTGGGAGGGAGGGAGGGAGAATAAAAGAGAAAGAGAGAGGCGGGAACAGAGGGAGGGAGGGAAAGAGGGGGGAGGGAGGGAGGGAGGGAGGCGGGAGGGAGGGAGGGAGAATAAAAGAGAAAGAGAGAGGCGGGAACAGAGGGAGGGAGGGAAAGAGGGGGGAGGGAGGGAGGGAGGGAGGGAGGGAGGGAGGTGGGAGGGAGGGAGGGAGGGAAGTAGGGAGGTGGGAGGGAGGGAGGGAGAATAAAAGAGAAAGAGAGAGGCGGGAACAGAGGGAGGGAGGGAAAGAGGGGGGAGGGAGGGAAGAAGGGAAGGAGGGAGGTGGGAGGGAGGGAGGGAGATAGAGAGAGAGAGAGAGAGAGAGAGAGAGAAAGTGAAAGAGAGAGAGAGAGATGTATATACACATATATGCACACACGCACAGATTAATGCGTGCCTTCTTGAGGACACTTGGATCGGCTCAATGCGTTTGTCTTCTACTTTCCCTCCCTCTTCAGTTTTTGTATGATAATGGTACTCAACACAAGCCCTCACATTATCACCATCGATAAACCACCATCCTCAGTGACTCTACGATCTTTATTCAAATCTAAATCTCTTTTTTTTTAAGGTTGATAACAGTTCTCAAAGTGGACAGACGAATCCAAGATGGCGGACCAGGCGCAGAAAATGGGCATCAATAATCCAGCTTTTGTTTCGGATGGTGAACCGGTACAGTGTGAGAGAAATTGTGTTTTTGTTTTGATAATTTTCTTTGTTTGTGTGTGATTGTGTTTTTATGTCGTTGTTTTTTTGTCTTTTAAATTATTTGTCTATATATTGGTATGTATGTATATGACTGCGTATCTTTATATCTATTTCTCTGTCCATCTATCTATCTATCTATCTATCTATCTATCTATCTCTATATATATGTGTGTGTGTGAGTGTGTATGTTTGTGTATGTTCTTATCCACCTATCTATTAGTTTATCTATTTTTCTTTCTCTTTATATATGTATTTTTTTCTATCTGTCTACCTACTGTGACCAGCTATCTATGAATCACAAAACACAAACACAGTAACGTGCGCAATACAGATATAATAAAACACAGTAAGAAAGAGTAACATCGCAAATTTCGAATATTTTTTGGGGGGGGATTTTCTGGTTTGCTTTTTCTTACTATAGTAGTGTTTCATTATATCGCTGGTATCCATCTTACTCTTTATATCTATCTATCTGTCTATCTGTATTTCTCTCTGTCGATCTGTCTTTATTAATTATCTATCTAACTGGCTAAGAGAGAGAGAGAGAGAGAGAGAGAGAGAGAGAGAGAGAGAGAGAGAGAGAGAGAGAGAGAGAGAGAGAGGAGAAAGAAGAGAGAAGAAAGAGGAGAAGAAGGAGATGGGAGAGGGAGAGAGAAAGGAGAAAGGAGAGTGAGAGAGGAGAAAGAGTTTGAAAAGAGAGAGAAGGAAAGTAAGAGAGAGAGGAGAGAGAGGGAGAGAGAGAGAGTGAGAAAGAGAGAGAGATAGAGAAGAGAGTGAAGGGGAAGAGAGGGGAGGGGGAAAAGAGGAGAAGGGGGAAAAGAGAGAAGGGAGGTGGGAGAGAAGGGAGGGGGAGAAAGAGTGAGAAGAAGAGAGAGAGAAGGAGAGAGAGAGAGAGAGAGAGAGAAATAGAGAGAAAGAGAGCGAGAGACATGAATGTCACTAATCCCTTCGTCGTACCATAATACCTCCACCAATACCTGGTTCAGCCTGGTCGCTGCTGAAAGATAAGAGCAAAGGAAAGTACCTTAAAGGATCTGTAAGATTCAATTACCTCTATGGCAGCGTGTGTGTGAGAGAGAGAAAGAGGGAGAGAGAGAGAGAGGGGGGGGGATAAAGAGTGAGAAGAAGAGAGAGAGTGCGTGTGCGCGTGTGTTTGTGTGGTGTGTGTGTGTGTGTGTGTGTGTTTGTGTGTGTGTGTGTTAAAACATGCCACCCACCGTCAATAAACCAACATCTCTCGCTGCAGTGCCCAAGCACACACAGAAGGACCCGGATGGCATCCCAGGCGTGGGCGTCGCAGGACCTAAAATTCTCACGCCCGCAGAGAAGAAGGAAAAATTCGCCATTATGAAGAACATCATTATCATATCCATCGCGTTCACGTTCCTCTTCACGAGTTACAACTCCATGGCGAATCTGCAGTCGTCTATAAACAAGTGAGTGGCGTGATGCGCACATACCAGACTGGAATGCCCGCGCAAACATATCATAATAATAAATGAACAATAAATGGTTATAATCCACTATATAATCACTATTTTTCGCAGATTTATATACTGTTGTTAATAAGACTTTTATAAGTTTCTTGTTAAATTGTATCCGTGCGCAATAGTCTAAAAAAAGACAACCTTATAAGGCGTTGGATTCCTTTTTGGTTGATAGCAATCGTCTTTGGTTATTGAGTGAAATGCTGCGATGTAATTTCTTTTTTAGAAATGGCTGAGATAACTATAGTCTGGTTCTATGTAGATCTCCACTTTGAATACATATATCTTTATATTATACATCTTCACATCATAAATCATGAATGAATAAAAGCAGTTCATTCACTTCCTTCAATGCTATACTTAACCTCATGTGTTACAATGATTCCGTTTTAAAAACCCAAATAAATGACTCTCACTCACTCAAGTAACACTTCAAAAAAATCAAGTAACGCTCTCCCCCTCTCTCCTTCTACCTCTTCTCTCCCTCTGTTCTCTTTTTCTCTCTTCCTCTCGTGCTCTTCTCTCCCCCTCCTCTATCTCTCGTTCTCTTCTTCTCTCTCTTTTCTCTTCTTCTCTTTTCTCCCCTCCTCTCTACTCTCTTCTCCTCTCTTTTTTCCTCTCGCTCTCTCCCTCTTCCCTTATTTTTCTATTCTTTCTTTTTCTCGCCATGTGACTTTACCTCAACCAGGTTCGCCGCTGGTTATTAACTGATCTCTTCTCTCTCTTCTCCCTCTTCTCGCCTCTCCCACCCTTCCTTCCTTTCTCTCTCTCTCTCTCTTCTCACTTCTTACTCCTCTTACCCCCCTCACACCTCTCTCTCCACTTCTCTCTCTCTATCTCCTCTTCTCTCTCCTCTCTCTCTCTCTTCTCTCTTCTTCTCTCTCTCTCTCTTCTCTTCTCTCTACTCTCTCTGTCTCTCTCTTTTTTTTTTTCTCCTCTCTCCTTCTCTCTCCTTTTTCTCTCTTTTTCTCTCTCTCCTTTTGCTCTTTTTCTCGCCAAAGTGCCAACTTTACCACACCAAGGGGGTTGCTCCGTTGCCGGACTGGAACCGTCGCCTGGGAAGTCATTAAACTGATCTTCTCTCTCTCTCTCTCCTCTCTCTCTCATCTCCTCTCTCCTCTCTCTCTTCTCTCTCCCTCTCTCTCTCTCTCGTCTCTCATCTCTCTCTCTCTTCTCTCTCTCCCTCTCTCTCCTCCTCTCTCTCTCTTTCTTCTCTCCTTCTCTTTTTTCTATTCTCGCCAAGTTGCACTTACCTCTCACCCAATGGTTATTGCCGCTGGAATGTCAAGTCTTGGAGAGTCAATTAACTGATCTTCTCTCTCTCTCTCTCTCTCTCGGCCACTCTTCTCTCTCCTCCTCTCTCTCTCTCGCTCTTCTCTCTTTCTCTCTGCTCTCTCTTTCTTTTTCTCTCTTTCTTTCTTGCCTCGCCAAGGTTTGGTGCACTTACCTCCCCAAGGTTTGCCGTGCCCGAAGGAGTTCATACTTAATGATCCTTTCTCTCTCTCTCTCTCTTTTTTTTAAATGATTCTTCTCTCTCTTCTCTCTCTCTGCTTCTCTCTTCTCTCTCTCTTCTCTCTCTCTCTCTCTCTCTCTCTTCTCTCGACGGTCTCTCTTCTTTCATTCGCAAGTGCACTTAATCGCGCAAGGTGCACAGTTTGCTCTCACCAAGGAGTGCGTGGAAAGGTACATTACCTGGTTGCCCGTGGAGCGGGTCATAATTACCTTTGATGATCTTCTGATTCTTCTTCTCTCTCTCTCTCTCTCTTCTCTCATTCTTATCTCGCCCAAGTGCATTTTACCATCACCTAAGGATTTCTTTCAGCCGTGTGGAGTCATTAAAAAAATGATCTCTTCTCGCTTCTCTCTCTCGTCTCTCTCTTTCTTTCTTTCTTTCTCGCCAAGTGCCACAAAGTTTACTCACCTCCACGCAAGGTGCCGCTCCTGGAAAGAGTCATTAATGAATATCTTCTCTTCGTGTCTCTCTCTCCTCTCTCTCTCTCTCTCTCTCTCTTCTCTCTCTCTCTCTCTCTCTTTCTTTCTCGCAAGTGCACTTTACTCACCAAGTGCCGCTGGAGTCATTAATGATTCGCTCTCTCTCTCTCTCTCTCTCTCTCTCTCTCTCTTCTCTCTCTCTCTCTCTCTCTCTCTCTCTCTCTCTCTCTCTCTCTCTCTCTTTCTTTCTCGCCAAGTGCACTTACCTCACCAAGGTGTTCCGCCTTGGAAACACCAAAGTTATATGTATCATGGATGGCTCTTATTTTGCCAAGGAGCTGGACTGGAGTCATTAGCTGATCTCCTCTCTCTCTCTCTCTCTCTCTCTCTCTCTCTCTCTCTCTCTCTCTCTCTCTCTCTCTCTCTTCTCTCTCTCTCTCTCTCTCTCTCTCTCTCTCTCTCTCTCTCTCTCTCTCTCTCTCTCTCTCTCTCTCTCTCTCTCTCTCTCTCTCTCTCTCTCTCTCTCTCTCTCTCTCTCTCTCTCTCTCTTTCTCTCTCACTCTATCTCGCACTCTATCGCTCGCATTTATCTATATCTAGCTATCAATCTATCTATATCTGTCGACCTATCTATCTATCAATATATCTAGCTATCAATCTATCTATATCTGTCGACCTATCTATCTATCAATATATCTATCTATCCTGTGTATCTATCTATATATCTATCTTGTATATATATATATATATATATATATATATATATGTGTGTGTGTGTGTGTGTGTGTGTGTGTGTGTGTGTGTGTGTGTGTGTGTGTGTGTCTATATATCTGTCTATCTATCCCTCTCTCGTTCTCTATCTATCTATCTATCTATCTATAAATATCTATATATCTATCTATCTATTATTCTCTCGTTCTCTATCCATCTATCTATATATATCCACACATCATACTCACCAGTGCCTCATTCTAAACCCACAGGTCGGCACGATCTACGCAGACCTCGTGGGTGTCAGTAGTGACGTCATCATCACGCGATTTTTCGGGATTTTCTTCCTGTTCTTCCAGTCGACTCAGGTGTGGGGAAACGTCATCTCCTCTACTGGTAAGGCGGGATGTGGTGTGGGAGAGGGAGGGGGAGAGTGGGAGGGAGGGAGGGTGAAGGTGGGGAGGGGAGGGAGGGAGGGAGGGAGGGTGGGAAGAGGAGGGAGGGGGAGGGAAGGGGAGAGAGGTGGAGGGAGGGGGAGGGAGGGAGGGCGGGAGAACGAGGGAGAGGGAGGGAGGGAGGGGGAGGGGGAAGGAGGGAGGGTGAAGGAGGGGAAGGGAGGTGGGAAGAGGAGAGAGGGAGGGGGAGGGAGAGAGGTGGGAAGGGGAGGAAGAGGGAGGGAGGGGAGAGAGAGAGAGAGAGAAAAGGTGAGAGAAAGAGGGAGGGAGAGAGAGAGAGAGAGGGGGGGGAGGGGGGGAGAGTGTGAGAGAGTGAGTGAGAGGGAGACTCGATTATCTATCTCTCTTTCATCTTTCGCGTTCTGTATCTGCCTATCTGTTTGTCTTTGTCTTTCATTCTCTCTCTCTCTCTCTTTCTCTCTCTCTCTCTCTCTCTCTCTCTCTCTCTCTCTCTCTCTCTCTCTCTCTCTCTCTCTCTCTCTCTCTCTCTCTCTCTCTCTCTCTCTCTCTCTCTCTCTCTCTCTCTCATTCCCTCCCTCCCTCCCTCCCTCCCTCCCTCCCTCCCTCCTCCCTCTCCTCCTCACCCTCCCCCCCCAACTTCAAACCCAATCCCCATCCCCCCTCCTCTCTCTCTCTCCCCACCCCCACACCCCCTCCACACCCCCACCCCAACACCCCCCCACCCACACCCATACACCCACACCTCCCACCCCTCCAGTCCTGTCCGTGGGCGTGGCGGACGACAACAAAACCGAGGACGACCTGCAAGGCTGCGGCTACCACTTCTGCCCCTGGGACACGACCGGGGGGGGCGACGACGGCTCGAAGAACGACACCGGCGGGATTCCTCCGTGGCAGAGGTACACCATGTCGTCGATCTACCTCGTCTTCGCGCTTCTGTCGTCGCTCATTGTCGTTCTCTTGGTCGACCCGCTGAGCACGTGAGTGAGCGTTTTTTTTTTTTTTTTTTTTTTTTTTTTTGAGTGGGTTGGTTATGGTGGTGGTTATGGTGGTAATGATGGTGAGGATGAGGATGGTTATGTTCATCATGATGATTGTTGTAATGATAATAATGATGATTATAGCAATGATAATAATGATGATTATAGTAGTGATAATAATGATGATTATAGTAATGATAATGATTATATTTATAGTAACGATAATACTAATTATAATGATGATACTAATAATAGTAGTAATACTAATGATAATGATAATGACAATAATGATGATAGCAATAATCATAGTGTGATTAAAAGGGAATAAATTTTCTTATATTGAACACGTAAGTTTCTTCCAAAAATGATTATATGAAATGAATAGTAATGATAATAACGGTAATAGTAACAATAATAACAATGATGATAATAATCATATTAACAAAAATGATGATGCTGACAATGAAGATAATGATGATAGTAATGATAACAAAAATAATATTAATAAAAGAAATGACATTATGATAATGATGGTAATCATATCAAGAATAAGAATAGTAGTGATAATTATGATAATAATGATAATAACAACAATGACAAGAGTACTAAAATAAAATGAATATATAAAAAAAGCCTTGTGATGAAAAAAAAGGTAAAAGAATGTTGAATTCATTGAGGAAATGTTAAATGAAATACCCTATGTTGGAACTCAAGCTCCTTTTGTTAATTTTATGAGTCCATTTTTTCATTTTAAATTAGAATATTTTCTTGTATAACCGGAAAGAATTTTTATATATAATTTTCTGAACGCACAGACATATGTCGATTTCTTAATACGTAATGAAGTGTTGTGGATTGGCTATTGTATAATCATTAGGATTCCTTTTGTTTTGTTACTCAAATCGGATACTAGACTTTTTTATTATATATTTTTCGATTTAAAATCCTTGTTTGTATCATTATTATGACTTTCTGTTCCTCTATAAGAATGGTGAAACTAACGAATGATAACTTTTCGGTTTGAAATGCTGGTTTGTACTAATATTACAATATATATATATATATATATATAAAATGTGAGAGGTGTTCTGTGCCTCCCATGCAATATTTGCAATCGTTATTTCTTTGCTTGCAATGTATACAATCTGCAATTGTGTTAGTGACCACTCATTAGCATGGCCCGTGCAAGGATCAACAAGCCGACGAGCCACGGACTCGTGCAATGCCAGAACTAGCAGCGACGGGCATAGCATGAGGCATAGCCTGAAACATAGCGGGACCGAACGGGACGTGGCAAGGCAGTGGTAGGTGGAGGTAGCGAGCGGTAATACCTCACCAGCCCATTCATAGATCCCGTAGTCCACAAGATTTATAGAAACAAAGATGAAAGCCTGGCCATACAGCAGAGATGAAGTAATAAAATATGAAGCCGAGTTAATAAAACGCTTATAAAAGTAGATGAAATCAATCAAGCTAAAATATTAAGATCTAAATAAAATGCACAAGAGAATTCCTTAAGGGTAAAAATGAAAACGAGAAAATGGCCGGCTAAGACTATGTAAGTGGACGGCTATTTGTTGGCAGATATACACTTACAAACTGTGGCATATAATTCGTGATGCGTGCAGAGGAACAAGCATACAGCATGAGCTAATAATAAGGGGGAAACATGAGCAGCCAACTACTTATCTTTTAAGTAAAATTCTGTGACGGCAGAGTCAAGTCACGTAAGTTCCATGGGGTCAAAGGGGAAGGAAACACCTCCGTGTCTCGGAGCAGACTGATTTATTATTTCAACGACACAGTGAACGCAGAGTATGTGCGAAATTACCATAAAGATAGTTTTCTCAAGAAAATCAGTGCGACCACTCGTTTAGTGGGACACACAGGTACTCCGCTGGTCTCCTAGCAGAGAGCAGGCCTATTGATGGTTGTGAGCGGTCAAACGCTTGTACAAATAATTCAATTGCATTGACGAAGCAACGTTGCAGGAAGATGGGTTCCTCAGGGACAGTTGCAGGAAGACTTTTCCTCAGCTTACATATATATATGTGTGTGTGTGTGTATATATATATATATTCTTTTTTTTCTGTTTCTCCTCAAGGATGATAACATTTCGGTTTGAAATCCAGATCTGCATTATTCTTAACAATATCTCTCTCTCTCACTTTCTATTTCTCCTGAACTACCGTAAACCGTAAAACTAACCCGCAATAACTCTCCGGTCGAAAACCCAGATTTGAGAAAAAGAATTCCGAGAGTCCAGAGAGCAACGAATCCACAACCAAACTGCTGGCCAACACGTTCAACCACATCCGCCATCCATACCAGGTGTTCATCATACCAATAACGATCTGGTCGGGTCTGGAACAGGGATTTCTGGGCGCTGACTTCACTGCGGTGAGTCTGTCTGTGGCTGAACGGGTGTTTTTTTTTATTATGTTGCAAATGGGTGTATGTGTGTGTATTCGTTTCGTGAGTATGTTTCAGTTGTGTAGATGGGTATATTAATTTAGAGTATTTTTTTATTGATATGCAAATGGGTATACATGTATTTATTTTATTTATACTTATTACTGTGTAGATGAGTGTGTGTGTGTGTATGTGTGTGTAGTCACTTCATGTGTATTCATCAGCGTGTAGATGGGAGTGTGTGTGTGTGTGTGTGTGTGTGTGTGTGTGTGTGTGTGTGTGTGTGTGTGTAGTCACTTCATGTGTATTCATCAGCGTGTAGATGGGAGTGTGTGTGTGTGTGTGTGTGTGTGTGTGTGTGTGTGTGTGTGTGTAGTCACTTCATGTGTATTCATCAGCGTGTAGATGGGAGTGTGTGTGTGTGTGTTTTCCTATCTTAATAACATTTCAGTTGGTTGAAGATTTAAGGGGAAAGGCTCCCCCAACCCCCTCAAATGCCCCCCCTATAAGCCTACCTCCCTCACACACGTCCTCCCCCTCCCCCCTATAGGCCTACGTCTCCTGCGGCCTGGGCGTGCACATGGTGGGCTACGTCATGATCTGCTACGGGCTGTGCGACGCCGTCTGCTCCTACTCGTTCACGCCCCTGGTCAAGGCGGTGGGCCGAGTGCCGGTCTTCTCCATGGGCGCCGTCATCAACCTCGGGGTCATCATCACCCTGAAGTACTGGACGCCCAGACCCGATGACCTCGCCGTGTTCTTCGTCTTGTCGGGGCTGTGGGGCGTGGCCGACGCCGTGTGGCAGACGCAGATTAACGGTAGATTGATATATATATATATATATATATATATATATATATATATATATATATATATATATATATATATATTGTGTGTGTGATGGTTTGTGTGTGTGATATGTATTGTATAAATGTATACATATATATGTATATATTATATATATATATATATATATATATATTCATATATATACATATTTATATATATATATATGTATGTATACATATATATATATATATATATATATATATACATACATATTTATATATATATATACACATATACACACATATGTGTGTGTGTGTGTATGTATGTATACATATATACATACATATACATATATATAAGTATACATATATTCCCACTGGCAGGAACACTCCCCAATTTCCATCCCTCTCTCATTCCTGAACCCCCAACCATATATCCACCTCCACCTCCACCTCGCCCTCAACAACACCCCAACGAATCCAAACGAACCCAAATGAAGCACCGAACCCCAAACCCCTAAAAGCAAAACGAAACCCAACCCCTCCTTCGCCCTTTCTCCTCCAGCTCTTTACGGCGTGATCTTCCCGGGCGAATCCGAAGCGGCCTTCAGCAACTACCGCCTTTGGGAATCCACGGGTTTCATCATATCCTACGCGTGCAGCACCCTCGTGTGCATCGAGCCCAAGATCATTATCCTGCTGGTGTTCCTCGTGTTGGGGATCCTTGGCTATTACGCCGTCGAGGTCCTTGAGAGGCGAGGAGGACTCCGGAAGGATGGCGAAGGAAAGGTTGTTTACATCGACCAGCTGGTGTCTGGGAAGTACTGAATTCTATCGATCTGTTTGTTTGTGTATCTGCTTTTATCTGTCTATCTCTATGTGTCTATTTGTTTATATATATCTGTCAATCTGTCTATTTCGATCTGCCGATCTGTCTATCTTTATTTATCTATCTTTGTATTTATCTATTTGTCTATCTCTATCTATCTGTCTATCTCAATCTATCTATATACCTATCTGTCTATCTATCTGACTGTCTCTATCTATCTATCCGTTTTTCTATCTACCTATCTGTCAATCTTCCAATATTTGGTGCAGACATTATACTTCTTATGTAGAAAGAAATATATGTGCATGTGAAAGCACTTGCATTTATCAATGTCTATATCTATCTACCTACCTACCAATCTATCTATTATTTTTTTATCTATCTATCTAACTCTGTCTATTTATCTATCAATACCTGGTTCAGAATATAGACTTTCATATGTTGAAATATAGGATTATATGAAAGCTCATGCACAAGTAAATATGTATGTGCCTGTGTGTATGTGTGCGTTTGTGGGCATGTGTGTGCGTGTGTGTGTGTGTGTGTTTGTATGTGTGTGTGTGTGTGTTTATTCGTGTCTGTATGTGTGTGTGTGACTGAAAAAGGTAGAAATGTCTGTAGAATAGAACATAAATGATTGATTTTCGTTAATAGTAACTTTCAACTTTGTTCATACTTAGTTGTAAAATTGCTCTCACTTTATATTGATAATTTTTCTTTGTTCTTTATTCACCCTAATAATTTCACCTCTTTTAAATTATTTTTTTATGTATATGAATCAAATCCCCGTTTTATATGACATGTTCCAATAACATTTCCACATGTTTACATTTTCCTATTGTATACTTTGTAGTTCTAAAAAGAAGTCCTGTGTTTTTCTTATATTGTAAAATCTTATAAATAAATATTTGACTTTGACATTAAATCTGAATCCTATTCCTCCTTATCATCTACAAATAAATGACTTAATTACAAGTAATGTTATCAGTATAAAGGTGTTGAAATGTGTAATATGTGCTTACTTTATTATGAACATGAAAAATTACTAAAGAGCGTCGAGTGAAGGTAGATTTCAAGACACAGGTTTGTAATTAGATATGTTAAGGGTACGAAAATTCGTGTGTATTTTTATCAGTGGTAAGTTTCTTGTTTGTTATGATAAGTGTAATGTGTTGTCTCTCTCTTTTCCTATTTCCCTTGTACTGCCTTCTCTGTCTGTTTCTTTCTGTCTTTCTCTTTCTGCCCTCTCGTTCTGTCTCTCTTCTTTCGCTCTCTCTCTCTCTCTTTATCACGCCCTCACTCTCTCCCTCTTTCGCTCTCTCTCTATCTATCTTTATATCTATCTATCTATCTTTCTCTCTCTCTATCTTTCTTTCTCTCTCTCTCTATCTTTCTCTCTTTATCTCTCTCTGCCTATCTTTCTCGCTTTCTCTCTATCTATCTTTCTATCTCTCTCTCTCTCTCTCACCCCCCACCCCCAGCCCCACACACACACATAGACTCTCTTATCAAAAGTGATAAGTAGTCACTTCAGAGGCTAGAAAAAGCATTCCATACACAGATAGAGCTCTTAACGGATCTGATTAGCAGGACAAATCTTGTAAAAATTACATTCATTGGAATACGTTACAGTGAAGCGACTGTTGTTCTTTTATATAATTTACATTCACACACATGCACGATTTGTTAATGCCTAAAATGTATTTCTATGTATACGTTTTAATTATATGTATATATATATATACATATATCAATTGTATGTATATATGTATATATATATATAAATATATATATACATATATATATATATATATATATATATATATATATATATATATATAGACCGTCTATAGACGGTCTATAGACAAATCGCGCAACATGGTCTACAAGTGTGTACTAGGCTTAAGTGAATGAATATGCCTGTCTATCAGAATATATGCAATACAATTTGTGACATGTTGGCATTAAGGAGATAACGGGTCATTCTTGAGGGGCGGAGCTTGGCCTAGCACCGGGTTTTCGAAGGGCGTGGCTTGGCTTAGATCTGATTGGTTGAGGGGTAGTAGCGGTCACAGTCGAAAGGTCCGGCTTCCGAGAGGACTGTGACAGGGCACTCAAAATCCTTTAAGGTCCAAGTTGGCACAGCGCCACTTTTGCCCTATCCGTCTGGAGGCACTGGTCGCTAATTTCCATATCTGCGGGAGTATTAGGAGATGGTGAAAAGAGTCATCTAACAAGGTACCCATATCTGATCATATCTTGTCAGGTTATATTTAAAATCTATACAAAATATGATTAAAAGAGAAATGATAAAGTTCATACACTGTACAACTATACACAAGTTATTGTTCACCATTGTTCTTGCATCTGCCGTCGAAAAGGTGACCAGATGTTGCCAAAAACTTTGAGTGACAGACTTTGGGGTAAACAACTGAAATGGGATATAGTTCTATCTATTGCACAATAGATTCTTATTCCTATCGACGGCGAAAAGAAAAATAAAGAATCCTTTATGTGGATTTTGACAGGACAGAGTTTGGACTGATTCCTTATTTGGCGAATATATTCTTAGATGAATCGTCAATGTATATCTCTCGTAGCCAATGTATAGCGTATACCAGAACCAATACAGCAACCACACACGTCTTAACCATACGACAACCCTCTCTGCTGAACTGCCTCCGAGAGTAAACTGTCACAAAGCCTCGAACAGTCAGCAACACGAAACAGTCCTTCCTCGTGATTTGCCTGTCAATCTAACGGTTGTTTACATTGGTTGTTATCTATAGATGAAAAACGTCCGGGAGTTGGATTCATCGACACACTTACCATGATAAATAAGCTGGTAACTATAAATATGATGGTAAACAGACCGCATCGGTATTTCTGAACAACTTACCATGGTAGATACAATGCTAAATTTACCAGTAGATGGAGCACTGGTATGCCCACTGGTAACAACGGCGACGACTCTCTCCTCACGCTTTATCTCAGTAAAAAATCAACATTTAAGGCGACACTTTAGTTTGCATGTACACCTATTATGATCAGAATGATGGCAACTGTTCATTTTCATATGAACATGACAAAAATCAAGAAAATTCACAGGAAACAAGCGAGAATAATGTTCACGCAGCCTAGTCATAGGCCTACAATAATTTGAAATAATACATGGAATTAATAATTTGACGAATTCAAACATTTTATTTTAATGGCATATTTGAAAAACAGTAAACATATAAATATATAAATGTTATTTGATTTAGAAATTGGCGATTCATACGTTAGAGTTCAATAAACGACTGAAGCAGCAACCGCGCCTATCGGAACTCTGGAAAAGGGCAACAATAAATATTGAAGTGGCTTCCACACCTATCGAACCTTTGGCAAAATGCAAGCTCCACAGATAATGAGCAGGGGCCGGATTCACTAACGCACTTACCATGATAAATACGCTGGTAACTACAATTAAGATGGTAAAAAGACCGCATCGGTATTCATGAACAACTTACCATGATAGAATACAATGCTAAATTTACCAGTGGTTGGAGCTCTGGTATGTCCACTGGCAACTACAGCGACGACTCTCTCATCTCGCTTTATCTCAGCAAAAATCAACATTTAAGGCGACACTTTAGTTTGCATGTACACTTATTATGATCAGAGTGATGGCAACTGTTCATTTTCATATAAACATGACAAAAATAAATAAAATTCACAGGAAATAAGCGAGAATAATATTCATGCAGCCTCGCCATAGGCCTACAATAACTGAAAATAGTACATGGAATTAATAATTTGACAAATTCAAACATTTTATTTTAATGACATAGTTGAAAAACAGTAAACATATAAATATATAAATTATTTTTGTGTTTGCGTTAATTTACATACAATTATTCATAGTCTTACTCATTTGAAGGGTTTAATTGGCATTTCTTTTTGGAAAACGTTGATACAAATAACACCATTGCGTAGAGCCATTGCTTCTTTTCTTTTGACTGCAATTTATAAAAAAGAAAAATAGTATGTTTTTGAAAACCATTACATTATATATGACCCATAAGATCATGCAATTGAATATGCTTTCAAGGAAATTCATTTATATAGAAATCTTTATCATTTCTTTCTTGAAACAAGAATATCTCGCAGCTGGATCAAGCTTTGTTTACATGTCACGGGATTGGTCAAAGGAGCCTAAAGAATCATGTAAGGCGGTCGCTGATTGGCGGAATTGATTTGCCAGAGTTACCATCAAATTACGGTGATAAAGTCGATTTACCCTTACCAGACGACTTATCATCGCTTGATAAATCCCACTTTGCCATGACTGGTAAACGCAGCTGCCTTACCATCGTACGTTAGTGAATCCAGCCCCTGGCAGGACGATTTTGACTGACAAATAGCTAGGGAGGTCTTTAAAGAACACACATAATAATAATAATCAAACCAATCTATGTTTATCTATCTTATTTCATTTATTTATTTATTTATTATTCTTTTTATAAATTGCCCTTCTTTATCTTTATCATACTATATTTATATTGAAGCAAGTACAAACTGCACCTCATTGTTTGTTTATTTTTGTGTTTGCATTAATTTACATACAATTATTCATAATCTTATTAATTTGAAGGGTTTGATTGGCATTTCTTTTTTGGAAAACATTGATACAAATAACATCACCATTGCGTGGAGCCAATGTTTCTTTTCTTTTGACTGCAATCTATAAAGAAAAGAAAAATAGTATGTTTATTTAAAACCATCACATTATATATGATCCATATGATCATGTAATAGAATATGCTTTCTAGGAAAGTAATTTCTATAGAAATAATTTGACACAAGAGATCTTAATCAGTTCTTTCTTTAAACAAAAAAATCTCGCTGTTGGATCAAGATTTGTTTACATGTCACGGGATTGGTCAAAGGAGCCTAAAGAATCATGTAAGGCGGTCGCTGATTGGCGGAATCAGTTTACCAGAGTTACCATCAAATTACGGTGATAAAGTCGATTTACCCTTACCAGGCGACTTATCATCGCTTGATAAATCCCACTTTGCCATGACTGGTAAACGCGCTGGTAAATGCCTTACAATCTTATGTTAATGAATCCAGCCCATGAATTCCTTTTTGTTCTTTCCTTGATGAATGGCTCTCTTTCCGAACAAGTACAAATTAGGTAAAACAAAAACACATCAGTCGACCGTTTTCCAATGAAGGATGAAGGTCGAAGGAGCTTCAGCGAGCATTATATTTGTATGTCAAATAACTTCAATTCAATTTGCGTTGGAAGAGTCATGTATGAAGAGTGTTTTACATTTCATTAAGTCATTTCCACGAACGCATTATAGTCATATGCTGTC
>NW_028234440.1:15343458-15345958 GCF_977035675.1 Penaeus japonicus
TTTCTCGTTTGAGGTCACAATCCTGTGAAGTATTTTGTTTATATCTATTGTTCTTAAAACTAGTAATAGTAGTAGTAGTTATTGTAGTAGCAGTAGTAGTAGAATTAGTGATGCTACTACTATCATCAATACTACTAATATTGCTAATATTACTATCATCACCATTATCATCATTATTATCATTATCATTACTGTTTTCATTTCATTGTGGCAGTGATTAATATTGTCACTATTACTATCATTATCATCGGTATCTATATGATCATTAATAATAATGTCATATATTGCCACTGTTATCATTATCATTATCATTATCATTATCATTATCATTAGTAACATCTTTATTGGTAGTGACATCATCATTATCATTACAATCATCCTTATCATTAGTAGTAACATCACCTTCGTAATTCTAACTACGAATATCAACAAATTTGCTTATCAAAGGCAGTAGAGTAAATATACCTTATTACCCTAACAATATGCCAAGAGCAAAACGATATACGCATATTTAACGTTAATCTGCTAGTGCTTAAGTGTGTTTGATTATCTGCTAGTGCTCAAGAGTGTTAGATTATCTGCTAATGCCTAAGTGTTAGATTATCTGCTAGTGCTTAGATTATCTGCTAGTGCTCAAGTGTGTTAGATTATCTGCTAGTGCTTAAGTGTGTTAGATTATCTGCTAGTGCTTAAGTGTGTTAGATTATCTGCTAGTGCTTAAGTGTGTTAGATTATCTGTTAATGCTTAAGTGTGTTAGATTATCTGCTAGTGCTCAAGTGTGTTAGATTATCTGCTAATGCTTAAGTGTGTGAGATTATCTACTAATGCTCAAGTGTGTCAGATTATCTGCTAATGCTTAAGTGTGTTAGATTATCTGCTAGTGCTTAAGTGTGTTAGATTATCTGCTAATGCTTAAGTGTGTTAGATTATCTGCCAATGCTTAAGTGTGTTAGATTATCTGCTAATGCTTAAGTGTGTTAGATTATCTGCTAGTGCTTAAGTGTGTTAGATTATCTGCCAATGCTTAAGTGTGTTAGATTATCTGCCAATGCTCAAGTGTGTTAGATTATCTGCTAATGCTTAAGTGTGTTAGATTATCTGCCAATGCTTAAGTGTGTTAGATTATCTGCTAATGCTTAAGTGTGTTAGATTATCTGCTAATGCTTAAGTGTGTTAGATTATCTGCCAATGCTTAAGTGTGTTAGATTATCTGCTAATGCTTAAGTGTGTTAGATTATCTGCCAATGCTTAAGTGTGTTAGATTATCTGCTAATGCTTAAGTGTGTTAGATTATCTGCCAATGCTCAAGTGTGTTAGATTATCTGCTAATGCTTAAGTGTGTGAGATTATCTACTAATGCTCAAGTGTGTCAGATTATCTGCTAATGCTTAAGTGTGTTAGATTATCTGCTAGTGCTTAAGTGTGTTAGATTATATGCCAATGCTTAAGTGTGTGAGATTATCTACTAATGCTCAAGTGTGTCAGATTATCTGCTAATGCTTAAGTGTGTTAGATTATCTGTTAATGCTTAAGTGTGTTAGATTATCTGCTAATGCTCAAGTGTGTCAGATTATCTGCTAGTGCTTAAGTGTGTTAGTGTGACTCGAACGGAAGGCAAGGTTGGGTAAATGGCGACGTGTAACCGTAATGTTTGTGACTAACTTTTGGTGTCAAGTGCAAGGCTGTTTTTGTCTCTCTTTGTTATTATACAAGTTGGTTCACGAAGGTACGGTTAACTTCTTGCTTACCCGCGTCAGTGACTTTGTATTGTGTCTGTGTGCTTTGTTGTAAGAGTGTTTATTTCGTTTTGTTTGTCTGTTGGTTATCTGTATAAAACTTGGCTAGACTTATGAATATATGGTGTCAGGTGCACAAAAATATAAACACACACAGACAGACACACACACAGACAGACAGACACACAGACAGACAGATACACAGACACACACACACACACACATACACACACACACTTGCACACACACATACACACACACACACACACACACACACACACACTCACACACACACACACACACTTACACACACACACACACACATACAAACATACGCATGTGTTTTTTCCTTTCTCTTGTTGTATGCGTTTATTCATGGGTATGTGTGTGTATGTGGTGTGTGTGTGGGCAGGAGTGTGCGTGTGCGTGCATGTTAACCTGCTCATTACTGAAGGCTTTTCTAGGCTTTCAACTTACGCAACATCAACTCAATCGTGTTGATGGCATTGGCCTTTGCATTTGAACTTTACTTTTCCTTCTAAATCTGCCAAGTACAGGAGACCTTCTATGTGTTACTTGAACTTATAACATCATTTGAGTTTGTTTAGGTGTCTTACTCACCTATTATTTTTCACATGTTTTTTTTATTGTCGGTATTTTCTTATTACCTTTTTTTCACTGTTAATGACCTTAGTAGTAGATATGGGATTTGTTTTATGACAAACAAATTGATTGTTTTTAACGCGAAGGTCGCCTCAGTACA
>NW_028234440.1:15350958-15353458 GCF_977035675.1 Penaeus japonicus
TTGTTTTTTATATTACTCGCATATAATCATGAAACATCATTTTTTTTCTATGCCAAGTTAGTTCATTGGGGAGACACTCAGTTGCTTTGGGTAAGGTAGTGTGTCTGTGGTTGATGTTGAACTTACCAAGGACATCTGGAATCAGGTTTGTCCTTCAACTGCCTCTGCAACTCGACATGCCACGCAATAACACGTAACTTCAACAATAACCATATTTAATACTTTTTGATGATGTCCTCGGAATGATTTTGATCTTAAATGTATGCTCTTTTTCGTCACTTTTATTTTTAGCGCGTCACATTAATTTGAAAATAAAGATTTGTGTTAATTAACGCAAGTTCCAGCCATAGGATAATGTAGGAAAGTGCGATTGCACGGAGGATATTAACAAAGGATATGGAACTTTCCTTTCGATCGAATTTCTAAAGTATCGTACACCGCCAACACGCTCAGCTGTTGAAGAAAGTTGCCATTATTCATTTATTGTTCATCTTCACCACTGAATGACACGAAATGATTTTAGAATGTAGTGTTAATAGACACTCAGCGATAATTATTAGTGGAAACTTTCACATTAAAATGGAAGATAGTGTCTCAGCCTAGATCCTCACGAAGTTGCACAGAATTCTTCCTCAAAATCCAAAGTCTAGAAATCCGTCCGTCCTTTGGAGCGCGAGAATGTTAAAGTCGTTTTTATCTTTATTGCATTGCCAGTAGCCTTATTGTTGCATGACCTTTATTTTCTTGCACGTTGAGAGAATATCCAACTCTCTCTCTCGCTATCTGTGTCTCTCTGTTTCTCTACCCCCCCTCTCTCCCTCCCTGTCCGTGCCACCCCCACTCCTCTCTCTCTCTCTCTCTCTCTCTCTCTCTCTCTCTCTCTCTCTCTCTCTCTCTCTCTCTCTCTCTCTCTCTCTCTCTCTCTCTCTCTCTCTCTCTCTCTCTCTCTCTCTCTCTCTCTTTCTCTCTTTCTCTCTCTCTCACTCCCTCTCTCTTCCTCGCAATCTCTCTCACCCTCCCTCCCCCTACCCCCCCTCTCTCTCTCTCTCTCTCCCTCTCTCTTCCTCGCACTCTCTCTCCCTCCCCCTCCCCCTCTCTCTCTCTCTCTCTCTCTCTCTCTCTCTCTCTCCCTCTCTCTCTCTCTCTCTCTCTCTCTCTCTCTCTCTCCTCCCCCTCCCTCTCTCCCCCCCCCCTCTCTCTCTCTCTCTCTCTCTCTCTCTCTCTCTCTCTCTCTCTCTCTCTCTCTCTCTCTCTCTCTCTCTCTCTCTCTCTCTTTCACTCTCACTCGCACTCTCGGTTTCATTCCGGACGCCCTCCCTTCCTCTTCCTGTCCTCATATCTCATTTAGCTTATCTGTTGCATCAGATATATAATCATATATAGACAAATAAATTCTGATTATGTTTCTTTCAAAATGTCCTTCTTTACATTTGCCTTTTCCTTTCGTGTTGCTCTTACTCGTCTCTCCTTTACTTCCTTCATTCGCGTTCCTATTATTTATATCGCTTGCTATTTACGTATCTCTCTGCTTATCTCTTTTATCTCTCTCTTCCTCTTCTCTATCCTACTTCCTCTGTATCGATCCGTATAAAGTTCCCAAGAGGTTCAAAGAAGCTTTTGACCCTCCAGTGCCCCTTTGGCAGATACTCTTGTACTTTCTCTCGAATATTAAATTAACACGATTTTAACTTTGACTTCACTGGGTAGTATTATTTTTCGGAATCTGCCACCACTCATCTATGTGCCTGTTAATTACATGTGTATGTGTAATTACCTACATATATATATACACACTGATTACTCAAACGTCTATGATTAATATAAAAAAGAGGTTTGAAACAAATTAAGCCTCTGTGCGACAGGTTGGCCAGCGTTCAGGTATTTTTGGATGGAAGACATCATGTGGGGACCTTGTATTTTAAACCACTCGCTTCGTTCTTTGTTTACCATGGATACAACGGTGCCACATGTACAGGCTCGTTTCAATATCGAACGTGTGTTTTATCACCACTCCTCAGCAGTAATCTAATACGAACTACAGTCCATCTGATATGAATCACCTTGTTGCATAGATGAATTAATTTATTGAATAAATATCGCTGCGTTTGGCAACGTCGCGCCTCTAATGTTTTGATCGGTGACGCGCGCACGCGGAACCCAGCTGATGGGGTTACCAATACTTTTTATTTACATTTCACATTTTCGTTGCTTCTTATATTAAATACATCTGTAATATACAGGATATAAAAAGCTTCATATAACGTGTTAAGATTATAAATGGGTTTCGGTTTCTAGAACACCCGAAAAAATATAGTCGTTCTTTCTCGAGTGGCATCACAGTGTTTGGTCACGTGATCAGAGGCAAGCGATCAGCTGGGAACTGTCAACGGTTTCGGAGTTGCCAATTTCATTTTTGTTTCTCGCGTTTTCATACTGTATCAGAAATAGCTTCCCCTCTTGGTCTGATATTATATTACAGTACTAAGAGTTTTAGGAAGAT
>NW_028234440.1:15365958-15370958 GCF_977035675.1 Penaeus japonicus
GAGCTTTTGTGTAAATCTGACTTTTTATTTACTTTCTCTTTCTCTCTCTCTCTCTCTCTCTCTCTCTCTCTCTCTCTCTCTCTCTCTCTCTCTCTCTCTCTCTCTCTCTCTCTCTCTCTCTCTCTCTCTCTCTCTCTCTCATTGTCTGTTTCCTTTCCTTTTCCTTTTTCTCTTTTCTTTTCTCTTGGGCTGTATGTTGAAGGCCAGCAAAGATGCAGTGAGTGCCATTAGCTGTGCTCACGCTGTTACTATGTCCTAAGAACTACTCTCACTGCCACTACAGGATTTGTAAGGGTTAGGCCCACAAAGGATAGAATTACAAGAATAGTTGTTAAGAATGGCATTACTTGACGTGGTGTAATTTACGTATTGCAATATTTAATGTATATAAAATGAGCCAGCTGGTTTATGATATTTAAGAAGAAATAAGAAAGATCTCATGTGAATGTTTCAAAGTATTGAACACTAGTCCATAGGTGCTTTTATGCATGTGAAAATGTCCGGTAGTTGATGCTTGACAGAGGATTGTGTACCATAATAACCACACTTTCCTTTATATTTTATGGAGTTAAATGAACCTGTTATAATGGTATATATATATTACTTTTTTGTAATTAAATGCCTGTACTGAACCTTTGGGAAGTAAGTACAAAGTAAACTTGTTTAAATTTTACAGTCAGTGTAGTTATACCTCACACCACAAGAGTGTAACTGCCTGTACTGGTGGGATGACACACACAGCTCAGGGAAACTGTAGTGTAATCTTTTGTCACTTTGCAACCCCTGCCCCCCACCCTGTGTTGAGTTTGGTGCCTCCATATACTAAGCCATTCCCACATCAGTTTATAAAAACCCAGGATAACCCAAGTCCAGCTGCCAGTTCGCCTCAAGGCACCTGCTCCTCAAGTCAAACCAGAGGCTGGATTGCGAACAGCTTTTCCTCCCCTTTACTTCAAGGACATTGACTTCTGTGAGGCTGTTCGGTGGTCCTCGGATCACCTGGCCCACTAGACCGCTTGGCTCACTAAAAAAATGACGATAATATTAAATCAAATAGTGTAATACAGTTTCCTCTCTCTTCTTTCTTTTTTTTTTTAATTGTCATTATTTCAAATTTCATTACTAGATTCGTATTGAGGCACAAAGTGTTCAGCTTATTTTTAATTTGTGTGGATCTTGTATTTTAAGCTGTTTTCTCAGTATATGAATTAACTTAAAATTGTAAATAATGTATAGTCTTTCAATCATTGTAAATTGTTTTTATTTATTTTTTGTGTTCAAAGACAAAACACAGTTCCATCTTTTACATCCTTTGCCACTAAAGGATCGTGTATACAGTATGAGTCTGATAAAAAAAAAAAAGATTTTTTCCTTTTCTCATTTTATTTAACCTTTTATGCTATGAAGTACTGGTTTCAGGCTGTTAAGTTATCATCTTTGTGAAGCTTAAGCAAAATTCTGCTAACTTCAGTATTGAAAATTACTTTGATAGACTTGTACTAAATATTCTGGGTAATTGTGTAACCTTATTAAATTAGAAACTAATATTAATAAAAAATGAGACTCCCTTGTAAGAAAGGCTTTGGCAAAAATATTATGAAAGGAGACTTAACCTAATCAGCTAACTGTTATTTGAAGTGAAGAATCATACTATGATATAGAACAATAGCATCTGATAATTCTGATTCTCAAATATATACCAATGAGAAAGTCAAATAAGTAGCTTATATGTCTTGTCATTTGAGGTCTGGAGTCATTATGGATAAAAAGGAAAAGTATGAATTGTAATGTGATGCAAAAGAAATTAGAAAAGACAAAAGCCATCATTGGGTTAAAAAAAATCTCATAAGAATTTGTTATTATTTCTTTAAAGATGTCATTTGAGTCTCATGAATGCATTTTTCTGTATTTAAAATAAATAAATTGTTATATTTACGCAATTGAAGGATATAAGCCCACTTGTTTTTTTTTCTTTTTTTCGAAAGGACATACACAAGCCATTTTGCAAGTAAATATTTTTGGCTGTATGTAATACTATGGTATTAGGGAGTCAGCTGAGCAAACTGCCTGCCGATGGTGAATGCCATGAAGAGAGTCCTTTAACGGGTGCGGCAACATGCTGCGTCAGGGTACCTGCAGTATGAAGCAGGTGGAATGGGTATGTTGGCTGTACATCAGGACTTCCAATTCGTGGTATGTGTGCAGCATGGGTTCAAGTAAGTAAGAAATATCACCTGATATGTAAAAGGATTTAGACATTTTCAGAGAAGCTGAACATAAAAATCATGGTTGACCTGCAGTTCCTAGGTGTGGCTGTTATGGCCATCAATGTGGGTCTGTATATAATAAGGTTCTGGTGTGCAAGACTCACGGAGGAAAGTTTACTGATAACTCACATCCCATTTACTTCCTCCTTTCTGATATTCTATAAATCGAACATAAATAGTAATAATTTCAACCTATGCAGGTAGAATTAACTAGGAGGCAAAACGGAACCGGGACTGAGCCAAACTCGATCGGTCCCAGTAAGGTTAAGCAAGACTCGCGGACGAAGCTTGAGGTTGAGCACCTTGCTGAGTCCCGGATCCTCGAGCTAAGAATAGATACCGCTCACCAGTTACCCCGATAGCGCGCTCTCATCAGGCCTGGCTATAAGGGCGAGTTTGGCTCTAAAAGAGTCAGATAAGGCTAAAAGAACTCAGGATGAAGAATATATGAATCGGGCGCTTCACCTGTTAGGCTAAGGGGTCTCATGAAACGAGGGGAAAGTGCAAGGCTTCGATCAAGAAGCCAGCGAGCTACAAAGTATATTATTTTGAATATTTGAACATAGTGGCTTGAATGTATCGCAGAACCCTTGGATTTAATTAATGACCCGATTTCGTACAAGACAGACACTAATAACTAATATTTGCGTGATACAGAAGAGTAAATAAAGATATTTGTATAATTGAAGCCAAAATATTACATTACTTTGTACACCATACTATGGCGATATAATATTGGAGAAAAAGTGACGAATAGATGGATCAATAGCATTTTGTTTCGCGCGGGAACACATCCCACTATCGGGGGGCGGCCATTTCTATCAGCCTCGACTTCTCATTGCGGTCTCCTTAAAGTTTCTCTTGAATACACATTATTATTCTTAACCAAGGTTTCGCACAAAGACAAAAAACACACGCCTGCACACACACACGCACACGCACACACATACACATACACACACGCATTCGTAAACCTGGAAGATATCCGAGTTTCTATCACAATCCATTTAGAATCAATGAAAAGTCCTTGGAATTGCGAGGGCAGGTGATGACGGCTCCCAGTTGCAAAAACGTGAATCCCATGAGAACTGACAGTGCGGGAATTGGTTGTTTAACACCCGTAGACTTTTGCTCCTTTTGTTCAGCTTTGCACAAGGAGTAAAATCAAAGTATTTTTTGTGATGCGTATATATATATATATATATATATATATATATATATATATATATATATATATATATATATATATATATGTATATGTATATATATATACATATATATATATATATATGTATATATATATATATACATATATATATATATACATATATATGCTCTTCGCATATTTCAAGAAAAAAATATGGATATGTGTACGTCTAATAAGTGATTTCTCTAGCCAACCAAGACTAAAACTCCAGGGAACATAGACATCAAAAGTCTAAATCCCTATAAAAGAAGAAAGAAGAAGACCAAAACTGTCGACTAGTCAATGAAAAGAGGAAGAATTACTTAGGTATTTTTCTATACAGGTTTGGTTACCTTTCTGCCTGAGTATGTACAGACCTTTTTTTTTAATTCTCTTTCAATAAGCTTTCTGAATAAACCTCTCCTTAGTTCAGATGCTCTCTTTTGACTCTATGTAACAGAATGCAACAGATAAATATCATTAAGAAATTAGAACAGTCTCATCCAGATATTGTGAGTTGGAATTTCATGGTTAAGAGAACTTAAAATTCATCACCGGCTGACAATATCACGTTCCCAATTTAAGAGAATTTGTAAGCTCATTATGACTGATAAGCTGAGATATTCATTCGGGAAAGAACTTCGTGTATGAATTGGCTCATTGCACACATCAGCCTAGTTGGTATTAAGCCTTAAAAGTTGTATTCAAGTTTTCTAACTATATATGCTAGTCAGGAAGCTAGTCAGGAGCCATTTCTAATTAAGAAAATAAAATAAAAGAAAGATGAGAGGAAAAGAAAAGAAATGAGAAGAGGAGAGGAGAGGAGAGAAGAGAAAAGAAAAATGAGAAAAGAAAAGAGAAGAGAAGAAAGAAAAAAGAAGAGAAGAGAAGAGAAGAGAAGAGAAGAGAAGAGAAGAAGAAGAAAGAAAGAAAAGAGAAAGAAAGAAAGAGAAGAAAAGAGAAAGAAATGAATGAAGAAAGAAAGAGAAAGGGAAGAGAAGAAAGAAAAGAAAAGAAAGAAAAAAGAAAAGAAATGAGAAGAAAAGAAAAGAAAAGAAATGAGAAGAAAAGAAAAGAAATGAGAAGAAAAGAAAAGAAATGAGAAGAAAAGAAAAGAAAATAAAAGAAAGAAAAACGAGCTTCTCTTCTGACCAATAAGTGCCATACTCTGAATCGGAAACATCTAATCAAAATGGTTGCTTATAACTTTTGGTAAAGAATCAACTGTAACACAGAATCTAGTTAGGGTATAACTACTTTGTATCATCGGACACCAACTGGAATCCATCTATAATAGTATTTTTCAAGGTACCATTAAAGTGTAATTCATAGCACTCGCACGAAGGTTGCTTTTCGGCATTGAAGGAAGTAATGAAAAACATTTCTCACTTTAAATGTTGTGTACATAGTGACAGTGGCATTGAATACAGACACTAATAATAAAACTTAACATATGCACTAATTTGACCAGACAGACTTAGGCTAGTCTATATGTCATGAGATAATGATTTTCTTTTATATATTACAACAGGCCAGGCCAGAATTAC